>NW_027271023.1:0-492500 GCF_040938485.1 Diadema antillarum
AACTTGGCATATTGTAAAGTCATATTCTAATATTTTAGTAGTGTTTATTATGATATAATACTGAGCAACTTATTAGATTTCAATAAAATACTTCTGAAATCACGAAATCAAACAACTCTCACCTGAATGCTATGTGGTATATGGGGTGGCTTTTGTTGATTCTTTAGGGGTCCAACTTTTCCCAACCCATTAAGGCACTTTAATCGTTACATCTTCCCCGGTAGTCCAGGTATTTTGGTATACAGTATATGAGCTCCCGTTGATTCTATATAAATGCAAGTTAATTGACATTGACAACCTGGCAATACGTGACAGTCCGTTTATTAAGAAAGATACTACATTGTAGAATGGATTAAGCAAGGACCAAGGGGATCAAGGAAATGTGTGTCTGGATCCCTCACCAAAGCAACCTTGTACCTAAGTTTAGCAGCGCACTTGAGGTAGAGCACGACCCTGGTGTCCGTCTTCTTATACTGGTTAGACAGTCACTCATGGATATCGCGCCATTGTCTCTTGGAACATATCATTGTGTAAACAAAAGGAATGTAACAGAAATCACATTCTCTGAAGCTTAAGTGATTCCTGTTACATTCTTTTTGTTCACCTAATTATTCATCCCAGGAGACAATAAGCTCTATCCATGAGCTGCCGTCTAACCAGGAGAAGGACACCAGGGTAGCGCTCTACCTCGAGTATTCCACTATTAAGCTTGGGTACAAAGCAGCTGTGGTAAGGACACCAGACACGGACATTTTCTGGATCTTCTTGCACCATGCTCACTCCGTCACCCTCACTATCCTCCTTGATAAATGGACTGTCGAGCATTGCCAGATTGTGAATGTCGTTGAACTGGCATACTGAATCAAAGGGAGCGGGCTACTGTACCACAATACTTGGACGACATGTGTTTACAGGGGAAGATGTAACAAGTGCCTTCAAGAGTAGGGGTGAAGTCGGACCCCTAAAGAATCTACAAAGCCACCCCATGTACCATACAGCATTCAGGAGAGAGTAGTATGACATTATAATCTCTGCAATATTTTACTGAAATGTGGTAAATTGTTCAATATTACATTATAATGAACACTGCAGAAATCTTACAACATGACTTTGAAATGTGCCAATGTTTTTTGTCCCCCACTTAAACCTTGGAGATGGGTGGTCTGTAGAGCCAATAAGAGGTGACAGAAGACATTGGAGCATTCACATGCCTAATGTATGACCACAAGAGGTGGAGAAGTCTATTTACAGCAGCATCATCCAAAGCAGATGATGGGAGAGGGCGAACAAATGACTACAAACTCCAATGTGGATTTCTTCATGCTCATATACACCTTGCAGTGACAACCTTATCCCACACATTAAATGTGTGACCCATCGCCTTGCCATCTTAAAGAGAGCTGACCAACCAATCTTCTGGTGCTCTGTATATGACTCCTTTGATTCTGGACAAGGATGGCAGAAGGTAGCCTTTGTTATGATGGAGCCAGTGTGGTCAAGTGGCCCTATCTTTCCGACTTCCCTCATTGACTTGCTTCAGAAAATTACTGAGGAAATGAAGGAGGATGAAGAAGAGGACCCAGACATTGATTACAATGATCGTTTTGATGATGACTACCGGTATAGAAATTAAAGAAGTGTGAAATGAAAACCTGATATATTGCATAACCGCTTCTGTGGTTTGTACAGTTACACAGGGTGAGCATTCAGAATACTTTTTAAGAAAAGTGAAGTCATATTGTGTTACTTTATATTTTTTCAATATACGTTAATTCCACACTTCATGAAAAGCATATACACATGTCACAAACGTTGAAATATATAGATGATGACTGGCGGCGGAGGGAACATACCCAATGTTCCGCCCGAAGGGTTTGAAATGCTTTTGAGGGAGGTTATAAGTGCGCTGCGGTCCTAGGCCTTAATTCTGTCATTTGTCACGTGGAAATGTTTTCCCATGGGAGAACATTACAAGAATGTTCGCCCATGGGCCAACATAACGAATGTACTTCCATCACGTGACTGTGTTCAGCCAATCACTAATCGGTATGTGACTAACCCTTTCAAAATATCATTATGTCTTTTGATAATAGCTTGAATATTGCGTCTTATATCAGACAACTTTTAACAGAATTCGAAAGGAAACTTAATTCCAATCAATGTGAACTTGAATTGAATGCATACAGGATGTAAGCACAAAAGCGATTCACATGCAAATATTTCTAAATTAAAGTAGCAGCAATCCACATTGATATACAGTCCCTATTCACAGGCTAGATTTCCGGCTGTCAAATGAAATGTTTCTCTTTTTGTTTTCGGACAATAAACTTTAAACAAATACATTTGAATGAACTGCTTTTTTAACTTGAGAATAAATGAAACCATTTTGGCATCTAAATTTTTTTAATCGGCTCGACATTTTGACACAGTGATTGTTTCCTTGAATATATCCCAACTCAAACTCGTTTTAAATATAAAATGAAACGAAATTGAACGTGCACAAAGAGTGTTAAATTTCAGTTCAAGTTTTATCTTTGTCAATTAGTCACTTTTAAGTGTTGTGATCAACATTATTCTCATGTGTCACCTCTTTTTAAGGGTATTTGCATATGAATTACCACAGTGCTTACATTCTTATTCTATTTCACCAAGTGAGGGGTGACAATGCTTGAAATTAATTTTCTCTTCAGATTCTATTTAATGTTTTTGATACAAAACAAAAAAGGCCTATTTGGGCAATGATCTAAAGACAGAGTTGTTAGTCACTTTTGTGAGATATGCAATTTGTCATGTATGTAGCATGAAATATTCGGGCCATTTCCAGAGTAACAGCACTTAATTTTTCAGTTTTGGGACATTTCTTGTGTCAAATTTGCTTTCATTATGTAAATGACAATCTCAATTGATTCCTCATGCTGTGTTTCGTCTGAAGAAATGTTTTATTTGTCCCTGTATGTTGTGTATAGTTCAAAAGTTGAACTATTTGGGTACTTTTCAGTGTAACCGATACAGAATTTATTATATTCGGGACTTTTCTTGTATCGAGCATTTTTAATCATGTAAATAACCATCTCAATCGATTTCTCATGTCACATATACCCTGAAAAAATGTTTTATTTTTCCTTGCATGTTGGAAACTTCAAAAGTTATAGAAACTAATGATTTTCCTCGCAAATCCAAGATGGCTGCCAATGACCCCCATGTGACACGATTTTCACTTGGAGACAAAAAAAAAATCAAATAGACACCCTAAGGGATACAAAAATGAGGGTGCACGGGACACCCCCCCCCCCTTTCTTACCAGACTGTTAAGAAAAAGAGGTAAGTTTACTCTTAGGAGGTATGAGATTGTCATGTATATATGTATATAGACTACTTGGGAATATTTCTAGAGTTAACAACACTGGTTTTCCTCGCATGTTTGGACTTTTCTTGTATGTAGCTTGCTTTAATCATGTAAATAACTCTCTCAAACGATTCCTCATGCCATATCAACTCTGAATTACTGTTTTATTTGTCCCTGTATGTTGTGTAATTCAAAAGTTAAACTAATTGGGTAGTTTTCGGTGAAAATGACACCGAAATTTGCATGTTTTTAGGCTTTTCTTGTTTCAGACTTGCTTTAATCATGTAAATAACCATTGCAATCGATTCCTCGTGTCATGTTTACCCTGCAGAAATGCTTTATTTATAATTATATGCTGTGTAGTTCAAAAGTTATGGAAGATAATGATTTTCCCTGAAAATCCAAGATGGCTGCCAAGATGGCCGCCAATGACCCCCATGGGACACGATTTTTTCTTGGGAACAAAAAAATTCATTAACTAGACACCCTAAGGGTTACAAAAAAGTAAGTTAAAAAAATGTGTTCGGGGGGTGCATGGGGACCCCCCATTCCTACCAGACTACTATGGCGACTGATGCCTCCGCCATAATGCATGATTCTCCCAATAGGTGTATAGTATAATATCTTCACAATGTGAGATAACAGTTTCACATAACTGGCAAAATACTGAAATGACAGGTTTGTCAGAAATATCTTGAAATAGTTGAATGTTCACTTTCCTTGAACTACGTTTGCTATAATTGTCTATTAAAGGGTGCAGGTACATGTATTTGGGATTTGAGAATTTTTACTTGACTTCTGACTGACCCTTTTATAAGTTTATGCATTGAGTAATTTTCAAGGTATAAAGAAAGAGTGTAATTACAGTTTAAAATATTTTTTTTGCATTTAAACCTGGCCTTGACCCTTAACCTTTGACCTTTGACCTTCTGGCAGGAAATTTCCAAGAGAATCTTCATTAGGTAATATATGAATATCAAGTTTTAAAAATAATAATGCAAGCATGGCATATACTAGTATATGAGGGAAACAGTAAAATTTTGAGGAGTTGACCTTGACCTCTGACCCATGACTATTGACCCATGACCCCTAAATTCTAGATAATCCCTGCCAGTCATTACATGTGTATATACCAAGTTCCATGAACATAGGCCTACATTGAACCATTTGTGAGAAAAGTGAAATTGTAGCATTTTCACCTAATCTTTGACCTTTTGACCTTTGACCTTATGATATGAAACTCCCTCTGGAGAATCTTTATGCAGTAGATATGTCTACACTAAGTTTCAAGACAATATCTTTGGGCATTGCATGGATATGGGGAAATATAGCAACATTTTTAGCATTTGACCTTGACCTTTTGACCTGTGACCTCTTGCCAATGTCACTAAAATCTACTCAACTAATTGCCGTATCATACATCATCCTTGGACCAAGTTTGCTGAAAGCTGCTTCATCCAGTTTTGAGTTATCACGTAAAAAGTTAAATTTTAGGATTTTGACCTCTGTCCGATTTCACTCAAAAATTAATCAAGTAATTGTCCCACCATACATCATCCTTGGACAAAGTTTGGTGAAATTTTCTTGATCCAGTTTTGAGTTATCACGTAAAAGGTTAAATTTTAGGATTTGACCTTGATCTTTGACCTTTGATTTCTGTCCGATTTCACTCAAAAATTAATCAAGTAATTGTCCCACCATACATCATCCTTGGACAAAGTTTGGTGAAATTTGCTTGATCCAGTCTTGAGTTATCGCGTAAACAGATATAATTTCATGACTTGACCTTTGACTTTTGACCTTTGTCCTTCGGACGATTTCACCCAAAATCTAATCAAGTAATTGCCCTATCATTCTTTATACTTGGACCAAGTTTGGTAAAATTCCAGTAAATATTACTCAAGTTATCGCGTAAACGAATGCGGACGGACGTACGGACGTACGTACGGACGGACGGACAATCCGAAAACATAATGCCTCCGGCACCACTTCGTGGCGGAGGCATAAAAAACAAGACAGATGGTCGCTAAGACAGGTGGTAAAGATGGTAATTTTTCGTGCGCAGCTTTCATTGAGAGTTTCTCTTCCATCTCTACATAATATAGGTGAGATGAATGGTTTGCACATTTCCCGGCAAAATTGAACATTTGCACATTTCCCGGCGTCACGTTTGCACATTTCCCGTTGATGAAATTTAGAGATTTGCACATTTCCCGGCAAGTTGTTTGAACATTTCCCGGCGTTTGCACATTTCCCGGCGAGACGTTTGCACATTTCCAGGCGTTTGCACATTTCCCGGCGTTTGCACATTTCCCGGCTCCACAGGGGCACCTCATGGCAGCAACATCAGAATTGCATAACGGTACAATTAAATGCGAGCGAGCTTGAAAATGTTGACATTTTACAGTCCCCAAACTGCCGTTTGTAGCTATATTTTTCGCTTTGGAAATTAAGGGGAGGGGGCGCACCGGGCGCAACTGCTGGCAATTACTGACAGCAACATCAGGAGAATTGCATAGCCATTAAATGCGAGCGAGCGAAGCGAGCGAGCTTGAAAATTTGGACATTTTACAGTCCCAAAACTGCCGTTTGTAGCTATATTTTTTCGCTTTGGAAATTCAGGGGCGCGCACCGAGCGCAACTACTGGCAATTACTGGCAGTACCATCAGGAGAATGGCATATAACGGTTAAATGCGAGCGAGCGAGCGAAGCGAGCGAGCTTGAAAATTGTGACGTTCTATAGTCCCCAAACTGCCGTTTGTAGCTATATTTTTTCGCTTTGGAAATTAAGGGGAAGGGGCGCAACGGGCGCAACTGCTGGCAATTACTGACAGCAACATCAGGAGAATTGCATAACGATTAAGTGCGAGCGAGCGAAGCGAGCGAGCTTGAAAATTTGGACAATTTACAGTCCCAAAACTGCCGTTTGTAGCTATATTTTTTCGCTTTGGAAATTAAGGGGAGGGGGCGCACCGGGCGCAACTGCTGGCAATTTAATACTGACAGCAACATCAGGAGAATTGCACAACGATTAAATGCGAGCGAGCGAAGCGAGCGAACTTGAAAATTTGACATTTTACAGTCCCAAAACTGCCGTTTGTAGCTATATTTTTTTGCTTTGGAAATTAAGGAGAGGGGGCCCACCGGGCGCAACTGCTGGCAATTGCTGGCAGTAACATCAGGAGAATGGTATAACGATTAAATGCGAGCGAGCGAAGTGAGCAAGCTTGAAAATTTGGACATTTTACAGTCCCCAAACTGCCGTTTGTAGCTATATTTTTTCGCTTTGGAAATTCAGGGGGGGGGGCGCGCATCGGGCGCAACTGCTGGCAATAACTGGCAATAACATCAGGAGAATGGCATGATTATAACGGTTAAATGCGAGCGAGCGAAGCGAGCGAGCTTGACAATTTTGACATTTTACAGTCCAAAAACTGTCGTTTGTAGCTACATGTATATTTCTTTAGCTTTGGAGGGAGGGGGCGCCCGGTGCGCCCCCTGGATCCGCCACTGGTAGTCAAGGGTGTCGGTTTATGTTCATGATTGGGGGAGGTATGACCAGCGAGGGGGCGTCGAAGCGACCAAGCGGGAGAAGGATGTCCAAAATCTGCACTTTATATAGAGCATCCCCTAATTTGTTTGTGTTTGTGAGTGCACGTGTGTGTGTTTCATATAGATTGAAATGTTAGGAAATAGCCAAGGTCAAGTCTTATTATTGGCAATGCAAGGCATCTTAATATAGACTAGTATGTAAAGCAACACTGCAAAATCAATGATCAAGCTTTGATAGCAAATGTGTACTACCTATCATCACATTGCGCAACATTGCAGCGACTCTTTTTGCCATTCCGATGTTCTGAGTACACTGCGCACATTCTGCTTGTATTCAAAATGCCAACCAGGAATCACGCTGAATCACAATCTTTTGTCGTCTCTGGGCTTTTTGAACAATGTTTCACTATATATATATACCTCTTTAATTATGTGGTTAAAAGAAATCTTAGAAAAATATCTTTTTTCTTGATCATCCTTTCATGTCGATTTCAAAAGCAGTTTACTAACCCTTGAATTATCATTTTGGTAGGTTTTTTTTTTCTTTTTTTTCTTTTTTTTTTCTTTTTTTTTCACCAGCGGATTGGGGAGGGGGGGGGCACGTGCCCCTCCCCACGCCCCCCCCCCCCCGTAGTTACTCCACTGTGTGAAACTATCGGATTAGATTATTGGCTGTTGCGCATTTCGGCGTGCTTTAATAGGTAACAACTTTTTACTGTTTTTTGTTCATATGCCCTGTACTCTACACATACTGCGAAAACATTGAACGGGACAGCAAACTGGCTCTCGCTCGGTTTGTTGTGAATGAGTGAGTATTACTGTGATGCATTCTTGAATAGAAATTCTGTTTTGTTGAAGCGATATATTAACACCATATGGTAAAAGGCACAACTTCTAGAGGCACGCCACAAGGGTACAAAGGAAAGATGCTTGTTTCTTACTTTTCTAACATCTCTGTGCATAGAGTATGCTGTCTCACGTGTAGAAATGAAAGCAAACGTAATAATTCCTTTTTGTCAAATAAACAAGATTAAGGATGTACATGGCTGGGGTTTCCACCTCAACTGCTGTTATTTCGAGCCCCGAATGGCTCATTACAAGCTAATTATGCATATAATACATATGATGTAGATGTGTCCAGATATGTCAGGAATAAATGGTTTGTTCCTGGGAAATGTTTATCAAAAGACAAAGTGGCTCATCAGCTTTTATTTGACACCTTGCTTGCAACAACATTGTCATGGATCACAGGTAAAGGTATTTCAAAGGTGAAGTACAAAACCTACTCTTTTTTTTTTTTACATTTTTGGTTTGTAATACGATACCAATTTTTCTGCATGTTGTTAGTTTGATCATTTGTTTGTTTTTCACAACAAGTTTGAATTAAATGCTATACCCTCTGGTAACATTTTGAGAGGGCCTGTAATTTCCAATCTCTGGTGAGCACATCATCCAGCCCATACCTTTTATGCACCAACAACTTACACGTGTCCATCTCCGCTGTTGACACAAAGCTGTGAACGACGCTGCATGTCTCTCACTGCTCTTCTAACCATTGCAGGATCATGACGAAGAATATCGACCTCAGGCCAAATATGCACCTGCAAGTCATCCAGATCACGTGGTCACCGTGGTGGGGATGTGTACCCTGCTCTTTAGGTATCCAAGAGGAAAAAGTCACAGGGTGTCAAGTCAGGAGATCGTGGAGGCCATTCCACCTCCTGATTGAGGGCTATTATGTATTGGTCAAATAGGTCTACCAGCCTCTCATGGAGAGCTCGAAGACGGTGAGCTGGAGCACCATCCTGTACCTATCAAAGGTGCCGGAACACTCCCCCATCCTGTCTTTCAAAGTTTTCTTCCAGATGGGGAACATTGTATTCACTGATCAAGTCTAAGTATATGCCACCATTCACGTTTCTGTTGAAGAAGAATGACCCAATCATTTGGCCACCTCGAAACAAGAAAGCCCACGCACTCCATTTTTGTCTGCTCATGTTCACGTCGTAATTGAACTCTGGTGGACGTCCTGCAGTCATGGCAGTCGCGTGTTCCACGAGTTTTTGGATGTTTACTTTCCAGTCCATGCTAAGTGTGGCTTCGTCGCCAACAACGAGGTTTTGCAGGAAATTTGCATCCAGGAGCCACCTCAAAAAGTTGATCCATCTCCAGCAGTTGATGACGCTCATGCACTTGAATACATGCATACATGCATACATGTAAAAATTCAATAGCGCAATGCATGTACGATGGAAAGTTGTTGGCATTATCCCTTAGCGATTACGACGTGCAGTTGTCTCCAGACAGCCTCAATGTTTTCTGGGCATCTCCCACTCCTCGGCCTGCCAGAATTACCCTTGTTCCTTTAAAGGTCCATTCCGTATTGTTGGTATTTGCGCACAAATAACAATGTTGACGCAAGCAAGTTGTCAAATTAATTTTTATTAAAACTGATGAGTTACTTCAGGTTGTAGTAAAATTTCACCCAAAAAATAAATAAATCATGTATTCTTGACATAGCTGATCTTAGAACTTCGGTTACACTCTTTTTAGGAACACACTGTTTAGTGTTTTACATATAGTATCTATATACCCACGCATGTGTGTAATGAGATACATGTGATATAAGTATACATTTAATCATTATATAGTATACATCAGTGCGTTATATATATGACGCACGTGCGCTAAATAAAAACTTGAATATCTAATTTTGAAATGCTCCTAAATGATGTATCTCCCACTCCTTGGTTTAACTGTAACATGTGCGATAGCGCTTATCACAGTAATACAAGAACGGCAGAGTTGATTTTCTTTTCCTGGATCTGAAATAACCTTACTATAGAAACATTGCATACACCTAACGTACGTGTCAACGGCGGCAACAAGAATCCCTTTGGTATGCACAGAAATTTTCTTTTTCCTCGATCGGTTGATATCAAATTATCTTTTTTATTTTCTACATCGAAGATATTCGATACATCCTTGCCGGAACTTTCGGTTGACGATCAAGTAAACGAACACGTTGATAAAATGATTGCAGTTTTTCAGCTGCAACAGGACGTTAATTGCTGTTAGTGCGTGGGACGCATGCCGAGCGAAACGCTGCTTAGACTCCGGGGGAATCATACGTAGTGCCACGGACGGGAGCCAGCAAACGAAGAAGATGACTGTGATGAGCATCAGCATCTGGGTTGTCTTGTGGTCCGCCTGACGCCGTTGCCTGGCAATAGATTTGGTAAGAAGGACTCCGGCCGGTTTACTGTCACGGGCACTTGAAAATGGAATACGTGCTTTACTCACAACGACTTGGGGGTCCACATGGCCCTCTTGCCCATTGTCTGATGTAGACTTGATTTTACAGCTACCGGCACGGGCTATGTTTGTGTCAGCCAGTGAAACCGAATGACCTTTTGATGGATGAATAATTGGCGTCTCATCCACGTCAGCACTGCTATTTCGTGGTGCAGCAATGGTTGAAACAGTTACGTTACCTGTCATCATTAGCTTTCGGAGTTTCTGCTGTTCTTTGATAACAATGTACACCCTGGCATAAAGAATTATGATCGCAAAGAGCGAAAGCAAGAAAATGAGAGCGGGAAATATGACGTAAAATTGTCGCGCCTGCGGATCATACCCGAACGCGTCGCAAGTGTAGATGTCTCCCCGCTTCTTGGAGGTGGCGGTGAAGATGAGGGGAATTTGGACAAGGGTTGCAAGGATGATGCAAGTGGCGGAGATGAGCCACGCCCTTCGAGCCACAATCATTCGGGAAAAAGGATGCAACACCGCCACGTAGCGATACACTGCGAGTGAAAGGGTGATGAACAGAGCCGAGTAAAGGTTTGTCTCCACTACCATGGATTTTGCGATACATGTCCAGTCAGCTGGGCCATGGAACGGGTACACGACAGCTTTTGTCGCCAACGACAGACAGCTGAAGAGGTCGACGAGAGCTAGAGTGATGATGGCGACATCTGTTGCGTTCTTCTCCTTCCGGCGGCCGAAGACGACGACGATGAGAAGGTTACCCGGTACGCCCAACCCTACGGCAACACTGCCAACAGCGAGCTGAATTACACCTGTCATGATAAGACCGTGTGGCGTTCGACCGTCAATGAAGACCTCTGTCGCGACTTCTCAGAGAAATGAATATTTCAATCTAGATATATGTGTTCATTCTATTGTGATCGTGATAGTAGGGGCCTACAAACCAGTAGCCTTCACCGATGCCCCGGTCAAAATGCGTGGTTGCATTTATTGTGTCTTGTGAAATGATGATCGACCTAACCAATTTTCATTACACACTTCTGATTGGTTGGACATGTTAAAAACTGTACCCTATAGAAACATGGACTATTCCATTCTGCAATGATTTTGAAGAAGACGTAAATCTGTTACCTGTCACTAAAAAGTTGCACAGTCATTCTCGGTAGAATAAAGAAGCATTTTCGTATATTCCATTTCTGCACAATCTATCATAATCATTATCACATTACCATATGTTTTTCTAATAGAAGATCATCATTACCAATACTACCAATACGGAAGAGATTACAAAGTTAAGAAGTAATGCATATTCAATACGCCTTCTTTGTCATTTCTTTCGTACGTCTTTACATGCATGCTATATCTTCTCACTAATGGTTGTGATTCTAAACTAATGTTCCCCCAGTTCTGTGGGTTCTTTTTTTTTCTTGTGGTGTTTCATATTTTATTCAATCTAGTGGTACAGGCGTACCACCTTTAGATAGCTATGATTTCCCCCATGAAGGCTAGAGCTCTGACCCGTCTTGCAAAGTGCATTTTGCTTTAGACATTTCAAAGATTCGTTCGCTCCACTGACATTTTTCTAGACTGCCAGAAAATTATCGATCCTTTTAGCAACATCCATCATAATCGTATTGATGGAGGATTACATGTTTTTCTTCTATCTCCTTTCTTACGTTTTCTCTCTCTCTCTTACTCATTCTCTCCCTCCCTATCCGTGCTTATTCATCATTTTGCCTTATTTTCATACTAACATAAAGAAGTATTATGACAACACATTCTAAATCACGAGTACTTCTTTAATGTAGACATAAAAGTAGTCACTATTGAATAAAATATCCGTGGACTTTTTGCGTCATTATTTTTTATTTCTCCTGGTATGTTTGTCTGTAGTGTCTGTCTGTCTCCCTATTCATTTTGTTTGTCACAATCACTTTTATCATGATCACAGAAAGTTCACCAACTAACCTTTCTCGTTTACTATATTTGTATTATGCCTGCCGTAAAGTACAACTCTCAGCAAACAACAAAATAAATGTGGGCGTATCATGGCTGAAATGGTAAGAAAATAATAGTGCACAGACTTCTAAGGATGAACTGAGATGGAGAACAAATACCCCCCCCCCAAAAAAAAAAAAAAAACTCCTACAAAATAACCATCCACAGCATGTACTTTACATGCTGTGGGACCCTGTGGACGAACAGTCGTATTTTGCAAATATGGCTGAACGGGCAATCTCCCGTTTCTTCATACCGTATATGGATTTTTTTCCCCTTGCAAACTGTGTGTATTTTATCTGAGGGCGGAAATAAAAACACAAAACAGCAACAACATTATGCAATCATCTTTTCCATCAGTAAAGCATGTCGAGGATGCTTATAACGATATGTTGGTTTACTTCAGACTCCTAAGCGAGGAAATCTTCTTCTTATCATTATTATTATTATTATTATTATTATTCTCTTCTTCTTTTTCTTCTTTCGTCTTTAGTAATACTCAGATAGGTAGATGGATAGATAGATAGACACGAATACGTATCATGTATATGAAATGATAAACACAAAATTGCTTCCAGACTCTTCACGAGAGCGTACATAGTTGTTGTACAGGCGTGCTATTTAATGACTGGGAGCTCTTCTAAGGCGTATCCGGGCAATTACCCCCAGAGTGCAATTATCCCCCGGCTAAATACTGGTTAGTGGTAAGGTTAGAGTAAAGATTAGGGTTAGTTTAGGTTTAGGGTTAGGAGTTTGGGTTAGGGTGAGGATTAGGTTCAGGATTAGGATTAGGATTATGGCCAGGGGAAGGGTCCGGGGTAATTGCCCTGGGGGTAATTCCCCTAGACCCCTTCTTAGGTAATAACATCGTTTCCAGTTTCCAATTATATTTTATGTATTACTAATTTATCTCATATTATATTTCACTCCGTACATGGTAACAGCGGTATATTCTTAGTAATATTCACAATGCATTTATAGAGTGTATTATACTCATGATATGCCAAGAGTAGTACTGGTGATTTTCTCTTTGCTCCGATCATGTTTTCTTAGTACTTTATGTTATTATACGATGTTCTTGCGATTACTTCATGCTATTAATGTAAAGCAACCAATCCATTTAGCCTCTGGCTGCGAAAGGGTGTTATGCGGTGTAATCAATAATTTATGCGTGCCTGTTTGACAGGTAATTGTTTGACATTCAATATTTTTTATGAATAAATATACCCTTCAATCCAACAAGGAAACCACAAATAAGCCATAAACTCAATATGAAGTTTTTTAGGACTTTCTTTGCTTTTCACACATCTCCAGTAGAGTTTAATTATTTTTTTTCCAGAAGATTTTCCTTTTTCGATCTCTACAGTAGGCAACTAGACGTTTGAGGCATTTCAGTCCATGGTTCCAGGGTAATTACCCCCTGTACAATTTTCCCAGATCCTTCCCCAGGCCTAGCCCTAACCGGGCCCTAACCCTAACCGTAATCCTTTTCTTGAACCTAATCCTAACCTTTACCCAGACTCTAACCCTACCCCTAATCTTTACTCTAGTCTTATCACTTAGTAGACTAACCAATATTTTGCCGGTGGGGGGGGGGGGGGGGTGGGGGAATGGGGGGTGCGGGGGGTGGGGGGGGGACGTGTCCTCAGGGGTAATTTGCCCTAATGCGCAATCCATACATACCTAAAAGTAATGTTCGTATACAGACGTGTATTGATTGACGACGATGGGGAAATCTGTTTTAACTCCAGAAAGTTCGGGCTTCAGACATCCAAATATTTGATTTTTTTTTTAATGCAATTAAAAAAATCGATTTAAATCCAACAGCTGCATGTTTGACATTTATGGACTGGCAAAAAAAAAAGAAATTAATTTTCTTTCCTCCCGTCTCTCTTTTTTTCAGTTTATTAGTCCTCGATTGATGCTAAATAAATCAATAGCACTTACTGGCATTTGATGCGAACTGAGAAAGATGCTTAATGTATATTGCGTCTCGACTCACTATTCAACTCTCCTTTTTTCAATTTGGACAAATTGCAGATTCAATGAAAATAACAGAAGTTGATGTCAATGCAACCTCGTGTAAAAACGGAGGAGGGAATTAGCTATTTCTTATAGCCATGATAGTGGTGAAGACAGCATCGGAGAAGAAGGAAACAGAACAGAAGATGAACAAAGAGACGAAAGGGCAGTGACAGTAGTAGTAGCAGTAGTAGGAGTAGCAGTTAGTGCAGCAGCAGCAGTAGTCTATTAGGGCTAGTTGAAGTAGTAGTTGTTGATGCTGTTGTAGTAGTAGCACTAAATTACCATGATGATGACAATGATGTACAGTGACGCACTGTAAGTAGGGTGTACTGATAGCACCACCTGCTTCACAAGCACCAGGAGTAAGTAGTAGTGGTAGAAGTAGTAATAGTTATAGTAGCAGTAGTAGTAGTAGTAGTAGTAGCAGCAACAGCAGCAGATGTAGTAGCAGTAGTAGTAGCAGCAGCAGAGGTGGTAATAGTAATAGTATCATAATAGTAAGTAGTCGTAGCAGTGGATATTTGTAGTAGTAGTAGTAGTAGTAGTAGTAGTAGTAGTAGCAGTAGTAATATGCCTAGTAGTTAGTAGTAGTAGTAATAGGCCTAGTAATAATAGTAGTTAGTAGTTATAGTAGTAGTAGAAGAAGTAGTAGTTGTAGTAGTAGCAGTAGTAGTAGTAGTAGTAGGAGGAGGGGGTAGTATCGGTAGTAGCAGTGGTAGTGGTGGTTGTAGTTGTTTTCCAGTTCAATTTCACACTTATTGTATGCCAATAGGCGTGTCACTCAATCATGTTCATAGTGCATGAGGCGTATTAATTTCGTAGATACGTCATTCAATTCCGTAGACATGGTAGATAGGACAGCCAAAATCGCGAATTGACATTCAAATTCACTGTAGTAGGTCAACCAAAGTCACTGGCTGGCGTACGAAGTCGTATATAGGACAACTAAACTTTACAAGTGGAGCCACCTCGACCTTATGCTAGAACGTTAGATTTCTCCGTAGTCTAAGGAACTGTTTTGTGCATTCAATTCTAGCATAGTATGTATATTTGTGTTCAATACCATTGTTTTTATAGCTTGTCTTCTTTCATTCGATTTAGTTTTCTTTATAGGGGATCATTCATTTCATTCTGTATAATAACGTTAAGTCACCAAAGAAATAGTGATGATAATGATAATGGTAATAAGAATAATAATGATAATGAATAACACTTATATTGCGCTTGATACTGACGTTTCTAACGTCTAAGCGCATTAATACGGAAAAAATATTACATCAAAATACAGCATTATGCACATATAATATACAAAAAAATAGCATAATTATTTCATCGCATGGCCCCAAAATAGGAAAAATAGCACCTGTGTGCGAACTTGTTTTCGGTTACTCTAGGAACGTAATATATCTTTCTTTCCGTTTATAATCTCCAGTGTCTTTTTTTATCTTTGTATTTTTTCATTATTATTCTCGTGATCATTTACACAATTTCTTTCAATGCATGAACTAGAGACAGAAATCGGGATGTATACATAATACTAATATATGATTTTCTTCGCAAATAGGCCCTATCATACACACACACAAACACACACACACATGTATAATTTTTGTATATAAATATCATATATACATAATTTTGATTGTTCATGTCGACCCTGAAGAAGACGTGCGTATGCGTCGAAAATTTGGTTTGAATAAATAGCACTATTGGACTGAAATGCATTACTATCCTACTTCGTTATCTTATATATATATATATATATATATATATATATATATATATATATATTTATATGTACGAAGTTGCTGGTTTGGATGAATGAATCTTGTAAATGCACAGGAAAACGTCACGATTAATTGTTTGATCCTGCAGTATATCAGACATGTTCAATGGCACTATCTTGTGACGTAACACACCTATTCATTCTGATTCTGTTTCCACAGAGCCATGAGTATTTTTTCAGGTAGGCTAAAATACTTTATAAAAGTCCATTATTATGATTATTATTTTCATTACTGTTTTTATTATCATAAACATTTGAAACATAGATAGTATATGGAAACCAGAAAAGCAAAATATTATTCTAAAGAAGTTTCTTCATTTATGACGAAACGGATCCGTAAATCTACAATAAAATAAAACAAATTAAAACATACAATATACATATTCATTCATTATGTGTTATAAGTATTACTGTATACATATAAATACAGTGCTAAGTTGAATACACTGGTTATGAACATGAATTCCTTTTGGCGAAATTAAATGCTTTGACTTCAGTCTCTTGTCCTTCAGTGCTAAATTTTAATCCACGACGGCGAATACAAGCAAGACGAATTATATTTTTATTGCTCTGGCAAATTCGAGTGACCATTGTGCATTGTGGGCTGCTCGATGACTATTTTGAATGAATATGTTGTAGTTTTGGTTGAACTGTGTCAAAATTGAATAATCTTTTGCATGGACTAAGTGTGACATTGAACAGAGAAACATAATGCAATAATAGAGGTTTTCCCGTTCAATTTCGCACTTTATAGTGCGCTCAAAAGTATAGATAGCTCATTCGATTTTGCACATAATAGAGCATGTGGAGTGTATAAATAGATCCGTCAATAGGCCCTATCGTGGAAAGAGCAGGCAAAATAGCCAACTGGCATTCAAATTTGGAGTAGGGCAGCTCTAATCTCTTTATCACTTTTCTTCTTGCACTTTTAATGGGCTCATTCATTTTTTTCTTACTATATAATCATTTTCGACTATGAAGTCGCCGAATAATGATCTCATTTATCGAATGGCCCCATTGGCATATAATGAGGAAAATAGCACATGACGTGTATATGCGAACTTCTCCGTTTCATGTTTTATATAGTTGTAATGCATATTTTCTTCTGTCATATTCAAGTGAACTTTCTGTTGTTGTTTTTTTGTATTTTTTTCCTGTACATTATCTTTCATCATGCATTTTCTTGTCGTCATTTACACAATATTTTTTAATCATAGCATGCGTGGACTAGAAACTATGGATCCAGCTTTAGGAAGACAATTTATGTCTCCTTAACGTTTTTAAGTATATCATATCAAATATATTTGAATCTCATGCTTTATACAGTATATTTATATTTAGATATTTTCTATAGCACTTGAATATGTGCGAACTTTTGTGTTTGTTTTGTTTGTTTGTTTTTCTACTCGATGAATATTTATTTCCTTTTGTTAAATGTACCTATTTGTTGCCTACCTCGGACGACATATCATGGCGGATGCATAAAAACATGTTAGCCATTTTAACTCACCTTTAAGGCCGTGTCACATCTTTCCGGGCAAGCCTCGCGTGCGACTTGCGAAGAACAATTTTTACTACCCGGAAGTCCCCGCAGATGACCCGCACGTGACAGTACCTAGCACGTATTTCACCCGTAGTCTACCGGAGGTGCACACGCAAATCCTTTTACCCGCAACCATGTTTAGGCCCTGTCACACCTTTCCGGGCAAGCTAGGCGGGCTTGTTGCGTGTAGGGATTTTCCAGCATACCGGACAATTTCTGAGGGCGGACAAGGATTTGGGCGAGTTTTGCATGTGTCTTACTTGCTGGACGCGTTCTACTTAAGTTCTACTTGCGGGTATTCTGTGTTACCTGCGTGCCAGGCGCGCGGGGGCTGACAACTCAGTGAAAGGAATTCCTTTACAGGAATGGCAGAAGTCCCATAGAATGTCATTATCTTGGCCGCATACGGGGACTGCGAAGTACCTGCGTGGGAGTTGCCTGCTAAGGGCCTCCTACTGGCGCTCTGCGTGGACCTCTGCGGGCAATCCCCGCGACTCACCCAGAAAAAGTTTTGGTCATACTCAAAACTTGGCTGCGGATAAATCGGACTTGCGTGCGCACCTCCGGACAACTTCGGGCGAGATATGCACTAGGTACTGTCAGGTGCGGACCAATCTGCGGAGAGCTCCGGGTAGAAAATTTGTTTCCCCGCAAGTCAATCCGCAAAACCTCCCCAAATACGGTATGACAAGGCCTTGAGCATGCTCAAAATTTGTTCCCAGTGAGTCGCGGGGTTCGCCCGCAGATGTAAACGCAGAACACCAGTAGGAGACCTTTACCGGCAGCACCTCGCAGGCAACTCCAGCGCAGGTACTTCGCAGTACCCGTAAGTCGCTCGTAACAGAAAACGGATCGGTTTCAAAGCTCTCACGCAGGTCACACGGACTACATGCAAGTAGAAGGTAAGAAGCACGCGTGTAGCAGGTTAGACACAAGTGCGAAACTCGCAAGCATTCTTGTCTGCCCGCAGAAAATTCTCCTGCGTGCTGGAAAATCCCTACTCGCAATAAGCCCGCGTAGCTTGCCCGGAAAGGTGTGACACAGCCTTTAATAACTTAAAAAAAAAAATGGATGCATGAGATAACACTGTAATTTATAGTGGTTATACGTGAATAGTGTACAATTCTGTAGGAGGGGCAAATTGCAAATTTCTGGCTTGCACTTTCACCGCCTACAGACTCCAAACATGCAGTTATGTCCACAAATACCGGCAAAAGTGTACATCAGAGCTGTTTGTTGTGAAAGTATTTGAAATGTGCCTTATTGGAAAGCCGATTTTATCACTTTTCCGCTCAATTCCAACAGAAAAAAAAAATGATACCGTACAAAATTCATAGTGATGTTCTTTAAACGACAGTATGTCAGATTTGTGCACTGACGTACCCAGTCGAGTATTACTTTTTTGGTTAATCTTAATTTCATTAATATTTGTGTAATTTTTATTCGAGCATCCCTAATATCACTAATCTTTTACATGGCATGCATGAAGAAAAGTAATTATCATCCTAAAGACATTATCTTCCTTAGAAACTGCTGGTGACAATAATTATGCAGTAGGGCATGAATCAATGTCTTCCATCTTTGGTAAACATTTCAATTGTTTTGGAGTGTTGGTTTCGAACATGGGTCCGAAGGGAATAATACATCCTCTGTGATTCCATCTCTTGAACCTCCTCTATTTAATGTAAGTGGGTACTCATTGGCCTGGAGACTAGGTGGTGCCCTGGCAGCGATCGAGTATCCTCTGTAGTGTACTATGAGCATGACAGTATACGAACACTACTTGCAGACAGTCAACCACGACGTACGAAACGTGCACAACTCATGCTTGATTTTGAGACCTTTCCCGGTTTCAGCTGGTCTCGGAGAGATATTAGGACCAGGGCGTTCAAAAAAAAAAGAAGAAGAAAGATACAACTTTGTTAAGTTAAGGAGTATGCCTGGGTAGTCTTGGACCCTTCCAAAAAAAAAAAAAATCGTCAGAGCGGTGGAGATGTGCAACGCCATTGTACACGTTTCGTCGTGGATGACTGTCAAAAAGCCAGTTACTGCCGTGTTCAGTAGACTACAGTACTCTACAAGAAAGGAGGACATATAGCAGAAAGTCTACAGGGTTTACAGTATTCTAAATTGTCTGGCAGATCTCTAGTCACCTGCACGCTTCATACCAGTTGCTGGACCATCAACACGTGAAAATTCACAAAAGCTTCAGGTTCCATTTGTCAGAATTCACTTATTTCAATCCACATTCTACTCGCATGCTATTTGGCTGTGGAACTCTCTTATACCACCTTCAGTCATCAGCTGCATCTCCTTGGAGATCATCAAAAAGAAGGTGCAACTTCAGGGGTGGATCCAGGAATTCCGTAAAAGGGAGGCGCCTTTACAAAATTAAAGGGGGCGCCAGCTGCACATAGAAATTGGTTGAGGATTTTTATCTGCACTCTGTACACCCAGCACTTGACAAATAAGCAAGGTACAATATTATCCCAGCGGTGGACTGTACCAGACAGGAAGAAAAAGAAGAATAAGATGATGATACTGAAATTGACTTCAGATTTCAGGGTTATGGCTGAATAGTAAACAATTGTGTTGAAGGTAGTTTCGACATGATGTGAACACTGGCGAATCAGTTTTGTGAAATCCATGTTTACTCTTGATGTTACGCTCCAGATATTGCTCACATTCCGACAATCTTTTATGTACATGTTCATGGCTGTGTAAGCTAGTTCCATGCTGTCATGCTGTGAATTCCACACCTTGGAGGCTCTGGTATTCACATTTCTCGCCTAGAGTAAAGTCAATAATAGTGTAAACTATAAATGTCCAAGGGATTTTTTTTTTCAGTGGATTTACAGTAGGCCCTGATCAAAGTATACTTAAACTTTCTTCAGTCAGTCGAAGTTATAGCAGTGTTGTTATCGTTGATGGTGACGATCGGAAATTCATTTTGTGTTAACAGAAGATGAAAATGTTTCTTAGAATCAAAGCTGTGTATCAAATGAAATGTGCAGCCCAGATGATGAGTCATAATTGGTTACCAGATAAGTCTCCCTGTTGTAAGAATCTTCTGGAAGACTAGTCATGCTAGTTGTGCGTAGAATCTTCTGATGGAAGGCTAGGCTTAAGACTCTTAAATAAGGGCTGAGTTCCCAAGCCAGGGGAGTTTCCAGAGACCTTGCTCGTGAGAGGGTTATCACCACCTGCCATCTGGATATCGCATGCTTCAGTGCCAGCATATTCTGAAATAATCAACGGATATTTCAATTTTCTGTTCAAAGCTTCATTCCTGCACCTGCAGGAACTATTCTCCTTTATACACTCAGCAAAAAAAAAAAAAGTAAACACCTTTTCAAGTTCATATTTCTTATAACATATATGGCTGAATATTAATGTTTTATATGCCATTTTAAAGGTAATCTAATTGGCAATCAACCTGGAAGGTCAATATAAAGGGAAGTTTTATGCACAAGTGAACACATTGTTTTTCTCTTCCAAGGAAGAACAGAAGAAATTTTTACTTCTGTGTTTTGCAGGACAAACACGAGTGTGTTCACCCATGCGCAAAGTCACGCTCTGTACTACATATTTTCACCTGTCATGGTGATGGCCAGTTGAATTTCCTTTAATGGGATTATGATTCACTGACTTTTATCTAAATCTTATATATATACATATATATATATATATATTACATGAATTGGAAAAAAAGAAAACATAAAATGGTCCTCGCCAGGATAAAGTGTTTTAGTCTAATGCCATTTTAGATTTTTATCACATATATATACGACTTGGAAGTGTTTTTTGTTTGCTTTTTGTTTTGTTTTATTTTGTTATTCTTTGCTCCGTGTAGATGAACATATTACAGTGGATGATCACAATTTCGGAACTCGTGAAAGCTCGTCTAGAATTTCGGGGACACTTCGTGGGATTTTAGGCAAAAATAGGTTTTCAATCGGTTTCACCTGTGGATCAGAAGTCAAGACTTTTCGATTAATTTTCCATTGAACTTTTTCTGGATCATACATTTATTGTTCAAATTTGGACTAAGTCACCTCATTACTTAGAAGTGTATTAGTATAGCAGCCGCTTTCATCAGTTATTCCTATGCCCGTCATCTGCATTTTGTTATCTTGTGTTTTCGTTGCTCATGACACGGAAAGTTACCGAACATGATACACTACATTATTTCAATTTTATATTCGTCATTTTGGGCGATTTCTCCAGGTCTAAAACGTGTCACAACAATCATATATTGGGTTTTTTTCACATTTCTTCCGGGGTTATTAATTTCTGCTATTTTCAGTTTATGAGACAAAAACTGTTTTGTTTTCGCATACTATCATTCTGTTAAATGCCGGGGGGGGGGGGGGGAAGCTGCATCATGGTCTTGAAATGAATTCAGTTCAATTCTATCTAATTCAAGAGGACTTGTAACATGGAGTAATGAAAATAATAGAACGGGACGAGTTTCATCAAATCGGGCCTGATAAAAGCAGCTAATAGAAATTTATCACATCTTTTTACAGTGGGTTTGGTGGGTTCGCAACCATCTCCCGGGTTGGCAGAAAACCAACACAGACACATCTTCGGCACACACTGAAACAGACATTCATACATACATTGCATTGAAGTTGTTTTATTAGCAAAATTCTGCCGACTTTCATGTCTTTTCTTCATACAAGTATCTCAGAGTCAACATCTGAGTACGCTTGACATTCAGCATGGAAGAAATCAAATAAACATTTTGCAACTACATGTATAGCATCATTACCAGCTATATCAATCACGGTGACAAAATACACGAAATACTATAAAAAGAATCACACAAAGTACACAATATACTTTCATGGTACACTTTTCAAGTTCCTTTTTTTTTTACATTATCAACTGACCACATTTAATCTCTTATCAACGACAGCTTAATTTTCTTATATTGGGCTTTTTTTACTCTTTTTTTTCTCTCTTTGTGGACGCTAGATAATGGGAATTGTCTTCTGCTTCCGATAGGGCAACATTACACATGTGTACTCTCACATCTTCCCCATTGCTCACGGCAGTCGGTAGAGTACATGCAAAACGTCACTCTGATAGAGAACTACAGCCTCAAGTCTGGGAGGGACATGAGTAAGACATAGGCCTCTACTAGGTCAAAGTGGGCCGAGTCCTTTCTTCACTCTGGATGGCAATGAACAGTACAAGTGAAGTTTACCACTGTTGGTCTTCTGTTGGTTTGGACTGTGGTATGGATCAGTGTGACATAGCATGATTTCTACCAGAGGAAAAAAAAAAAAAATCCCACAACGAAGACATAAATTGTGTGCAATCGCACGTGCAGACAATGTCTAGGTACATGAGTACATGAACATAAATAAGAGAGCATGCATTCATTTCTTCTCTGTTGCCTACAACACTCCTTTAAGAATACATACGTGATAATTTTGACTGGTGTGTGTGATGGTGTGAATATTGGCTTCCAGGCTACTCTACATGACTGTACAATGTTCTCCAATGTGATTTAATATTGAAGCACACACTGAAGTCAAATCGTTCTAAGGTAGGCTTCCTACTACCAATAGGACAATGAACATGCTTCATATGGATATGTTTAATCTAAGTAAAGCCATCACGATCACAAATTGCAATCAGCTACTGCTCGGGACCCAACTCAGTTGTGCCATTTCAATCTTCAATCTTCTATTCGTGGGTGTACAAGCATCCAATCCATCAGAAAAAATGTTTGACAAGAAGTATTTGAAAATTATGTACTAAGTTCACGAATCAATATTTTCCTGAAAATACTCTGCCACAGCAGTGAGCATACTGCTACCCTCTGACACGGAACACATTTCCAACCAGTAATCTCAAGTAAGTGACTAGACTTCCTGAAAGATGTAAATCACTTTTACCACTCTCTACTTTATCTGTTTCAACCACTTGTCCCTTCATTCTGTGCCATGGCCACAGATTCTGACTCAAGTTCAGGGGAGGTGCTTGGTATAATGAATTAACCATTACTTTCATATACAGACAGTAAGATAATGCAATTTATAACTATATATTTGATAACAGGGAGATTTATCCACTTAAGAGTCTGGAAAGAGCATTTCTGCACATACAAAGATAAGTAAACAAAAGACACATCCGGAATTTATCACTCTGGTGACCGCACCTACATGTAGCTGTTTGCAAACGACTATGGATGATGAATTTGCCAAAAAGCAGGATTGCACTGCCCTTGTTCACCAGAGGGTGATCTAACAAAACCAGGATCCATGGGTATATACACAATAGAAAAGGTGAAACCCCCACCCACACACACACACATCAATCATCTGTCAGCAGGGATTTAGTTAACGTTACAAGCATTGTGGTATAATGTAATAACAAGCCTTCTTTGGTTGTTCAAATTCAGCAAAGGTCCATTACTTCTTTTTCTGCCTTTATAAAAGAACACACAGTCTTAAAAAAAAGAAAAAAATTGAAAAAAATATTCTGGAAAAGGAATATCCCTAATTTAAAAAAAAAAGAAGAAGTAGTGTTTAAATCTGTTTCCCAACTTACATGTCTTCAATTAGGGTGTATCAGCTCAGCATTCTTAATATTTTCTGTTCCACTTACAATATTGAGCACTTCAAAAACAAACATTTCCTTCTATCCTTAATCCATCCCAAACATGTCCACTATCATCACAACTTGAGGTCTAGGGCAGAGTATATATGTTTAACAAGAAACATATCAGTTATGCAAAACGAAACCCACAAAAATACAGAGCTTTTCCCTTCTTTTGTTAAGTGACCTCTTTTGTTTCCTGTCTGAAACTGAAAAAGGAGCTTGTTACGGCTGGTGGCATCAGAATTTACCTATTGACGTCATTGACATCCAAAAATGAATCTAACAAAAAAAGATTGTTCCATGCAGGGGACAAGGTCTTAGTCATCTAGAAATGACATGGCACATTCCCTACAACAGGCAATATTTATCTTTCTCTTTCTCTTTTAATTATTTCATATACAGTACCATACAGCATCTACCAATAAAAAACCAACAAGGAAATCCCTCACTAAAGGCCTTAAAATTCAATCAAATAATGGTCATACACCATTAGTAAAGACAAAAAAAAAAAACAAAACTTGTGTGCCTGCAGCCCAAGGCAAAGTAGACAAAACTGATTACATGAGCAATCAAGTAACAAAAACACAAATATCTTAGCTCTGATTAAATTCACACCTGAATTAATCAGGTGTGAAGTAACCTCAACCATCTAAATGCACCAGACCAAATACTTCGAATGTCTGTTTTAATGTTGCTTTGACTGTTATTTGAACAAGAACAGACTTTGTTCAATCGAGTAGACGGGGGTGGGCCATCAATACAACCACACAGGATGATGCTAAATCTGACGTTTGACTTGAAAAACATTACCCCCTTGCATAAAATTTCACCCAAAATCAATTTCTTGTCCATAACATAACCTGAACAGTTTTGAAAGCTCTTTCATATGATGCAAACATTATTTTTCGAGCCTGAAAGCATCAGGGCACTTCTGCCGGGCACACGAAGACCTATAAACAGTACGCCAGTGCCAGCACCCATCACCTCATACAACGGAAGGAAATAAATGAAAAAGGAATGCAACTACTGTAAAGGTGGAAATTATCGCACATTTCGCGCAACCAGAAACTAGCGCGAAAATAAAAGCACACAAATATTTTTGCTTGCCATATGTTCCAATAGTTGATGTCTTGATTCCGCGGAATTAAAAACACGTGAAACTCTTCTTACCCGGCAGAGCGCGAAAAATTGGTCGCGCAAAAATATCCACTTTTACAGTATATGTATTGACTGTTCAAATTACCATATAGTAATGTTTAAAGATTAGAAAATTACAACAACAAAAAAACAAATGAGAAGAATGGGTTACCACCAGCAATGTTAAGAGAGACAATTCTCACTTTAAAATAGTGTCAGACACGAAAGCCATCTATCTCACAGGACATCAAACTCGAGTCATGGTTGTCTGTTTCTGATGTAACAAAAATTATTGACTGCTGCAATCTGCAACTATCAGCAATGACACACCTGCACTCTTGTTAATGAATCATGTGACTGTTTCCCATGGAAATTCACTTGGGATGCGAAGAAGAAGGGAACATACCATTTTCCAAAAAAAAAAATCCAACTCATTGCCTCTCTCTACTGTTTTGATGTAGCTTAAATTTGGCCCACTAAATCAATGTCAATCATGAATTATGAAAAAAAAAAAATCTTTTCATGAATTCCTATTAAAACTCTTTGCTGTGCATGTGTATGCTGAATGAATAATCAGAAATGTGAGAAGCTTTTTTTTCCTCCCATCGTAACTTGGAGGTGATGTAGCAGTGACACAAAGTAGAACCTCGTCAAGATGAGGTCGGATACAGCAGGATATCCGATTTAACAATTAGGGATACCAGTTAGAATGAAAGAGAGGGCCTGAAATATATTTAACCCTAATCCCACCAGGTTTTTTTGAGTGACTTGAAACCATGGGGGGGGGGGGCCATTTGCCCCCCCCCCCCCCTCCAGATCTCGGTCAGGGATCGCGCGATCCTCGCGAAAATTTGCACTAAGGTAGAGGCCAATGTAATCTACAAGACTGTAAAGTTAGATTCTTCAAATTTTAATCTATGTATTTTATATCAATTAATTTATGCTAATTTATGCAAAAAAAAAATTGCCTATAAATAAAAAAAATAAAGCTCCAAGACTAATTTTTGGTGAACATATTCTTTTCAATATCCTCAATAATAATATTGAAGCAAAAATTCGGCTTCATAATTATTTGATTTTTCATTGTTTATTGAATTTGTTATGTATTTCGTTGATTTTTTACTTTTTGTTTTTGTTTTTTTTTGGTCAAAATTTGTCGCAGAAACTTTTTAAAGCATAATCAGGCCAAAATAAATCATTATTAGTCATTGAAAGTTAAAATATTTATTTTTATATGAATTAATCGCACAAACACAATTTACATTGGATTTGTACACAAAATCAGGTTTTTGAGCAATTTTTGGGTCGACGAATTTCTTCCAAAGCGGTGTGGCTTCAAAACAGTATGCCGGGAGCGACAAATTTGGTCTCAAAAGTTGCGCAATACTTGAAAGAAACTAGAAATGTCGCTATGGCGACTGGTATGCCTCCGCCATAATGCATGATTCTCCTAATAGGTCTATAGTATATGTGGACAATGTGTGATTACATTTTCACAAAATTGGCAAAATATTAAAATGACATGTTTGTCACAAATGTATTGAATGTTTACCTTCCTTGACCTATGTTTAATTGGATGAATAGGAGAGCATGTATTTGGGGATTTAAGAACTTTAACTTGACTTTGACCATTTCATAAGTTTATGCACTGAGTAATTTTCAAGGTATGGAGAAAAAGCGCAATTTCTGTATTGAACAGTAAATTGTTATCATTTTCATCTGGCCTTTGATTTATAAGAGAAGCACTGTCAGGCAGAACATACATAAATTCAGCATGTACTAAGTTTCAAGATAACTTGAGCCACTTCCGAGATATGGAGAAAAAAGTAAGTTCAGCACTTTCACTTGATCTTTGACCTTTTGACCTTTGACCTTCTTGGCAAAAAAAAAATCCCAGAGAAACTCTATTGGGTTAGACATGCATACATCAAGTCTTAAAAAAAAAAATCCTGCTGGCATTGCATAAATATAAGGAAAATAGTAAGATTTTGAAGTATTGCCCTTGACCTTTGACCCCTGACCTTTGACCCCATGAACCCTAAATTCCCTAGATAACCACTGCCAGTCAGTAGATGCATATACACTATGTTCCATGAAGATACCTTGAACAATTTCCAAGATACAGAGAAAAAAGTGAAATTTTAACATTTTACTTGACCTTTTGACCTTTGACCTTTTGACCTCATGACCCCAAACTTTCACCAGAGAATCTTAATTGGGTAGTACATGTATACACTAAGTTTCAAGAAAATATCTTTAGGCATTGCATAGATATGGGGGAAATTGTAAAATTTTGAGCATTTGACCTTGACCTTTTGACCTTTGACCTTGAGCATGTGCACCCAAAAGTTGATAGGCACAACTTCACCCCCTAATACACATACATGCCAAGTTTCATTAGGATACCTCAAAAGGTTTTGGTAGTTACCCTGTCCACAAAATTCATTACGGACGGACGGAAGGACGGACGGACGGACGGACGGACGGAAGGACGGACGGACGGACGGACGGACGGAAGGACGGACGGACGGACGGACGGACAACCCGAAAACATAATGCCTCCGGCACCACTTCGTGGCGGAGGCATAAAAAGTCATAAAATGTTGTGGCGAGAGCATCACGCGTTGCGGAATAATCACGCGAAACGTCGGGGGGGGGGGGGGAATAGGGTTAAATGAAGCTACTTTATATACGGAAAGGCCTGAACTTTGATACCAGTGGGGTCTGAATTCAGGCTTTTACCTGAAAACTGGCATTCCTGAACAATGTACAGTTGTAATCCCTGATTTAAGTGTATAACAAGGTACTTGAAGTAAGAAGGAAATTTCAGTGGTCCAAGGCAGGTCATTATAACAAGGTTCCTCTCTACTTCCTCTTCCATCTCATCACAAAGATAGAAATATGTGACCCGCTTCAGCAACAGGATCCGAAAGTCGAAGGTGGTCAATTTTCTGAAAATGACATGACATTTTTCCCTTACCCTTCCGCTTTTAATTTCATATATAACATGACTCATAAAAGTACTAGGTTGCGGAGATAACAATAATTTTATGAGAGCATGTCGAGTGGTCTAGGAAATCAGCGTTTCGAGAAAACCACCTTCAAAGTTTTCCTTCCGACGCAATAGTGATCAAGGGGAGGTAAGACAGTTTTCATCTCTTGCCACTAGAAGGTATGCTCCTATCAACCTCCGCGATGTTCATTCAAGCAGGGAGGTGTTAGAAAAGGAGAAACAACCCCTGCTCTCCTTTGAAGTCATGCGCAGCACTGCCGAGAAGTTATGCGCTTAACTACAGGTGGAAATCGGGTGCTTTGACAAAAGAGAGCATCAATAATCGGGACTAGCGCTCTCACATCTAGAAATACTTGCCCCTACTGCATTTCGCTCTCTCTCTTTCAACGTGATGGCAACAATGAATTAGTGTACCTTGAATTGGAGCAGCGAATCAAAATGCAGTGTAAAACTGACAATTTTAACAGCAAATAGTTTAAAAGCACGCCGGTGCACGCTTTAGCGGAGTACATTATTTGAAAGATCAAAATATCCCAGATTAAAGGATAGAAAACCAACATGCGGAAATGTGTGCATTATAGAAAAATATTATGTTTTTAAGATGGCCTAATTTTCATTTCATTTCAATTTGCGCATTACAAAGAAACTAGAAATACATAATATTGAATTTTCCTAAACTACTCTTAATCAATTCAAGTATTTCATTCAATATTTTACGGGGAAATAAAGCTTGTAATTCAACGAAAGGTGAAATGCGTTCTTCGTCTCCGAACTTCGCCTTGCAACTAGAGCGGTGCAGAGCATGACTTCAAAGCATATAGTGGAATGCTAGACATCCCATTGTAGCGCTTTGAACCAAAACATGTGTTTGCATGAATTACGTAGAGTTGTCTCTCCTTTTCTAACACCTCCCTGATTCAAGCTTAGCGCCAGTGGTCTACACATGACCAATCAGTAACCAGGATGCTACACACTGACCAATAAGATCACTCCCTCGTTACTAGGGGCGGAGTCTATATGCGGCACTAAATCTAAATCTTCGGACACATTTCTGCTCCGTTGAGAGTCAGAAAATCACAGCTCAGAAAAACGCTTATTTCTTTCCTTTCCTTTGATTATTTAGCTTCAAAATTTCAGCACATGATAGTAAAGACATCAGACTACAAAATTGTATCAAAAACAGAAATTTGATGGTTTTGACCGATTTTGATGATTGACTTCAAACTTGATTTTCTCGGTTCAGCCATCAGCGACTTTCGGATCCTTTTCTTGTAGAGGTCATACATATTAATAGCTCAGATTTGGGGGCAGATCAGCAGGTTACTCATGAAGCGATGACACCATCGTCTCTTCTTAGATGTACTTGTGGAACTTGCCATTAATATCAGCATTACTTAAAAGCATGCAGAACTTTTAAATGCAAAACATAATTCTCAAAAGGGCTCAAAATTTACCATCAACCATTTGGACTTTGCTTGCAGTATGCCAAATGAGTCTACTTAGAAACTTGCCTGGCTAAAGCAATTTGTCAGGATACTGAGTTGCTTTGGAGTACAGTGCACTCCCGTTATCACGAACACGGTGATAACGAAATTCCTGTTACTACGAAGTCAAAATTCAGGCTGCAACATTATCCAGTCTATGTATCTTTATTGTTTATTTGTTTGGTTATAACAAAATTTCGATATAACGAAAAAAAACTGGCAGTCCTGAGGACTTCGTTATAACAGGAGTCCACTTGTATTTTAGATCAAAAGTGTAGGGCCTAAATAATAAATATTAGTGTACAAATGTACCTGACTTTAATTCTACAAGAGCCTTCTCTGTGCAGCAACACTTGGGTAAAACTGATGATCGATTGTGACCTAGCAATCGTAATTCCCAACAAGCTGCATGCGATTCACTCTCGTGCAGAAGATCAGTGGGTACTGCTATGGCTAAATTTGTTGATTATCAATTACTGATTGTAAAATATTACTCAGCAACACAAAATTCAGATATGATCTCAGACTGCGATACTGTCAGCTTTACCTTTTTGGCTAATATTCTCTTTTGTTGTCACCCAAGTTTTAACAGCATTATGTCACACAGTCTTATCCATATGTATTAACTTTACAGCAAAAATCAAACAGTTTCTACAGGCATATAGAAACTGTTTTACCTTTAACATTCATGTTTCTTCCTTGATGTCCGTTTCTTGTGAAAGTTCCACCATTCTGTTGTTTAACTTTCTGCCAAATCTATTTAAAGCCAATTATTACTGACAATGAGTGGCATTGTACGTAGAAGACATGGAATTTGTCTTGAACAATAAAGGAATTTACTCTACAACATGCTTGTGCAGTAAACTGTGATCATTAAATATCAGTGAGTATAGATACATCCTAACAATCACGCCACTAATACCTTCAAGATTGACAATAACTGAAAATCTCAGTCGGATTGCATTGCGCCATCATTACAGATATCCACCCACGCACACTTTGTACACATATTTTGGATTCCCGCTCCGAGGAAATGAGGGCCATAGGAAGGGCTCTGAATAGGCAATCTACAGTATTACAGGGCTGCCAACCTTGAGTGAGAGTTTGGCGAGAGACACTGTGAGGGAGCGGAGCGACCTCCTGGCTAGCGCCTGGCGGCCTGCTGTGCGGCCGTACGTACATACAGTACTACATACACAGTCAGTGTATGTAAAGTGATGTAAAGCACACATCATAGCCATACATGTACTGTAATTTGCCAAAAGTACAAGCTACGCTTACGTGGTATAGGTAAAAACCAATCGTAATCCAATACCTCGTCTTTGCGCGCAAACAGAAAACGATTATTATTGGTTATGCTTTACACCCGCGCAGGAAAATCTCGAAATTTTGGGCTTGGGCATATCGATATTCGGAATATCAGAGAATTTAGAGATATATTTATTTTTGTAGTCATGTACATTCCATTTTGGGGGTTTAGCGTGAGATTTCGTTTATTAGAGTGAGACAGTCAAAATTGGTTGAATTGCATGAGTCTCACGCTTTGGCAGCCCTGGTATTAAGTTACCAAGTATACATAGATGTAATTGCAGACTTCCTCAAGGGGTTCAGTGTATAGCCATAATGATCTGTATCAACAAAATCATTGCATGACCTTCAACATACATTCTTTGCATGCAATGCTGTTCAAGTAGCAAATGGTACACTCATATTTGAACTGGACTACAGTAAAAGCTGTATAGGCAAATTTCTGTATGAATATCTATCAAAACCATATCTAGCACTTACTTAGGCCCATCACTCTGCCATCCCATGTGAGTTGAAAATATTACCCCCTTTGGGGATATGTTACCAGGATGACAAAAGTTCAGCTATACAATGCTATCTTTATAATTCACTAACTCAAGCCAGCTACTGTAAAAGCAGAAATTTTTGCCGAAGTGATTTTCAACACTCGGCCGGAAAGACACATTTCACACAAGAAATTAAAGATATACTATAGATACAGATGACTTGCAGGTTTGAGTGAGTTGGTAGGAATAGTGCCCTCTGAATTGTTTGGCCCCACAAGGTGTAGTCAGTGGATTGGGTTAAGTCAGAGACACTGCATGTAGACAAATTTTACTAACCAAGCAAAAGAAAAATACTGTTTAGTCATCTGTTTTATAAAGGGGTCAAAAATTCCTAATATTATTGGCTTAAAGGTACCGTATAGTTTTGGTTAAGACCTAATTTCAGGTTTCTAACATTTTTGGTGAGATAATGAGAAACCTTTAATGAAACATACATTGTAAAAGAGCATGTAATTCTATGAGGAATTCAACGTTTATTTGATGAAAATTGGCTTTGAAATGGCTGAGATATCAAAAAAAGAGCAATTCTAATAAAGTGTGGGACCCACACTTTCTTACAATTGCTTTGTTTTACTTTGATTTTGGATGTTTCAGTCATTCCAAACCCGATTTTCATCAAATAAACTTTGAATTCCTCTTAAAATGGTATGTTCTGTACTACGTCATAAGTGTTTTCTTAATATCTTGCAAAAAGTTAAAAGCCCAATTCTCATCTCCACCAATACTGAACCATCCCTTTAAGTGCGCGCCAACTGTAGTTTACTGAATCCATGGAATATCATGCATCTGGTACGTCCAATAATTACATGTACTGGACACATGGTTACGGGAATTGGCATAACCGAAAGGAAAGCACGAATCGGGGGGGGGGGGGGGGATGAAAGTATTGCATGACAATTATCCAATCAGATCGCAAGAATACGGTAACCAATCTTACAAAATATCATTACATATAGCAAGCAGGAAATGGGCACTTTTAATTTTCACGCTAGTTCCATGTTGTGTGAAATGTGCTACATTTTCCACTTTTACAGCAATGTAGTCATTCATACATGTATGTCAGGATGACTGAAAATGCTTGTTGTTGGGACAATTTTACTGACATCTCTTATTCAATCTGCCCTATAAAAGAAATATTATCATTAGTTTTTGCATACAACTTTCACCAATAAAAAGACAAGACTGCCTACTTCTTGTACTTGGCGCAAAACAGCTCAGCAGCAACAATGTTCTAGACAGATCACATCTCCTTTCATTCTTTCGTTATCCTCTTTGTTCTTGTACTATTTGGTAATTTGGAGGGTTGTCATCAAGGGGCCATTCACTCCAGTTCAATGAATATGTGACAAAATAAAAGTGATGTGTTTCCATGGTTACCCCTATACTCCAAGAAAGGCGGGGTAAGCCAAAGAATGCAGTAGAAATAGTGTCATATTTCTATAGCAAGTTACACTCAAAATGTGTTACTGTAAGCCAACAATTCCGAACAAGAAGATACATGTAAACGCTGATATAAGCAACCCAACAACGCACGTACAGTAAGAAACTGTGGCACATACACTTCAATACAGCACAGCTTTTGTACTGAAAGAGTGCCTCACAAAATTTTCCATTCAAACAACCCCTACACCTAGAGTTATCACAGTTACCACCTACTACCTGCTATCCACATTTCCACTGTAAATCACTTTCTGAGACAAGGGTGAACGAATGTAAGTAAATGTTAAATTCATTGCATCCCTTTGTCCCTGATATCTTTTAGGAAATGACGATTCCAACAGAAACTAAAAATACAACATATTACTTGCTTACCTCAGAAGAGGATTGATAAGCAGAAATCAGAAAATCTCCTAAGTTAAGTTTGGTTTCACTCTAAATACTTTCAGCAAATGGAAGCCATTTTATATGACGGGGAAAATATACCATCCCATCATGGTAGTAAAACACTATTAGCAAAAAAAGAAGGAATAGTATAATGTTCTTTGTTATCATCATGCCTTTCTAGAGATCTACAGTGTTTATCAAATCAACCCTTATACAGAATTCATATTTTCTCTAGTGCATATTGCAAAATGTATGTACTCTATATATTAATTGTGGCACTAAAAGAATGAATTCATAGATATAGTGCAATACTGAAAAGACATAGTTCGGAAAAGAGAATTTCGATAGAGTCATAAAAATCTAGCATTGACAATGACAATGTCTAACATTCTGTCTTGCTTTTATCTACATTTATCGTCCACATTACGACGTATAACACATTGTGAATAGCATTGCAGGTTTTATACGTTGAAGACATTTCCTGATCTCCCCATGGCAGAGATCTCATTCTGCAAGCCAAGGTCAAGTTGGAAGTGGCTTCCCTGCTATACAGCAGCACTGAATATGCATGTAGGGGCATTGTGGCATTGTTACAGACATTCTGAGTTTCAAAGTTCATCATTTCTTTCATACTTGCACATTGTAATATCATTACAAAAAAAGCAACAACAAATTATTATCATGGTACAAAAGAAAATTACATAAATTCATTTGATAAACATTAAACAGAGTCTCCAAATATGTCAACTGCAAAAAATTTACACTCTCAATGCATTACACATATGCATCAAATAAACGTAGAACTTCTTAACCACGTTAAACTCATGATGCGTGTAAGTCAACACTCACTAGTTTGATGTTAGTCTGTCATTCTATACACCAAATGAGTGCAACCTTGCCTACATATGACACAAATGCTCCCTTGAAGGTACGGTATTGACTCTTTACCGACTGTCCACAACTTTCACACAGTCGATAGACCAAATCTGCATCCACATCACAAGAAGATTCTGACAGCTTCACCAGTGTAAGCTGTAGCAGACTTTCAGTGTAGCTAAATGTACAAATATTCATGTAAAACATACATACGTAGATCGCTTAGAGCTCAGAACACAGGGTTAAGATACCAATGAGGGGTGTGTTGACCCCCAACCCCACCAGCTGGTACGGGTGGAGGTGGAGGATAGAGACAGCTATCTGTTGTTTCCAGTTGGCTGGGGGCCATAGACGGGATACTCCAGCATGGTGTCAAGCTCCTCATTATGCTGGGCAAGGTTGATCTGTTTGTAGGCCAAGACCAGTTCCTGGAGGGATGAGTACAGGTTGTAAGGCTCCGCAAACCCAAAGCCAGTCAATGTGTAGTTTATCTTGCAGTGACACACTTCTCCCTGGTCCTTGGCCCTACAATATGAGGTGATTTATACAAACACAAGATACAAAGAGTGTAAACTAGGAAGGCTTGCAGGAGAGAATGTACATATCATATAGACAGCTCAAAAGACTGCTTAATACCAAGCTCTTCATGCATGTGATAAACACTGTATCATAGTAAAATATTCCATATATTATACGTGTAGTCCTCAACCTAAACAATTTAAGATATGAATGTACAAATATTTACAACAGTTGACGTAACAAGTCAATGATATTTATGAAGAAGTGGCAATTTAGCATATCAGCGATGTGATAATTCTAAACTCTATTTCTAAGAGCAAAAACACAATGCACACAATACTTACATACACAGACACACCACAAAGCCCTGATTGTTATTGAGATGAGAATACCATATGAGGGGGAAAGTATGATTTTTATATGACGTACACAAAGACAGACACTCACAAACAAACACACAAATGCACTCAACAAGGAGTATGGAGTTCATTCAGACAGACCCCCCCCCCCCTTTCCCCCTTTTTCTTACTGTATACGCTGTTATTTTCGCGAGGGTTTAATTTTCGCGTATTTCACGAATCACAGTTGGATCGCGAATTGAACAACACGCGAAAATGTCTACATGCGCTTTGTTATTAACTAATAGAGCATTAACGTAAGCGTTGGCGTCGATTCGAGAAAACAACATCTCGGGAAAATGTCTATGACCTGGTTATTCGCGAAAATAACAGCATATACAGTAACACTGGCTACACCAACAAGCGTCTACGGCTTACACAATAGAACAGGCCCAGTCGGTCTGCTCTCTGGTCCGCCTGATGAGGAATGTGCCCTTTGCCTTGCCCCACAACAGCTGCTCCGCTTTGGCCCTCGTTGTATCCGGTAGCAGCCAGAGAGCGTCGTTGTGATGGGGTAGTTCCCTCTCCACTGGACCGACCATGCTGCACAAAACACACAGAAAAAACAAAAACAGAAAACAGTATGTCTCCGGCGACATTTTGTGATGGAGGCATGAAAACAGATGGAGAAGGAGGAAAATAAAGACAAGTGTTGACACGACTGAAGGAGATTCATCAGGCTGGAGAAAGAACTATCCAAGATAAAGGACTTGATGTCTGTACCATAAACTTCTGCATACATCAAAAAAAAAAAAAAAAAAAAAAAAAAATATATATATATATATATACAGTGGACTCCTGTTATAACGAAGCCCTCGGGACCGGCAGTTTTCTTTCGTTACATTGTATATAAAAATTTCGTTATGACCAAACAAATGAACAACGCAAATACATAGAGCGAAAAATGTTGTGGCATGAATTTTTATTTTGTTATAACCGGAATTTCGTTATAACCATGTTCATTATAAGAGGAGTACACTGTATGTACCAATAACTGTACACATGGCACAGTACATGAAAAATACAGAATATTCAAGTAATTATTACAAAAACAGATGCCTTAGCCACAGATATAACTGACTGGAGTTGAATTGAGGGAGGGAAAAAGATAAGAAGGGAAGGAGAAAGAGAGAGAAAAAAAAAAGTAAAGAGAGGAAGACAAACAGAAACAGAGAGATAAGCAATGGTTCCCATAAGGCACTACCTAATACACTGCATGTGATCTGTCAACATGAAAGCCTAATGAAGTCACCATAAATTGAGTTTATGATTTTGCTTTTCATATTGCTTTGTTGGTGGTGTATAAATTTGTCCCTGAATCCAAGCTCGGAAATGATGTTTAGAAAAATTGGTCCAACAGTGTGACAGCCAGCCATAAGACAAACAACGTTATGAACAAAATTGTCTTAAAACAGTATATACAGTGGGGTGTAATGGGGATCCAAGATAGATAAACAATTGCTACATATACTAAACACACCGTAGAAACTCCTAAAACACAAAACACACAAAAAAGTAACAAACCCAAACGTAAGAAATTAGAGGTTATAATGCAGAAAGTTTGAGACAATGTTTGCCATTGGAAAAATCTGAACAACATGGTCCTACATGCTACCACAACTTCTTATCTGTAAATATGGAACTATAAAAAAAAAAGAAAATAGGGTTGAATATAAATGGTACTTTGTAAGTGCTTCAGAGCAGTGAAAATATGAATAAGTGGATTCATCATACTCAATACTTCCCATAGACAAAAGAGTCCAATAAACCATTCAGTAAAACACCTTCTTAGCATGATGATAGTACTCTGTGTTTCGCTCGAGAGTGACAGCTGAATTGTCAAATTTATGCTGAAGTATTTCCTCATCATCATGCAGTTCCATAATTATGTTCAAGAAAACTCACAGAATTTCTGAAATTAAGCCACCCTAGTGTTTGTTTAAAAGACATGTCATCTTCAATGTCTGTGACTTTATCGGAGTAACAAGATGACAGGACATTGTAAGCATTTCCTTGACTGACTGCCAAAATGGACATCTTACATGTGATTTATGCTTCTCGCAAAACAGCAAAAGACATCACTCGGCTTGTACTTACGCATCCTGATTTTCTGCACTCAGCAACATGTGTATCTGATCCTGTTTGACGCCATTTGATGCAAGCCACCTTTGGGGAATAGACAGGAATGCAAAACAGTGTCAACAACAAGGACAGTAAAGCCCCCGTTCCACTATCACGATTTGGACCCCGATCTGTCCCGATCTAGCAGATCGGGAGAGAGCGGCAAAAGTGTACGGGGATCGGAAGCATCGTAGCAGCAGCGTGTAGAGGTCGGGGTTGGAGCGGGCAGTTTTTCAGATCGGGAAGAAACTTTGAACCGGTTCAAAATTTCTTCCCGATCTCCCCGATCAAAATTGACATATTTTTAATCGTACAGCAAGCGGGGAGAGCGTAGTGACAGCGTAAACGCAGCGGGGAGAGCGTAATGACGGCGTAAACGCAGCGGGATGAGCGTAACAAGGTCTTTCTGAGCGTAGTAACATCGGCACAAGAACGGGAAGTAATTTTAGCTGTAATTTTCGAAGAAGAAGAAGAGATGAAGAAAAAGAAGAGAAGAAAGCAGCGAAGTGGCTACCCAAAAGGCGAAGAAAGAGAGACTGCACGTGATGCTGAAAGAGGAGGAAGAGGACATAGCAGAATTTTGAAGAATATGAAATCATCTACAACTGGAGGAAGACGGACTATAAAAGCAAGGACATCAAGAAAAATCCTTTGAAAAATCATCACGTCTTTGTTTATACAATGCATTGCTGCAAAAGAACCGTGAGTTGAGGAGGCTCTTCAAGTTCAAGTTCAAGTTGATTTATTTCACTTCCAACAAACAAATAATAAAAAATACAAAGAAACGCTCATATACACAGACGTCATGAAGTCAGTACCATAATGCGATGAACAGAATAACATTGTAAAAGAGATACAGGCAAATTATTAACAGAGATACAAATAACAGTTACGTCACTGTGGTAAATGCATACAAAATATTGCTGGAAATGGAGGGGACTGCTAAAAAGCAGAGCTTGTAGTATTAGAATGCAGTCCCCTCATAGAGAAAAATACATAATCGCAAAAAACAACAACAACAAACTTCCCTAAGCGGTAGCAAAAAAAAAAAAAAAGACAGAGAGAGTAATACACACATACACGCACACATACGGACGCACATTAACAAACACATGGCGGCTCTCTTGTAAGGAAAAATTGATGAGAGGATAGAAAGATATAGTAGTGAAGAAGGTAGTAAGTCCGAGGTGGACAAGGGGGGGGGGGGGGGGGGGGGAGGAGGGGAGAGGAGAGGGGAATGGTGGGTCATAACCAGGGCACTGGAGGCACAGAAGCACGGGCTCGCTGATGAAGAAAGAGTAGTGAGAATAACGAAGCAACAACAACTTTGAAAATCAAAAGTAAAAAAAGAAGAATGAATCTTCGAGGTCCACAGTATATTTCTTCGGTTCTGCATGCTAATAAGTTGACTGACTGCTGACCCACAGTCGAATCGGGGTACATCGGGGCACATCGGGCACTTTTCAGCTCTCTGAACGGGGTAACAGCGTGATAAGATCGTATAGATCGTTCAGAGCGTAGATACAGCGTGCATTGATCGGATAACATCGGCAACATCGCACTAACAGCGTAGCTACATCGTTCTAAAGCGTACCGGCAGCGGCAGAGATCGCAATGTCTAATTCCCGATCATCGTAGTAAGAGCGTAGCAAGCACTTGGTAGTCGTAACTGCAGCGTACTTAGAGCGTCCTAACATCGTACTGTGTCCAGATTGGCTCAGGTTTTACCCGAGCCTTCCCGACCTGAGAAAATTGTCAAATCGTAGCGAGAACGGCATAGTGGAACGGGGGCTTAAGGAATGTATGTGCATTAGTTTGTTTCTTGTTATTGAATAATTAAAGAGAAATATGACTTCACACTGGAAACAGATAATGCTTCTGACAGATCTCACTCATACGGCTCCATTTTATTTCCATCATTCTAAACTTTCTCTGCATGACCGACCACTCCCACTATCACTGACCACTCCCACCATCCCTTCCCCCCCCCCCCCAAAAAAAGAAGAAAAAAACCCATTAGTAATACATCAAATACACTGGATAGAACTATTCAATGCCATACGACCCATCCATGGCAAGGCATAACAATGGAAATTCTTGGGAGTGGGAAAATAATGAGGACGGCAAATGCATGTTGATTCATGAGGGCCAGTTTTGGGGGGGGGGGGGGCATTTTATTAAAGGGGAAATCCACTCCAAATACACCATGTATATGTTAATCTGATAAGAAAGCGTAAAATCTTATGAGTTCAACGGTATAATTTTGATCAAAATCGGATGAAAAATAAGGAAGTTACAACATTTTGAAGTTTTGCTAATTTTGGGGGAAACAGTTCTTGAACAGTCAATATGAATATGCAAATGGTAAAGTGAGCATGTCATCCCCTCACAACTTGCCATATAGTTTGTGCATAAAATTTTTTAATTTCCAGTTTTTCATTCAAATGGAATCATGCCCGAGGCTTCAATCCTCGTATATCTAACTGATCACTATTCTGAAGTTATTTAACCAGGAATAACAGCATGTTTCAGACTTCACTGACAGAAACATTAAATTTTCGTCATTTTTTGTACACGATCAATGGAAAATTGCGACGTTAGGGCATGGTTAGTTCACTTATTTGCATATTCATATCCACTGTACAAGAAATGTTTTGCAAAAATTAGTAAAACTTCAAAATTTCATAACTTCCTTATTTTTCATCTGATTTCAGTCAAATTTTTACCGTTGAACTTCTAAGATTTCACTCTTTTTTATTGGACTAACTAATATATAAACTGGATTTCCCCTTTAAGCATTCTGTCAGATTTTCCAACAAATTTGCTCTCAGCCATTAAGATGCAAGGATTTCTACAGCTTAAACAGTTTGTCAGAAAAAAAATATTTGCTAAAACCCTCGACGGAATGCCCCCCTGGTGATCAGTGCACACAGGAGCCACTTACAGGACGTATTGGTCGCGCAGATTGCGCAGGTCGATGATGTTGGGCTTGAGGCTGTTCATGGTCCGGTCCTTCTCCCGGCTGGCATCAACTTCCCTCTTCAGCTCCTCTTCCAGCGCCTCCTTGCTCTCCTTCACCTCTCGTAGCCGGTTCTCAAGGAGCTCATAGTTCTGGAGCAGCCTGTAGGAGGGGGTTGGGCATAGGAGCAGATCATGGAGAGGGTGTCACTGAGGATACTCACACCAAAAAAAGGGGGCCTGCAAACTTTGTTACATCAAAAATAGGAAGGTGTAACACAGCTATCAGGGAGATACTACTGTGTTACTTGCATGTCCATAGCCGATATCAATTCCCAAATCAGGGGAGTATCTAAAATCTATTGTCACAATATGACAAGGGTAGCTAACATTCTAGGGAGCCTCCTACAAAGCTGCAGAGACTTGGCAGGAGTGCAGTTATGTATGACAATCATACAACAGATGATAATGCCTATTACTTTGGTATGGGTGACAAATATCATAAACACAGCTTTAAACAGCTACATTTGTTCCTCACAGCCATAGCACCAGTGTCTGCCATGAGATAGCTCCTGTCATGTAATTGTCTTCTTCCATCTGAGACAGCAGCACAAGATAACTTAAACCAGAAATAACTAGAAATGTCGCTACAGCGACTGGTTATACCCCCGCCAAACAACATTTCATAAGCTTTGGTCAAAAAACTGAGGAAGTAGTTAAATCCGCAAGATCTTTCCTTGATCTTCTGCCATTAATATGCCGTTACCATGGCAACGTACTTTCGGGTACTGTCGAAAAATGCGTCTTGCACATCTACAACCAAAGGCACACATCTGTACCAAGTTTCATGGAAATTGGGCAAAAACTGAGGAAGTAGTTTGCAACACAAAATTTTCCATCATTTTGGCTCATAATATGTGAGCTGTTACCATGGCAACATACTTTTTGTCACTGTCAAGAAATGTGTCATGCTGACCTATATCCTAAGACAAACATTCAATATGAATTCCATGAGAATTGGAAGAACACTGATGAAGCAGTTTTGCCATGAAGCATTTTGCCCTATATTTTACCAATAACATGACGTTACCATGGCAACGCACTTTTTGCCACTGCGGAAATATGTGTCTTGCACATTAACATATTCAGATGAACATCTGTACCTAATTTCATAAAAATTGATCAAAAACTGTGGGAGGAGTTTGCGACGCAAGATTTGTACCCATTTTTGCCCATAATATGCCGTTACCAAGGCAACATACTTTTGGGTACTGTCAAAAAATACGTCTTGCACATCTACAACCCAAGGCACACATCTGTGCCAAGTTTTATGGGAATCGGTTGAAAACTGAGGAAGTAGTTCGCGACGCAAGATTTGCAACGGACCGACCGCCCGACCGCCCGACCGCCCGACCGACCGCCCGACCGTCCGCTGATTCCTATATACCCCCTTCAAACTTCGTTTGGCGGGGGTATAAAAATGTGACGTCCAGAGCTATGTTTCTTATAAGGGCTTTCATGTATTCAGACATTTTAGTGGCTTTCAGCTTGCACAAACTGTCACAGCACCTTCACTGCGGCCCAGTTGATGTGACATGAAGTTAAAACTTTGAAGCAATCTGTTCCAGCAACAAATGGTTAAACGAAGGGGTCAAAAGGACTTCACACACAAAAGGTTAAGGGTCAAGGGTTGAAAGGTTTATGGGTCAAGAAGGTCACGGAGATTACACCTAGGTATTCCCTACATGACATAATATCTGTACTATGCGTCACTGTTTCAAAAGCACAATGTTTGTATGATTTGAATATATGCAACTATAAAATCCCAACAGAGAGCATGAGGTGGAAAACCACAACCTGTTTGCAACCATTTAATCGTAACGTCCTCCATATTGAATTGACTTTCAGACGTGGGAGACTGGCAGGGGAAAGATATTCAAAGAATGCTCTGACCACAAGCTTTGTAAAGCTACCATGAGAACAATACACCCCTGGGCTGAATACCGTACATCACTGAGGCTTTAAATCCATGTTGTGGGGACTTGTGCATACTAAATCATAAAAACACTCAAATATGATTCATTTTTCGGCACAGAACAGTTTAGGATTTATTAATATCAACAGCAATCTGGCACTTCTTCATGGCTGCAAATGGCAAATCAGTGTTAGGGTTCACCAAAAGAAAAAAAATGGTCATAAAATCATTATGTAAACTTAATGATAGTCACAAGCATAGTTTATTATATATAATATAAACATTTGTAATGTATAGAACAGTGGCCTCTGGTTTTAAGCACCGATGCAGAAATACAAGCACCTGTCCGTCATGACATCACAAAAGGGAGCTATCAATCTGTCGATCAAATAGATTACATGCTACTGTCAATGTTGTCTGCAACTATATAATTAAGTCAATACACTATTGTTTCAGCACTTTTGAACTTTACTCCACAATGCACTGCCCAGTTTAACCCTTTACCCCTCATGACTGGCTGTGCTCTGCAATCATTAAATCGAGTGTGCTAACTCGTACGAACAAAATGGGTTAATAGCCTTCTTGGTGAACTTACATGGCCTTCTCGGTTGGCGGACAGTCTTGATGATATCTCTTGTGGATCTGCAACTGTTCCCCCAGCATCAACACAATCTCATTGAATGCGTCACATGCCTGACGCTTGGTTTTGATTTCCTGTTGACAGGCCACAAGATGACTTACTCACGAAATACCACAATCTACAGTTTTCACCAACATGAATATCACTAGAACATCATGGGCTTCAGAGCTTGATATATTCATTTTCAGATCATTTGGTAGAAAACATTTATTGCCATGTTAGCTTTACATCTCTGTCTACTACAAATATTCATGGCACAATCACAACTACATTTGGTTTCAATGTACTCTGTTCCATACATGTGAACTGTAATTGTAAGTAAACACAGCACAATGACTAGTAAACGGTTGCACATTTCAATGAAAAACCTGGTCATGGCAAAAGTGTGGTCTGGAATGATGCAATTACAAATATTAGATACAGTGTGAAAACCACCTACCTACATACCTTACCATGAATATTGCAGAGATGAATACACAAAATTCTTAGCACTTTTGAGCCCTATTTCCTTACCATACTCTACCCAGCCACTCCACATCTGGATGAATGAACAAACTTTTTATGCACATACACAAATATGTTGCATGGTGCACATGATTGATCTTTATCATAACATCTACCTTGCACATCAGTCATGATTCACTGGCAAATGGGACTACACAAAGCTAAAAGTAATTACAGGTAGCTGATGCTAACATGATAGTGGTGGTGATTAAACAGTGGTATGCAGAGGCTTCAAATTCAAGTGAAGAGACTGGACGAACAAATGTCCCCACAAATTAATCAAATTTACAGAAACCTTCCAAACAACGGTTGATAGACTCTGAATAGTACTTCTGAAGCGGCCATTGTAAGGAAACAGAACAACCCCCACCCCCCCCAAAAAAAAAACAAACAAACAAACAATCAAATAAATAAATAACAATAAAAAACATCCTAGAAACAGAAGCAAATCCTAGAGAGAATGACATACCTGGGCCAGCTTGTTGTATTGATCATAGAGCTCATCATACTGACGTGTCTTCTCCAGATACTCCTTGTTTTTGCCCTTGAGTTTCTGGATAACCATGCCTATATCACTGTCTTGCATGTCCTCCTGTAACAGAGTGTACAAGATTGAAATAATACCAAATGCCATTGGCAAGGAGACCACAACCTACAAGGCATGCAGATGTATATGATTTAGGGAAAGATGATTGGCAAGGGGATGAACATACAAAACCTTCTACCAAACGGGTTTGAAATACTGCTGCGGACTTGAGACACCTCACTATAGCGTCAGTCCGGAGAAAGCATCAAAGGACTTATCACCTTCTCCGAAATAGCATTTCAAAGAATAAACTGGTTTTGGTATAAATATTGAGTTCTCTACATACAAAAAAATTGCTGCATTTGGCTGTGACAGTTATGAGGATGGGCTGTCATCTTTCTCAAACGATGGCTAATGGGCAACAGATGTTTGACTACTAATCAGCAATCACCCAGGTAATAGTGTCCTCGTCCATCCTTATGAACTTATTTTGCAATAAACTGATTTGCTAACTAATCAAAATTTTGTAACTGCCACTATGATAAAGGTCATTTTTGACAACCAAAGAGTTTGCCCGAGTCTTGCCTGACATAGCAGTATGTAAAGCACGCACACTGGATTTGACATATTGGAATACACTGAATATGTACAGGTTGATGAGATAGCCAGGTCCTCAAAGGGAAAAAAAAAAAAAAACAAATCCATAAATCTGAATACATTTGTAAACAATCCCATTGAATCTCTTTACTCTTCAATACAAATAATTTGCCACTTCAAGACATAATAAAACGCTAGAAGTTTTATTGTATTGTTAAAGGGAATGAAACCAAAATACATGTACAAATGTACACTGCAGATTGAGTGAATACAGTAATGCTAGTAGACTTTCAAGGAAAGGAGAAAAATCAGACACTCCATTAAAAAATTTTGAATTTTCAAAGTTTTGGTGCTGCTATCGCTGGCTAGAGAGACTGCAACAGTCTGCAATATCAGTAAAGGACAATGATATTAACTAAATATGAAGAAAGAAAATCTACAAAACGTCATTTTGTTTCCTGAACAGCACACATTCCCTCAATCGTTACTGACAGACTATAACAGCTGATACTATTCCCCCTACTTTCTGAAAGTCACATGCTTTTCCATTATGCTAGAAAAGAGAAAAATATGCTGAATTATTGATATTAAATGAATACACTTAAAGACATATCATTCATTTTGCATGCAAGTTTTTGAAAATTTGGTGAGAACACTAAGGTATTGAAGAAAACAGTATTTGGAAACCTCCTGTAAATTTTGAACTCAAGAGGGTCTTTATTTAATGAGTTAAATTGACCATTAAGATTCAAATAATTGTTTTCGTACTACAAAAAAAATTACAAATCTAAACTACTAGTCTAGCTTTACAGACCTGCATGATGCACTTATGTAGTTCATGGAAAGTGGTGTGTTGTTATCTGCCACAGATAACAAAGTAAACGAAGCTAGCGAATTCTTCCTTTCTGACAGCTTTAACATGCATACAATGTACCTCATACCTACCAACATTTCAAGATGAAATATCTTACTTGTGGATTGCAAAAATCTTATTTTATATGCAAACTGAAGTTAAAAATCTTACTTTCAGTCAAATCTTCAGAAAATACACATGAAAGGCATATCTAAATATTTTTTCAAATCTTATTTCTCTGACAGAAAATCTTATTTTGCTATTTTTAATGTAAAAAATCTTACTGAATCTGATAAAATCTTATTAGTTGGCAAGTATGGTATCTTTTGTTCGAAGTATAAGGATCATATTACAACCACAGGCGGGTATACATGTATGCAGCTGTGCCTCGTACACAGGATACGTTACGGTGAGCATTTGGTGCATTATTTGAATTTTAATGGCTAACAACTTTCAAATATCACAGAAATGTTATAGCTTTACAATAGTCTTGTCATTCTGGTGGAATATATCATGTTTTGTGCTATTTGGGAAGGAATGCAAAAGGGATGGCCCATCTTTAATATATATGTTGCATGGTAAATCAATGAACACAAAAACAATGAGAGGTAACAAAAATTATTTGACATACCTGATCTCTCTTTGACACTGGGGTGGTCAACTTGACATCAAGTCTATTGTTGTACTGGGCCAGAGATACGTGCCGGTAGTGGTTGATCAGTTCCACGACCGAACTGAAGCGAAGCGGCTCCGAGAATCCATAGCGACCGTTTTTGTGGACGATCTTGATCAACTTGTTGCTACCACCATGCCTGGAAGACAATAAGAGACACATTTGGATCACTTTAACCTGTTGAAGAAGAGTTTCGAGTATATTCAGGCAGGTGTCTATGGGAAATGCATGTTGTAGCAAAATCAGCCAATCCTCAATGGGTTAAAGTGAGACAGCGCAGACAGATGATGAAATTTTTTTTGATGAAACAAGATCCTGATGGAACTGAAAGCAAGACAGAATATGCAAATAAACATGATTCTAAACAGCACGAGGTCCAAGACAATGGAAGTTGTACTTTAAAAGATGGAATACCCAACGGTGAATACTAGCAAAATGTAATCAAATGCATCGTGAAAAACTACAGTGGGTAAGGAAAAAACAAGCAAGAAATGCTCGGGTTTCACACAGCATCCTTGCCCTGGAGAACAATGGACTTTCCTTACTCACAACCCGAGATATTTGAGAGCATACAAGGATATCACATTTGCAAAGCTAAAATATGAACTCACTGAGATGAGTGCACACCCAAGGAGAACAAGACATGAATTGTTCTCCTTTACACTTTCAAGAGCTTGCTGGCCAACAGCAGGGGCTTGTGTGCATACACAAATGCTGCAGGTCTTTATTATCTCTGTTAGCATTTAATGGAGTGTGGTGTACATGGCATGCTTACAGGATGTAGACACCAAATACAGATGAAACATAACTCCTTTAAACACTGTTGCCAGCAACTCAGGTTACTTTATGCTCTTAAAGTTTTAATCTTCTTTATTTTATTATTATTATTTTTTTTTTTTTTGGGGGGGGGGGGGGTGTACAGGCCGACTGTTACATGCAAGACACTGTATGTATTATGTGTCAGAGACAACCTTCTTTCCTGTTTTGCACTTGCACTTACAATACATCTTAAAGGAAAAAATAACAAGTACATTGAATGATGAAGTGAGGTAAGATGTTCTCAAAATGTACACACAGTGTCTAGATGACATCTCGCCTATCTCAGTGATTACAACACAACTTGTGATGGGCTTTCTGGACAGCCCATCTTCACTGCCCACATTCCTCTGTTTTATGCCAAGACATCAATCCTCTCAAAGAGGAAAACAAAGAATTTGGCAAGATACTCTATCAGAAGAAATGTGTTGTGAGTCAATGCATGGGCAAAGATTTTTTTTTTTTTCTATTTTCCTCATCTGAGGTACTTTATTTTTCCACATATCTTCGCATATTTACAATCACATTATCTGCAAGTATCCAAAAGGCATTCAACATAATCATTATGACAGGAAAAAAATAATTGAAGGGTACATCAATGGTACCAACCAAAGTAATTGCGTATTCTTCTTAATCCAATATCATCGAATCTCGTTTGGTTGCACTTCAAACTGATATAAAATCTTAATTCCGCTTTCAAATCTTCTATTAAATGATGTACATTGAACAAACATTTGTTTCTTGCATTGCGTTCTCTGACATAATTCCTGTAGACAATGAATTGGGCATAATTCAAAAAAAGGTTTACTAATTTCATCTTTTTGTTACCTATATCATATCCGAGAATAATGACTTTTTCATTGATATCTATCACAAGATCGAAAATATTTCGAATTAAAACCGAAACCACTCTCCAATACATTTTGATTTTTTTGCATTTCAGCAAAAAATGACAAGTGGTTTCTTTACAATTACATACAGTACACAAATTATCATTCAAAATTTCCCATTTAAACAAATTGTCTTTACTGGGCAGTATTCGATGAAAAAGCTTAAAATTAAATTGCTTTATTCTGTTATCATTAATCTGATGAAACTTATATTGCAATACCTTTTTCCAATCAAAATCACAGGGTAAATTCAAATAACCTTGCCAGAGGTATAAACATGAAGGTTCTTGTTTTTTCTTATGCAAAAATAATCTATAATAATGTTTAGCTGACGTTTTCTGTACACTGATTTTATCACCTGTTGACAACTCAATAGCATCAAATTCTTCTGTGTGCAGCACTACAGGAGTCTGTATATTATTACGTAACTTGTCTAACCAAAACCTGGGGAATGCTTTTTCTAACTTAGACAATTCAAATGAGGCGAGCAGCTGCCTGTCTCGGAAGGTTTCATTTATGGATGTAACGTCTTTCCACTCCCCATCTTCTATAATCTGTTTCACTGTGATAACATTTTCCTTTATCCAGCTCTGGAAACATAACATTTCGTTGTCATATCTAATATGACTGTTATTCCAAACAACTTCTTTCTTTATATCATTAACATTAAACATGTCTATGTACTTTAACTCAGACCATGAACAGAAAAGGTCAATGTAAAACTCAGGTATTTTTCTCCTTCTGCATATTCTTAATATATCATTTTTCTTGCAATTAAATTTCCAACACAAAGGCATTCCGCCAATTTTCTGGGTCCAATATTGAAATAAAATCTTCCATGACATTTGTTCCTCAGAAAAATACTTCTTAAACCATGATAAACGGAGAGATAAACATTTTGAAAGCAAATCGACCATTTTAAGTCCTCCTCCTGTTTCTGGGTTGCAGCATACGGTGCGTTTTACCTTTTCCCGTTTGGAATTCCATAAAAAAGAATACAGTAATCTATTTACTGACCTAATGATCTTTAAGGGCACAGGTACTGCTGTAGCTGTGTATACTAACTGAGATGTAACTAATTGTTTGATAATGGTCACCTTTCCATACAATGTCAAATTTCTCATTCTCCATAAATCTAGTGTATTTTTTATTTTCCCTATTTTGCCTTCCCAGTTAAGGTCTTCAACTTCTTTATAGCATTTCCCAACATATATACCGAGACATTTTATGGCGTCTTCTGTGAGATTTAATTCTCCAATAGTTTCAATATCTAAGTTCAGTCTCATAAACTGAGATTTTGACCAATTAATTTTTGGGCCAGCATTTTCACCAAAAAATTCTATTTCTTTCATTACTTCTGTGAAGGAATCAACAGAATCAACTAAAATTGTGGTATCGTCAGCAAATTGAATAATTCGAATATCGTTATACTCATTTTCCGATTCAATATTAGGTACTAAAATACCTTTTATTTGAACATTCTGCTTTATCTTTGCTGCTAAAATTTCTGCAACAATGATAAACAAAAGAGCTGATAACGGACATCCTTGCCGCACACCTCTTTTAATAAAAAATTCTTCAGATATCCAACCATAATTCATTACTCTACCATTAGCATTACTATACAACGTTTTGATCCATCTAATGAAAGATTCTTTGAATCTTAGTTCCTTCAACAAACCAAACAAAAAATCATGATTAATAGTATCAAAACCTTTCTTGAAATCCAATGACATAATAATAGCGGGTGTTTCAGTACATTGACAGTAATCAATTACATCTTGAACTGTCCGTATACACTCTGATGCAGAACGATTTTTCATAAAACCATATTGGTCCTCGGATATAATACAATGAATTATTTTTTTCAATCGGATTGTCAGAACACGAGCCGCCAACTTATAATCTATATTAAGCAACGAAATTGGTCGCCAATTATCTAATATGTTCTTATTACCTTTCTTATACAAGAGTGTTAAAATGGCTTGACTTTGAGAAACAGACAATTCTTTTTTATCATATCCCTGATTCAAGCTGTCTATTACCATCTGTTTCAGGTCTTCCCAGAAACATCTATAAAATTCTACACTAAGACCGTCACTGCCAGGTGACTTATTCAAATGCATAGATTTGAGTGCAAACCAGCATTCATTTTCTGTGAGCTTCCCCTCGCAGATGTTTGCATCTTCCTCACTTAATACATTAAAGTCTAAATTACGAGTGTAGTCTTTGATATCAGACTTGGAATCATCTTTTCCGTAAAGACTGCTATAAAAATCATGTATTTTTTTCAAAATCTCTTCATCTTCTCTGAAAATCTTACCATCTATTTCAATACTATTTATTTCTTTTTTTTTACCCTTTGCTTTTTCAAGCTGAAAAAAATATCGAGATGACTTCTCTCCTGACTCAAGCCACCTTGCCCTTGATCTAACATATGCACCTTTACATTGATATTCATACCATCTATCTATCTAATGTTTTAAACAATTAATCTTGTCTAAATCATCAATATTTTGGTCTTCATTAACACTCATACTCAATCTTTTATATTCTTCTTCGATGCTCCTGATATATTTCTTCTTCTTTTGTGACAACTCAGATGCATATCTAATACTGTATTCTTTTATTTTTATCTTACATATTTCCCATCTTAACTGAGCATCAATTTTATCACACTCCATTTTAACCTTCTGAACAATATTCTTTATACCTTGTTTATATTTTTCATCTTTAAGTAATGAATTATTCAATTTCCAAAAACCCCTTCCTCTCTTTTTTGTTGTCACCCGAAGCTTCATTGTCACCGCATTGTGATCACATTTTAACACTGGTTTGATATCTAAGGAATGTACATACGGAGCGTATGCCCTGGAGACTAGCCAATAATCAAGGCGTGAGCATATACTGAGTGACAGGTGTCTCCACGTAAATTGCCTCCTCTCCGGGAATTTTTTTCTCCACACATCTATTAAATTGTAACACTGCTGAAATTTAACAAAATATTTTTTTGGTAAATATATGTAAGACATTCCGTTTGTGTCTAACTTTTTATTTTGTACACAGTTCCAGTCTCCTCCTGCAATCATAATTTCACTTGGTTTCTTGATCTTTTTCACCCAGTTATGTAATGATGCGTAAAACGGCTCTTTTTCTGCGTTTTTCGCCGGAGCGTATACATTTAGGCAGAAATAAACAGAATCATAGCTTACAAATCTCAACGCAATGGCTCTACCGTCACCTTTGGAATGTGTCTCTATGACGTCAATTGGAAGGTCGTTTCTGATTAAAACAGCTACACCTTTTGAGTGTTTTGTTCCATGATCGTATATTCGGAAACCTTTCCATTCATTTGAAATTACTTTTTCTAATTCTCCTGATAAAAATGTTTCTTGTAAGAAAGCTATATCACATTTTTGACGTTTCAACCATAAGAATATTTTCTTCCGTTTGAGTGTATCACATATTCCTCTTACATTTAAAGAGACAAAATGGAAACACTCCATCGCTCTTAATGAGATTACCTGTTTTCTAATTAATCACGATCAAATAATCTACTCACTTCTGCTTCTTCGTTGGTTTCATTTTCCTTTTTTTAGATTCCTTTGTCTTCCCAGCAGCCTTCGGAGGAGGAGTCTCCGGGGATAACGTGGAATCATCATTGTCGCTGTTCGTGTAGATACTGCATGTTTCATCATCACATTCTCCATCCGTTTGCTGTTCTCTCTTCTCGTCATCACGCGGCGTGCTTTCACTGATCTTTGCCTGTGATCGCGTGCGATATGATGCTTCACATGTCGTACCAGATGCTCCTGCACTACATGAGGCTGATCGCGTTCTCGACGGTGATCGAAGATCAATGGCCTCAGATCTTTCGGGATCGTTGGTCTGCAATGGTTGTTGCACAAGCTTCGTGATGAAATCAGCGAGATGAGTTTGTCGCGTCTTGGTGCTTTGACTCGCAGTCTCGATGGGGTGTGTTGGACCGGTACTTTCGGAGTTCTCACGTGCCGTAGGTTGTCGCGGTGGTGAGGCTGTCACAGGGGACTTTCCTCTGAATGTGGGGAACGAAAGTCCTCCCTGCGACTGGGATCTTTTCTATAGTCAAAGGCTGACTTTCTCTAAATGCAGCAGATTGTTAAGCAGACCATTCACTCAATCAACTCCTTCAACTTGTGCAACTACAGTGCCTCGAAATAAGTAGCCAATTACACAGTGTTCTTATAATGTAACAAGCAATAAGATTTATTATACTCGTCTCAAATTATGGTCGTTTACAATTATAATAACATGGTACAAACTTGAATACAGATTTCCAATTCCACTTGATCTTGAGCTTGGTTGCTCTGCTCGTTGGTTTATTCTAGAAGCTCCCGTGCTTGGTTGCTCTAGGTTGTCGACGATGCCCTGCCTGAAGTAGCGGGTCGTCTCCCCTTACTTCTGGTCCTCTCTGGAACCCTAAACTTGGTCCTCGCTGGAACCCTAAACGGTGGCTCTCTCCCTGGAACCCTAAACGGTGGCTCTCTCCCTGGAACCCTAAACACCCTGTTAATTTAATAACATGATACCTCCCTTATAATTTGTGGTCTTTAGTTATTCCTGATTCTTATTCATATAACTTAAACAAAACATATGATTATATATTCCATCATATCAACATTGATTAGCCACACATAATTTCCATAATAATGTTTCACCATGGATAATTATCTTTCAATGTGGAATAGGGGTGATTAATCAGCCCATTAAAATCTTAGCGTTGTTCTAATTCTCTATTTCTTTCACAATGCAATTAAAATTCGGTTTGACATACAACCATCACACATACAATGCAATATCGGGAATTACATAGGAACTTACAAGGCATAAACAACTTCAATTAAATGATCGTGTACTTACAACAGTTGTTGGTGTTTACACTCGAATCCTCCTAGATTCTCTGCTGGATGGTCAGGCTGTCCCAGCCGAAATGCAACAATCCCTGAATCACACTGATTCCAAATAACACTCTGCTACTCTAACTTCGCAATCTCGAAGTACCGTAGCCTGGTCCTGAGTGTTCCGCAAATAATGTGGCATCTGAATTTTGTGCCCAAACACTGCATATTTATACATTTGTTGGACCATAGGTCTCCATGTAAAATTAATTAAATGAAGTCAAGTGACTTCCTAGAAAGTTTTCATAGAAGTCCTGCCCCCTTTTCTTATTGGTTGGCGTTTTCTGTCTGTCAAAACTTTCCTGAGTATCTCATTTTGCATTGGTCAAGCCTCTGCTTGACGTCATCACTTCCTGTCCACGGAAACCAAAATTCTTTGAAGTGGTCCTGTTTTGACCTAGCTAGAAACTTGTGTTTGACGTCGTGAATGACGTCCACATACCAGATAGTATGAGGCATACTACCAGGGATACCCTTTCCTCGTATTTTGACGTCATGTAGGGTTTACTCATCCCTAAAACATTTAATTCCAAATCACTCTCTTTTACTTTGATTGTGCATCGCAACATCTCCTTATATGGTTATTTTGATGCAAGCTTTTGTCTTTAAAGCTGCACTTCTTTTGTAACCATTGCCATAACATCAATTTCTTACATGAGCTACACAATAACCAGTAGTACAATGAGACAAATTATTACGTGACAAATACAAAATATGTCATATCATGACACAACCCCCCATTTCAAGATAGTACTGCTATCTACAATAGTATTTTCACGTATGAAACTAATTTGTCCGTACATACACATGACAATATCAACATTCGATAATCCCCTTGATATGGGTAAACCTGCCCCTCTTACTCTGGACATCGGCTAAGGAAGTCTGCCCCAACGTTATCTGTTCCCTTGACAGCGGTCACGTGGTAGCGGTAGGATTGGAGGGCAAGTGCCCAGCGCAAGACTCGGTTGTTTTGCAACTTAGCCTTGGCAATGTACATGAGGGGACGATGATCCACCTCAAGTTCAAACTCTCTCCCATATAGGTAAACATCGAACTTTTTTACTGCCCATGCAATTGCGAGGCACTCTCGCTCTATGACGGCATACCGTCGCTCTGTGTCTGACAACTTCCGGCTGATGTATGCGATAGGGAACTTCTCTCCCTCTACGCGCTGCATGAGTACTGCGCCAATGCCTACGTCAGACGCGTCAGTCGCAAGTATGAACGGGGATTCATGGTCTGGAAGATGGAGTATGGGGGATGAAGTCAGTCGGGACTTCAGCGTGTTGAACGCCTGCTCTTCCAGGGGTCCCCAGTCTACGCGGTTGGCTCTGTCTTTCTTTGTTAAGTCCGACAGCGGTGCGGCGATAGCTGCGAAGTTGGGTATGAACTTGCGGTAATACCCAGCTAGCCCTAGAAACGCGCGTACCTCCCGCTTTGTTTGCGGCACTTCCGCCTGCAAGATCTGCTCTACTTTCTCGGGGTGAGGCTTCAGCGTGCCGCCACCTACGACATGCCCTAGAAAGTCGAGCGTCTTGAAGCCCACATGACATTTACTTGGCTTCGCGGTTAACCCAGCATCTGCAAGCCTCGAGAGTACAGCTTGCAAGGAATCCAAGTGTTCTTCCCAGGTCTCGGAGAACACAAGGATATCGTCGATGTAGTTCACTACATTGTCGAGTCCAAACAGCACTTCTCGCATCAGCCGTGAGAAGGTGGCTGGTGCATTCACCATACCAAATGGCAGCACGGTGAAGTGAAACAGGCCTTCAGCGGTGACAAATGCTGTTTTCTCCTTATCAGACTCGGCCATGGAGTATCTGCCAATACCCCTTGCTGAGGTCGAACTTCGAAAAGTACTTACCTCTTGACAGCTTCGCTAGGAGAGTGTCAGCAATCGGAATAGGTTCTGGGTCAAACACAGTTATAGCATTCAATTTGCGGTAGTCGACGCAAAATCTGTTACTTCCGTCCTTCTTTTTCACTAGTACGATCGGTGACGCGTACTTGGATCGTGATTTCTCTATCACGCCCATCTTCAGCATTTCGCTCAATTCTGCTTTTACCGCAGCTTGCATAGATTGTGGTAGGGGATACGGCTTGCTTACCACGGGGTCAGCGGTAGTAAGTGTCACTGAGCATTCCATTGCGTTTGTTCGCCCTGGTACATCGGTTAATTGCGCATCAAACTGATTTAGCAGATCGGTTACCTGCGCTGCTTGTGACTCGGTCAGTTCCGCATCTATCACCACGTCAGCCACGCTCTCATTCTGCGATAAGGCGGGCAGTCCTATGCACGGTCGGTCGAGATCGGGTTCGACCTCCTCCTCGACCACGGAGATGGCATTCGCTTGGACTCCATTGTCCCTACTTCGCGCACGGTCAACATACTTCTTCAAGAGGTTAACATGGTAGGTCTTGACCTTGCCATTGACCTCAACTCTCACATCACATCGCCCTAGTGTGCCTGTGACCGTATACGGTCCCTGCCATTGCATCAGGAGTTTGCTTGCGCTCGTTGGCCTCATAATGAGCACTTTATCGCCAACCTCAAACTTCCTGTCACGCGCCTTTGCGTCATAGTACTTGGCATATCTTTTCGATGCGCGCTTGAGCTCCTCATGCGCCACTTTGCAAGTCTCCTCGAGTCTCGCTCGTAGGTCCACAACATACTCGTATGTTGTTTTGACCTCTTCGTCGACTGTTTCCGCTTCCCAGATTGTCTTAATCAGGGAGAGAGGTCCACGTACAGTCCTACCATACAGTAGCTCAAACGGACTAAAGCTAAGGCTAGCTTGTGGTACCTCCCGATACGCGAACAACAATGCCGGTAAATAACGGTCCCAATCTTTGGGTCGCTCTGCACTCATTCGTCGCAGCATGGCTTTGAGAGTTCCGTTGAATCTCTCAACCAACCCATTGCACATGGGATGGTACGGAGTTGTGTTAAGCTGCTTTACGGACAGCAAACGCCCTAACTCCCTCATTAGCTCAGAAGTGAACTGCGCCCCTCTATCAGAGAGAATCTCGTCTGGCAAACCTAAGCGGCTAAACATCTCGACAAGCGCCTCAGCCACTCGCTCGGTTTCAATGCTCGGTAATGCAATAGCTTCTGGGTAGCGAGTTGCATAATCGACCAGCGTCAAAACATACCGATTCCCACGATCGGTCTTGGGGTCAAAAGGTCCTACGAGGTCAATCGCCACGCGCTTGAACGGAGTATCAATGAGCGGCATGCTCGCGAGCGGCACGCGACCCACGCTCCCCTTATTCACGGTGCGCTGACAGATATCACATGATATGCAATATCGCCGGACGTCATCTCCCATACCTGGCCAATAGAAGCTTTGCTGTAATCGGTCGAGTGTTTTCTGTGTTTTTAGGTGCCCAGACATTATGCCATCGTGGGCAAGCGCCATTAATCCATCACGGTATGCGCTCGGTACGGCCAATTGTCGAACTGGCTTGCCATATTCCAATTTTGTAGATTGGAATTCGCGATAGAGCAGGCCTCGATGCACGAGAAACTTGCTCTCATTTCCTTTGCTTGTGGTCGTTTTCTGACCACTCTCCGCTGCTCGCCAAGCTTTCGCTAGCGTCGGGTCAGCCTTTTGCGCTGCTTCATACTCACCTTTACTCGTCGCGAGTGAGAGTGCACTTGCTGTCGGCAGTGGTTTGAGGGGTTTCGCACTTTGCGCCTTCTGGCCACGTGTCTCTACCGCCCCTCCCTCGGATGATTCTACCATCTCTTCCTCCTCTACCACTACCTCGTCACTATCAAGTGACCACTGTGGATCGGGATTATTTTGGTCCCTGACCCCGGGAATATTCCCCAAAATAAGCTCATACATTGGGTCTTCCATAACCAGAGCTTCCACTTCCCCAGTGTAGAAAGGCGTGTCTACCCATACCCTAGCAATGGGGAATTCTCTGACAGTCCCGTCTATCAAAACCACCCTCTTCTTCTGCCCTGCAACAATCTGAGGGGTTCTAACGAACACTGACTTTACCACGGCTGTACTACAGCCACTGTCCCTTAGAACGGACACTACATGCCCTTCTACTTTTCCCTGAAGAACAGGCATGTTCACACCTGATGGTCTGACTCCCGAAGAGCATCCTGCCTCGAGAAGGGGTATTTCATCCCCCGAAGCTAGCTTCACATACGAGCCCGGCTGTCTTGCCGTTTCATATCTAACGGTGTTAGCCTCAATACAGGCAGCCCCCTTTCGGTCCTGACTAGTCTTCTCCTCAGACCCCTTCATTTCATCCAAAGCAGCAGCCCGGTTTAGTCTCGGACTATTCGTTTTGGCCTGGCAGTTTCGAGCCAAATGACCTGCCTTCCCACAAACATAACAACCACTTGACCCCTTATTTCCTTGTGGGCCACTGAATTTGGAAGCCGAATGACCCTGACTTTGGCCCTTGTCAGGTCGCTTTTGGTCTTTGTAGGAGTTGCTCTTTTGTTCCTTATGGGGGTGGGCTTGACTGTATTGATCCGCTAGCTTCGTCATTTCATCTAAGTTTGTCGGATGTCTCTCGCGAACAAACTGCTTCAGCTCTTTCGAGCTCCTGGCATAAATTTGATCCATTATCATCAATTGAATTAGGTCATCAAACTCAGCCCTAAAACCAGCTAACTCTAACCAACGCAAGAGATAGCGCTTCAGCCTCTCGGCTAACTGACTGTGAGTCTCGCCAGGCTCTACCTGCGAGCTCCGGAATTTAGCTCTAAATCCCTCTTCGTTCAACTCATACCTTTGGAGTAAGGCAGCCTTTAATTCATCGTAATCATTTGCAAGTTCTGACGGCATTCGGGAATACACTTCCAGGCCTTTGCCCGTCAACAGTGTACTGAGGGGTAGGGCCCACTGAGTTCTGGCCCATCCCATGCTTTCCGCATATCTCTCGAATCTGCATAGATAGGAATCTAAGTCATCTGTTTTCTCATTGAAAAGAGGTAATTTCACCTTTTTCATGCCATTACTAGGGGAATCATTCCTAGGTCTGGCTGCTGCGATTTGCAGCTCCAGCTCTTTTATTTTCTCCAAATGTTCCCTTTCCTTTTGTCGTTCCTCTCTTTCCTTTTGTCGTTCATCTCTTTCCTTTTGTTGCTCCTCTCTGAGCTTTTCTTCCTTCAAGTCTAGTTTCTCCTTTTCATCCCTAGCAAAATCGACCAATTCCTTGCCTGTCAGCCCTGCCTCCTTCCCCACTTTTATGAGTTCAGAATACACATCCATTGCAATGTACAGTCACGTTACTATAGCAACAATCACTCAATGTAATCTGACCTTAAGACACTGGACCTTGAGCCTAACTCTCACTGGCCAGACAAGTGGCCACTGGCGGTCTAACCTTTGGCTTCTTGTTTCGAGTTATCAGTTGCACATGAGTTGACTGGTCTAGTTATTAACTTTTAACAATTGCTGCCCGGGTTCTCCACCAATTCTTGTCACAGGGGACTTTCCTCTGAATGTGGGGAACGAAAGTCCTCCCTGCGACTGGGATCTTTTCTATAGTCAAAGGCTGACTTTCTCTAAATGCAGCAGATTGTTAAGCAGACCATTCACTCAATCAACTCCTTCAACTTGTGCAACTACAGTGCCTCGAAATAAGTAGCCAATTACACAGTGTTCTTATAATGTAACAAGCAATAAGATTTATTATACTCGTCTCAAATTATGGTCGTTTACAATTATAATAACATGGTACAAACTTGAATACAGATTTCCAATTCCACTTGATCTTGAGCTTGGTTGCTCTGCTCGTTGGTTTATTCTAGAAGCTCCCGTGCTTGGTTGCTCTAGGTTGTAGACGATGCCCTGCCTGAAGTAGCGGGTCGTCTCCCCTTACTTCTGGTCCTCTCTGGAACCCTAAACTTGGTCCTCGCTGGAACCCTAAACGGTGGCTCTCTCCCTGGAACCCTAAACACCCTGTTAATTTAATAACATGATACCTCCCTTATAATTTGTGGTCTTTAGTTATTCCTGATTCTTATTCATATAACTTAAACAAAACATATGATTATATATTCCATCATATCAACATTGATTAGCCACACATAATTTCCATAATAATGTTTCACCATGGATAATTATCTTTCAATGTGGAATAGGGGTGATTAATCAGCCCATTAAAATCTTAGCGTTGTTCTAATTCTCTATTTCTTTCACAATGCAATTAAAATTCGGTTTGACATACAACCATCACACATACAATGCAATATCGGGAATTACATAGGAACTTACAAGGCATAAACAACTTCAATTAAATGATCGTGTACTTACAACAGTTGTTGGTGTTTACACTCGAATCCTCCTAGATTCTCTGCTGGATGGTCAGGCTGTCCCAGCCGAAATGCAACAATCCCTGAATCACACTGATTCCAAATAACACTCTGCTACTCTAACTTCGCAATCTCGAAGTACCGTAGCCTGGTCCTGAGTGTTCCGCAAATAATGTGGCATCTGAATTTTGTGCCCAAACACTGCATATTTATACATTTGTTGGACCATAGGTCTCCATGTAAAATTAATTAAATGAAGTCAAGTGACTTCCTAGAAAGTTTTCATAGAAGTCCTGCCCCCTTTTCTTATTGGTTGGCGTTTTCTGTCTGTCAAAACTTTCCTGAGTATCTCATTTTGCATTGGTCAAGCCTCTGCTTGACGTCATCACTTCCTGTCCACGGAAACCAAAATTCTTTGAAGTGGTCCTGTTTTGACCTAGCTAGAAACTTGTGTTTGACGTCGTGAATGACGTCCACATACCAGATAGTATGAGGCATACTACCAGGGATAGGTCCTACCCTTTCCTCGTATTTTGACGTCATGTAGGGTTTACTCATCCCTAAAACATTTAATTCCAAATCACTCTCTTTTACTTTGATTGTGCATCGCAACATCTCCTTATATGGTTATTTTGATGCAAGCTTTTGTCTTTAAAGCTGCACTTCTTTTGTAACCATTGCCATAACATCAATTTCTTACATGAGCTACACAATAACCAGTAGTACAATGAGACAAATTATTACGTGACAAATACAAAATATGTCATATCATGACAACTACTGCTACTACTACTACTACTATTACTACTACTACTCGTACTACTACTACTATTACAACTACTGCTGCTGCTACTACTACTACTACTACCGATACTACTACTACTACTACTACTGATACTGGTACTACTACTTCTACTACAGCTACTATTACTACTACTACTACTACTAGTCGTAGTACTTCTACTGCTGCTACTTTTACTACTACTACTACTGCTACTATTGCTTCTACAATTATAGGCCTACTACTATTTATACTTCGAGTAGTTGTAGAGATAGTACACGTAATTCCAGCAGAGCCATTATAGCAGGCTAATATCAGGTTTTGGTTATTGCAGTGGTGGATTGTTATCATATTAATATTTCACCTATATATTCACATAAACTTCCTACCTACTTATCCATTTATCAGTATTTTGTTTGTCTATTCGTGCACCTGTAGCCCATACATACCAGTCTTTCCATCTGTTACACTTTAGGCTTATCTATCTATCTATCTATCTATCTATCGATGTATCTCTCTGTGTATATGTTTTAATGTTCGTCATTATATGAATTCATAAGTAATCATCTACTAATATCCTTGTACCCCTCTTTCCCTTCACCTTGCGTGGTGGTCAGACCCTAGCTGATCCCATCAGGCTGATAACCGGGGGCGGGGAGGACCGAAAGTGGTGTGAGCTTGGTGATGACCTCAAGCAGGCCTGGGACAAAGTTCAGAACCAAAACGACGACCTAGACCTGGCCCTGCAGGTATTAAATGACCAGACCTTACTATGATACTAGCATCGATCTAATTTGGCCTCTAGATAGACAGGGGGGGGGGGGGAGAATACACCTATGTCTATTTTCAAGAATATATACGTCATTATAGTATATTGTAATGATAGTGACTTATATTATGATATAGTTATTTTCCTTTCTCTGTCCTTATATCTTTTGACGTTTATATCTTGGTCAATTAATGCCTAAGCCATTATGAATGTTCATCATTTCAAGAAAAAAGATGACTGTACTTCGTTTGGTCTACATTGTAATCTTACATAACCGCTGCATATTCAATTGCTTTGGCAACAGAGAGAGTTTTTTTTTCAGCCATTGTCCCTGTGGTTAGTTTTTGATATATTATTGGTGTGGGGTTTTTTAGCGTGATGGTGAATATCTATCAATTCGTTGAATAAATTATCCAATCTTGTAACTCATGGAGTAATTCATTCTTTCAATTATTCATTATCATATCATTTCAGTTCCTATTCGATCACACACTTTTCCATGCCTTCAGCGATTCAGTCATCCATTCCATCACATCTTTAATTATCCCATTCTATTCATCTGTATATATTTTGACCTTTTCATTCACAAAATCTATATGTCATCAACCAGTCAGTTATTTTAATTTTCCCCGCTTATATTGCAGGACGCTCGTGAGAAAACGGCGCGCCTGCAGCTGGACTTTGACTCTCACACCCAGGAGCTGAAGGTATATGCAGGGCTCCAAACTAACTTTTATTTTTGGTGGCCCAAAGGCAAACATCCGACCTTTTTTGATGGCCCGATCAGGCCACCAAATTCTTCATTTCTGAAAACACCGTTAGTGTCGAGCCCTGGTATATGTAATGTAGATTTTTTGTGACAAATCATCATATATCATCTCAGATAAAGACCCAGCTGGTATGGGCCTCTAATGACTTTAGATCATATTCATGATACACTATATTTTAGTATATAGCTCAACGGTCTAGTTCCACATCTAACGTAGATAATGGTATACTACACATACACACACACACACACACGCACACACACACACACACACACAAATGAAATAAAAATCCGACGGGCCAACAGCAATATGATACGTGGTCATTGTAATTTGTATTATCATTACCAAGCAAAATAAGATACATTTTCGAAATATGTATGTCACTAACCTCGATGTTATTCAACTTAATGATTATGCATCTTTTTAGGTATATAGAAGGATTGGTCCACCTACCTTTCGTAATTATTTAAGGTGTCAAAAATTCACTGGACTTATGACTTTGAGTGCCCTCCATGGGCTCCGAAGAACTTCAAAAGATGTTTCGCTGAAGCTATACTTATTGGCTTAATATGATTATAATTTGGAGCATTGAACGTAATACCTAACGACGGATTCGGACTGAACACAAGGCACACAAACCCATAATGCGCCTACCTATTATAGCTGTCATAATATCTTAGTCATTATTCTTGTCTTTACCACTGCCATAAGTCATTTGTCCGTAGTACCTAGTACTATTATCATTGTTGTCATGCTATGAATCTCTGTGTTGTTAAACTCTCTTTCTAATTTGGAATATTCTAGATTCTGGCTACTGATATCGGCGTCGGCCTCGCTCCCGACATCACGCCGTCAGCGATAGTCGGCGTGCTCAACACCGCCTTCGACGACCTTCGGAAAGTCGCCGATACCCGCGAACAACAGCGGATCGAAGCTTGCGACATGATCATGTCGAATGAGGCGGAAATCCAGGTATAGCTCAGACACATTCATACATATTATACACATACACGCGTTAAGAAGAAAAAAGTGTATCCATGTACATCATGTCTGAATTTCAATGCATTTGAAAAAAAAAATTGCTAGTATTTATAGGGCTTAACAAAATAAATATTCACTCACGCATCACAAATGGTGACCACTTTGAACCATGTAGTGTATTTACCTAGTTAGATTAACGCGATTCCTTCCGAAAGTTTATTTCATTTAGTTCATGCCTTCATGCATGCACATTTGTATCAGACATACATAATAATGAATTACAGTATTTTGAAAGGCACAAACACACAGTCACATACACGCGCACACACAGAAACACACAGTCACATACACGCGCACACACAGTCACACACATACACACACACACACACACACACACACACACAGACACACAATCAATCAAAATGAAATATGAATGAGAATGTATTTTCATATAATGACGTCGTAGTGACGTCACGGTCGACTGATCACTATTATTTTATAAGATCTGTCGTCTTTGAGACATGATACATATATGGTATAATTTTGAAATTGATAGGCCAAGGACTTTCTGAGCTAACCTCTGCACAACTTTTGGGGAGAAATAAAGAAATAAAGAAAGAAGAATAAAGAATTAGTACAGATACAGAAGGTGATCCGAGAGGATACTCGGATCACCTAATAACTGCAACTATGGGCATCAGTAATATAATGTTTCTCTGTTATTGTTATTTGATAATTTTGACATCAGTATACTGCACCTTTTGAATCTAAAACAGAAAAAACAGGCATGCTTCCGTAATACAGTGTATAATCAACTCTTTTATGCTACAATATCTTTGAATTGTTCCTTTGCCACTACCCAGGACCTCAAGAGAAAGGTCGAGGGCCTGACACACTCTTTGGAAGAGTTGCATGCCCTTTCAGAGAAAAATCGGGCCAAGAAGGGTCGAAGGATGCGCTTCCGGTGGCGACGGAAGATCTCCGACTCAAAGAAAGTACGACTGATTTTATGTAGACATTAAACTTTCACTTTAACATAAAACTTGGTACAGTATAAGCAGGTGAAATCATTACAAGTATTGATTCCTTCATTTCAGTTGGTGATGGGAGAATTCTGGCTGTAAATAAATACGACTATAAGTACAGCTTTAGGGGGCACCGTTGTCATGAATTTATCAACGCAAGAGAACCACGAGTGTTATCATATTTGATATTGTTGTGCTTTTGATTGCATAGATAGTTATACTCATCACTGAACAAAATCACTATGATGCAAGAATTGTATACAAATTGCACCATCCTCTGTAGAGAGAACGATGTTGTTTATCATTGCTCGTTGTCTTACAGCGCAGATAATGATGCAAAGAAAAATACACTTCTGTATGCGCCTGTGTGTTACACGACAAATGAATATATCTGTAAAGTTCAAAATTCAAATTCATTTTCATTTCCATCAAATAAACAGAGAAAATTGAATACAATGTATAAGCAGAAAATATTTCAAATATGATTTTAAAAACGCAAATTGATAAAATACATGTGATAATGAGTAACAAATTGAGGAAAACATAATTGTATCATCTATAGTTATAACAGACCGCAGTATCAATTGCAGCTCATAATCTACATGAGGAAAATTAGTGCAGATAACATCGATGATAATGATCCAAGACGAACCAAAAAAGAAAAAGAAATTATGTTTGTTTTCCTTTTCGTCTCAATTCAGCCCATTGATCTCTGTAAGCTGCAGGATGATATCATCGAGAAGAACGCCAAGATCAGGTGATTATCATTGATTTTCATGTTTATTCGTGTAGTTATTACATTTTCTATTAACATGATAATTGCCATTTACCATTGTCATGGAAATGAGACGATACGATACGATATCATAATGCTCGGTACCTCTTCTGGGTTCTATTTCATATAAGACCTTAGGATGGCAACTTCTCACAGCAACAGCCAATGAAGAAGCTGGATACTTGTCATTACCATGACAATTGCCATTCCAGCAAGAGTTGCCATCATAACTTTTTGTAAAATGGGGCCCTGGAGTTTGCGATATTGATAGTCGCAACTTGTATAGCGCACAGGTCCACCTTTCGGTACTCATGGTATGTACACTCTATCAAAGCAGTTGTAGAAATTTAATTAAAGAACCAGCCTCAAGACATAATGACATATACATTATGGCAGATTATCAATTCTTACTTACGTCATCAAAATGCATGAGCACGCTCTTATCCAAATCACATTAGACTATCCTAATCATCATCACACTTTTCAGCGTCATTAACATCATTGTAACCACAACACCACCACCAGTACTACTTTTGTGATAACATCATCACATCTTTGTCATCAACATAATATGTATTACGACCACTATCTATCCTCACATGAATGAATCGTTAATCATCACCATGATCGTTGTCGATGTCGCGTTCCAGCCTTCTCGAGGGACAGATGACCGGTCTGGCCGATGACCTCAGGGTGATTGAGAAGGCAGGAAAGAAAGTCCAGGAACGGCTGGAAAGAGTTCAGAAATCCAGGACTGAACTTCGGCAGGAGGTCACGCTCCTTGAGTTCGACAACTCGAGGAAGGAGCGGCTGATCCAAGACCTTAGGAACCTCGTCAATGTGTAAGGGATTTGTATTTGTACGAAAAAAAAATGTACACCACCTATCAGAAATGATTGGGTTTGTGGGTGTCCGCCCCTCCTGGATGTATGGATATGCGTATGATGAGTATATGAAATACAATCTATGGTATATGTCTATGTTCCATACATGTCACGCATGCATTATTCAAAGCACAATTCGTATTATATATATATATATATATATATATATATATATATCCCAATTCACCGCTACTTGAATCTCATTGGAAGATCCAGCTGAGGCACGCGGCTGGTTGTTATTCATAACTCTCTGCCCCAAAAAGGAACATGCGCACAAAGAGTTGAAAGGTTGGTCCGTCGGGTATTCGAGCTTGGGTCTGCCTCAACCGCTATGATGTCTCCGTGGCCGAGCGGTTAAGGCGTTGGCGTTCCATGCCAAAGACCCGGGTTCGATTCCCGGCATAGACCAATTTTTCAACTCTTGCGCTTTTCCGAAAAAGGAGGAGTGTAAGAGGAATAATGATGTCAAAGCTACGCAACGATTTCTCCTTCCTTTCTCATATATCACATATTCGAAATACACAATGAATTATGTGTGTGTGTGTGCAAACAATGTGCCAACATGGATTGTACATGTTTACAATGATATAAGACATCAATACTCTTCTGGAGAGAGCTTCTTGATATATTGAACCATAATTGGTTACAAAGAGCGTTAGAGTCGAGAGTTGTTAGAGTTTAGCCATTGAGAATATAAAAAAACCATGCTTACATGAATATGGAATTAGCTTAATCAGTGTTAAAACAAACAATCAGCAACCATAACAAATCCGAATGTATTAACGATGAGTGTTTCCTCCGGAAGAAATGAACTTGTATCGTTTGTGCTTTTGGTTTCATTTTGTTTAGCCTGCAGACCAACTGCGTGGACCAAAAGGCCATCGCCTCGTTCCCCGTCACAAACATCGTGGATCACGTGACCATCGCCTCCATGCCCAACGTTCAGTGCCAGAAGATCTCGGCCAAGGACATCCTGCCTTTCAAGGGACGCAGGCGGGCTGGCGAGCTCCGCAAGATGAGGCTACTCGGTAAGGGAAGCTACGGCAAGGTGTTCCTCGGCCGCTACAAACCGACTGATGAGCCTGTCGCCATCAAACAGCTCCAGCTCGAACTCCCCACTGTCAAGTGCAACCGGATTGCAGAGAAGCGCTGGATTAAGGGCGTGGCTCTCAAGGAGTCTTTGGTGCAGCAGCTGGTGTCAGGTTCGCCTTACTTCCCCAAAATGATTGGAGTCGTCACCTTCGAAGGCATCCCCTGCACCGTGTCCGAGTTCGTTGGCAACAAGCGGACCGGAAAGGCGTTTCCCCTCTACTCAGCCCTCTCGAGGAAGAGACCGAAACCCAAGCTGACCTCGAAGACCATGCTTCACGTGTGTGAGGACATCACCAGGGGACTCATGGAACTCCACCAGCATGGACTGCTGCACAACGACATCAAGTGCAACAACGTGCTGCTGGAGAAGCGCACCCAGCGATGGCACGGTGTCCTGATCGACTTCGGTCTCTGTAGCACCACGTCCTACTCGCGTCAGAAAGACTTCAAGTCTCGCGCCAAGAGTGAGTACAAGGCGGGACGCGGCCTTTTCTTCCTCGCACCCGAGGTCGTGCTCGACGGCAAGCGTTACTCCGTCCTCTCCGACATCTTCTCGCTGGGCACCCTGTTCGAGACCATCGCAGAAAGCAGGGGTCCTCAGGACCTTATGGAAGTCGCCCGGGCGTGCATGGAGGAAGACCCGCTGAAGAGGCCACACACTATGGATGAGGTTTTAACGAAGATCGAAAACGCCCGGTCTTCGGTCTGATCGGCGCCGGCTTGGGAGGGGTAAAGCATGCTGCGGTATTATAGGTGCCATTGAAATCAACACCGCAGCATGCATATAGTTCTCCTTCCCCTCCCTAGGCCGATGACAAAGTCTAACACCTGACTTTTGATATAAGGAGTACAGGCACCATCAGTTTATCGACTTCATCAGTGATATTCTTCTGATGGGAAAACCAGTTTAATCGGACAGTAGTGGTTGCCATCCTGAAATAAAGTCGAGGTTCATACAGCGAGGAATACAATGCAAATTACGGAGGAAAACTATCGGAATTCACCGTCCTCCATTAGTCCCGTGATCAGGCGTGGTCCAGACAGCCGATTCAACAACAGCCGGATGGTTCGGCAAGTTTTCAGCAGATATTAATGGGAGGCCAATATTAGACAGTGTTAATGAAATGGCCTTAGAGAGGAGAGGGTCATCTTTCCGTCCAGAGACTATGAATCAGAGGCTACACGTCCACTATACACTGTCTGGGACTGATTTTGAAGATTTGGTTGCAACGAAACATGGATTGACAGTTCGCATAAACATAACACCAGCTCACTCAAGAAAACAGATATAAGAACGGAACAACTGGAGACAGAAATGATGAGTATGGGACCTACAAAGCACAGAAATAACGAAGTGGAGGCAAGACAAAATTTAGCATAGGCCTACCATGTGCAAAACCAAACAATAACGAAATAGTGGAGACTAATAGTCTTAGAACTAATGGACATGATTCAAGCAAACAAACAGAATATGAAAGCGCAACAAACAGGCCAGTGGACCTAGACGTCAACCAGACAACATGAACGATGAGTATATCACCTCCTTCGATGGCAACAAAGCAATCGTGGAATTGATGCGGGAAATGCCAAGAATACAAACGAGCAACACTAAAGTGCAGCAGATATACTGAGCCTGCTCCAAACAAAGCAAAGGAGGCGAAAGAAATGAGCAAGCCCCAAGCTGAAATCTGCCAAACGCAAAACTAAACTGAAGACTGGGGCAGGCATAACGGACATGCCCATAGAAACCAGAAGAGATATAATTGAAGCGAGATTATCATGAGCGTACCAGAAGCAAAAGTCATCAACAAGTCATTGGTGACAAAATAAAATGGCAAATGTAGGAGGAAGCAAAAAAAATTACCGATTGCAGCAATGTTGCACCTAGTGAAAACGGGATTCTACTACAAAATTGGACAAAATTATGAGGACATGCAATAAGCAAAAGAATAAAGAGGCAGAACTGACATCCATCTACACACAAGAGGCAGGCAAGAAAGACTAAAATATTGACCGCAGAAATACTGGCCATGATGAAAATGAAATCCGCTCTATACTGAATATGCCTCGAAACAATGATCGTACCCGAAGCGGGTATCTGCAAGGACTCGGTGACTGCAGGAATGATCACGACTTGCAAACAAGGACAACCTGGAGAAATATAAACGACCATATGAACAGACGGAGAGAGAGAAACAGAAATGTTCGGCGTGCCACACGCTGCAACCAGTAACAATGCAGTGGGGACAGAAGTAGCGGCGGTATCATAATCCTACAACCTCAAACCAGCAGAGACAGCATGTGACTGAAATGGCATGATGAAAAAAGAAAACCCCAGAAAATCAGCCACGAAATCATAACAAATAATAAACATGGGGACCTGTTGACTGTAGCGACGACTCAGAAAATGAAGTATGCGGAAACCATGCAGATGTAAATGGAGGCCGTTGGCGAAAATTTCAAAAGTAAAATTGGAAATCGCAGGCAAAACACTTTTAGGTTACTGCAAAAGAAGTCTTGAAAGCCATTTTAACGGCGTTTGAAAACTGATGCAGATATGAAATAGGCAAAATATAGAAACAACAGCAGTCCCAACGTGGACTAAAAAACGAAGCAAAATACCAGCCTTCAAAGAACAGAAAATGAAAACGAAGAGGCCAGTGGGGGGATAAGAAGCTAGCAGAGGAGGTCGAAAGTAGGGTAGAAAAAAATCGACCATGCCATAATAGTTTCTTCCAGCCACGACTGCGTGATCGAAGAATCGAGGAATATGCCCAAAACGAAATCAGCACATTGGCATTAGAGGCAGACACAACAGACTAAATTACTGCAGATCATGATGAAAATGAAATCCACTATATACCAAATAAGCTTTTGAACAACTATCATTCCAGAAGCTGGCACTTGCAAAGTCTGAGGATTCAATGACAGCAGGGGTAATTGTGACGTGCCAACACTTACAGCCTAGAGAATAATGTGCAAGAAATTAATGGATAGAAGCAAAAACCAGGGGAGAATAATGTAGCAACCAGCATTCATCAAATGGAGTCAAAAGAAGTGGGATTATCTTACAACAAGCACAAACCAGCAGAGATTGCTTGCAAAAACACCTCGGGAAATTAGCTCCGGAAATAAGCAAAATTAAAATAACATGTGATCGCGTTGTTAGCAGTATTGACTGAAATGTGAAGCATGCCCAAAGCAGGGGCAGGGGTCAGAAGTGACCGGGAAGCCACAATCTGTAGTCCAAAAGAATCATGTGATGTCAAACGGAAAGTAAAGGACATCAAAAATCGCAGGCAAATCATTGTGAGGTTGCTCGAAGAACAGTCATGATGGGCATTTCAAAAGCGTTTTTAACACTGATGCATTACGGAATGGGCAAAACCAGAAGAATCTACACGGAGACAGCAAGCCCAATGTGGACTCGAAAACGAAACAAAATATACCACCAACGAATGGAAAAAGGCTGTGCAGCGGAGGCCGAAAGTATATAGGCAGAAGAACTTACCATGCCATAAATTGCTTCAGTCAAGGCTGCGTGATCGAAGAAACGAAGGACGTAAATACCAAAAACGAAATTCAGCGGCGAAACAACCCCAAATAATGATAAAGCCAGCAGCAGAAACTAACAAACACCAATTGGCGACATAATTGATGTGACAGCAGAAACAATGAGAACGTCATACCGGGACCAAAAGTAACGAGCCTACGTATTGGCGAACCCAGCAACTATACTTATAGGTGGTTGCACATTGAAAAGATAAGCCATAAAAACGAGATCAATAAGAAATGAAATCAGCAGTGGTCTTGCGGAAAGGAGCACTATTGCACGTACAACAGAAGGAGGTAGAACTACTATAAGTACGTCATAGAAGCAAAGAAAAAAAACTGCAAAGAAAACGTGAACACGACAAAATTGTAACGCCAAGTGCAATATAGAAAAAAAAAAAACGTGTACACGTCAGGAACGAAAATCAGCAGAAGTCACGAGGACAGGACTATAATTGGTGTGAGGAAAAAAATCAGCGTGCTCCCACAAGCGATAACCTGAACATAAACTATGATAAAAAACAGAAAGGATGAATTCAGCAATAAAATCATGGGGAATAATGAGCACGTCATCAGCGACAATAAATTGCAGGGAAAAGTTATGGACGCGGCGGGTGCAAAAACCTACAAACACTGAATGGAAGCATGAAGAAATGATGAACGTGCCATAGAGATTCAACTCGCAACAAAAAGTGACAGCGAGCGAAAATAAGCTACCTAACAACCAACGACCAGCGGAAACTCTCGATACTTGCATGGTGTATGGCAGACTAAAGACTTCCGCAAAAAGGGGGGGGGTAGAAATCTATCATAAATGCAGATATAAAGAACCTACAAAGAAGAAAATGGCATCGCCGAATACCATTGGAAAGACAACAACAACAATAACTAATCTGTTCTGGCAGAAACCAGCAATGACAAAATTGTGGCGGATCGCAATAACTTCCTGCTGTGACAAGTACTACAAGGCATGTTTATATACCCAAACTGCAGTGCCAACATAACAGGCGCAAAAACAGTGATCATGCATGACAAAAGTTTTGTAAAATTCAGAGAATAGCCCCATGTCAACTTTGTGAGAACAACATCTGTGTCTTCGAGTCAAGCAGGATGGGACGGACAATATACGCCATGCAGGCAATAAAGAGGCTATATCTTACGCCTTGGAGTCAAGCACGCAATACATTGGTTATTTCATTTCTGGCTTATCCCCCAACAAACAAAAACAAAAGTTACATGCACAAAAAGTTGTCTTCGGGGCCAAATCATTGTGAGGTTGCTTGAAGAACAGTCCTGATGGGAATTTCAAAAGCGTTTTTAACACTGATGCATTACGGAATGGAGAAAAACCAGAAGAATCTACACGGAGAGAGAAACAAACAGCAAGCCCAATGTGGACTCGAAAACGAAACAAAATACCACCAACGAATGGAAAAAGGCTGTGCAGCGGAGGGGAGAAGCTAGCAGCGGAGGCCGAAAGTATATAGGCAGAAGAACTTACCATGCCACATATTGCTTCAGTCAAGGCTGAGTGATCGAATAAAACGAAGGATGTTAATGCCGAAAACGAAATTCAGCCCCGAAATCAGCTCAAATAATGATAAAGCCAGCAGCAGAAACTAGCCAACACCATCTGGCGGCACATACTGGAAGTGACAGCAGAAGCAACAAGAACGTCATGCTTAAGTAAAAGTAGCGAGCCCAAAAAGTGGCGAACCCATCAACTATATATACTATACGAAAACAAGCCAAAAACGAGATCAGCAAGAAACGAACTCAGCAGAATCAGTGGTCTTGCGAAAAGGAGCATCATTGCACATATATCAGAAGGAGGTAGAACTATAAGTATGTCATAGAAGCAAAGAACAACAAAAAAAATGTAAAGAAAACGTGAACACGACGCTTTCAGGAAATTGTGACGCCAAGTGCAATTCTATCATTATAGCAAAAAAAAAAAATTGTGAACACGTCAGAAACGAAAATCAGCAGAAGTCATCAGGGCGGGACTTATTGGTGCGAGGAAAAAATCAGCATGCTCGCACAAGCAATAAACTGAACATAAACTATAATGAAAAAAAGAAAGGATGAATTCAGCAATAAGATCTTGGGGACTAATGAGCGCGCCATCAGCGACAGCTAATTGCAGGCATAAGCTATGGATGCGGGGGTGCAAAACCCTGTAAACACTGAATGGAAGCAGAAATAATGAATGTGCCATAAAGATTCAACTCGAAACAAGACGTGAGATCGAGCGAAAATGAGCTAACAACCAACGACCAGCGGGAACTCTCGATAATTGCATGGCGTACGGCATAATAAAGACTATGCAAAGAAGAAGAAGAAGAAAAAAGTCTATCATAAATGCAGATATAACTGAAGGCATCGCCGAATACCATTGGAAAGACAAAAACAATAACTAATCTGTTCTGGCAGAAACCAGCAGTGACCAAATTGTGGCGGATCGCTATAAGTTCCTGCTACTGACTAGTATACAAGGCATGTTTATGTACCCAAACTGCAGTGCGAACATAACAGGCGCAAAGACAGTGAGCATGACAAAAGTTTAGCAAAATTCAGAGAAGAGCCCCCTTGTAAACTTTGTGGGAACAATATCTGTGTCTTCGACATGCACAGGAAGGGATGGATGGTTTACACCACTCGAGCAATAGAGAAACTTTCTTGAGCCCTAGAATCAAGCACGCAATACGTTAATATTTCAGGAGTTATCTCAACCCAATAAGAAAAAAACAAACAAGCAAACAAGAAAAAAGAAAAGAAAAATACATCAACAAAAGTCGTCTTCCCTTGACGGAATATCAGTTTTAATTCAAAAAGAAGAAAAAGAATGTTTTTAATCTATTCCCATAGAATAATCATTTGAAACGATCTTTGACGCAGACATAGATAAAAGGAAAGACGGACTATGAAGAAAAAAATGTACCTGAACGAAGCAAAACTTTAAAACAAAAAAGACAGGAATGATGAGTATCTTCAGAAATGACCTTAAACTTGAACAAACTAGGATGATTAACCTTACTGCCATCATTAGTCAATGCGGGGAATATTACGATGTTATTATCATCCTGAATGTATTTATTTATGTGTATTTTTAATCATCATCACCTTGTTATAAAGATGGTGATGTGAGATGTACCGCAACGCAACGTAATTTGAAGCAACCGATATGATCTGACATAGTATTTGATAAGATATTTAGATAAAAATTTCCATAATGATGACACTGTAATTAATGCTTTTAATATTATTGTTTATAATGTTGATTGTATATGCATATTTTGTGAATAAAATGTACTGAAATAGAACATTCTCAGTGTTCCTGATTTTTTTTTTTAGAATGTTCTAATAATTGCCGAGAATCTGGGTGTTGAAGCATGTTTCATCAATGCAGGGGCGTCACCAGCTTTTTTTCAAGGGGGGTGCGTTTTGACCCTAATGTAACGAGATTTTTTTTTGGACTGACATTTGGAATATAGGAAGCTCTCAATCCCTAGACTTTTACTGTTGTTGAGGGAAACCAAGCGGGGAAAGGGCACCGGCGTAGCTAGGATTTCATCTTTTACAGTAAAAAAACTACCACTTGGAGCTATATTTTTTCGCTTTGGAAATAAAGAGGGGGGGGGGGGGGGGGAGGAGGGCGCACCGGGCGCAACTGCCGGCAATTACTGGCAGCAACATCAGGAGAAAGGCATAACAATTAAATGCGAGCGAGCGGAGCGTGTGAGCTTGAATATTTTGACATTTTCACAGTAAAAAAAAAAACAAACAAAAAAACTGCAGTTTGTTGCTATATTATTTCGCTTTGGCAATAAAGGGAGGGGGCGCACCGGGCGGAACTGCTGGCAATTACTGGCAGTAACATCAGGTGAACTGCATGACGAATAAATGCGAGCGAGCTTGAAAATTTTACATTTTACAGTCCAAAAGCTGCCGTTCTTAGCCATATTTTTTCGCTTTGGAAATCAAGGGAGAGGGGGGGGGGAGGCGCACCGGGCGGAACTGCTGGCAATTACTGGCAGCAGCATCAGGTGAATTGCATAACGATTAAATGCGAGCGAGCGAAGAGAGCGAGCTTGAAAATTTTACATTTTACAGTCCAAAAACTGCCGTTCCTAGCCATATTTTTTCGCTTTGGAAATTAAGGGAGGGGGGCGCACCGGGCGGAACTGCTGGCAATTACTGGCAGCAACATCAGGTGAATTGCATAACGATTAAATGCGAGCGAGCTTGGAAATTTTACATTTTACAGTCCAAAAACTTCGTTCTTAGCCATATTTTTTCGCTTTGGAAATTAAGGGGGGGTGGAGCGCATGCCACCGGCGGAACTGCTGGCAATTACTGGCAGCAACATCAGGTGAATTGCATGACGATTCAATGCGAGCGAGCGAAGAGAGCGAGCTTGAAAATTTTGACATTTCACAGTAGAAAAACTGCCGTTTGTAGCTATATTTTTTCGCTTTGGAAATTAAGGGGGGGGGGCCACCGGGCGCAACTGCAGACAATTACTGGCAGTAACATCAGGGGAATTGCATAAAGATTAAATGCGCTCGAGCGAAGACAGCGAGCTTAAAAATGTTACATTTCACAGTCCAAAAACTGCCGTTCTTATAGCCATATTTTTTCGCTTTGGAAATTAAGGGAGGGGGGCGCACCGGGCGGAACTGCTGGCAATTACTGGCAGCAACATCAGGTGAATTGCATAACGATTAAATGCGAGCGAGCTTGAAAATTTTACGTTTTACAGTCCAAAAACTGCCGTTCTTAGCCATATTATTTCGCTTTGGAAATTAAGGGGGGTGGAGCGCATGCCACCGGGCACAACTGCTGGCAATTACTGGCAGCAACATCAGGTGAATTGCATATGATGATTCAATGCGAGCGAGCGAAGAGAGCGAGCTTGAAAATTTTGACATTTTACAGTAGAAAAACTGCCGTTTGTAATCATTTTTTCACTTTGGAAATTAAGGGGGGGGGGTGCGCCGGGCGCAACTGAAGACAATTACTGGCAGTAACATCAAGAGAAAGGCATAAAGATTAAATGCGAGCGAGCGAAGAGAGCGAGCTTGAAAATTTTACATTTTACAGTCCAAAAACTGCCGTTCTTAGCCATATTTTTTCGCTTTGGAAATAAAGGGAGGGGGGCGGAACTGCTGGCAATTACTGGCAGCAACATCAGGTGAATTGCATACGATTAAATGCGAGCGAGCTTGAAAATTTTACATTTCACAGTCCAAAAACTGCCGTTCTTATAGCCATATGTTTTCGCTTTGGAAATTAAGGGAGGGGGGCGCACCGGGCGGAACTGCTGGCAATTACTGGCAGCAACATCAGGTGAATTGCATAACGATTAAATGCGAGCGAGCTTGAATATTTTACATTTTACAGTCCAAAAACTGCCGTTCTTAGCCATATTATTTCGCTTTGGAAATTAAGGGGGGTGGAGCGCATGCCACCGGGCACAACTGCTGGCAATTACTGGCAGCAACATCAGGTGAATTGCATATAATGATTCAATGCGAGCGAGCGAAGAGAGCGAGCTTGAAAATTTTGACATTTTACAGTAGAAAAACTGCCGTTTGTAATCATTTTTTCACTTTGGAAATTAAGGGGGGGGGGGGGTGCGCCGGGCGCAACTGCACACAATTACTGGCAGTAACATCAGGAGAAAGGCATAAAGATTAAATGCGAGCGAGCGAAGAGAGCGATAAAATTTTGACATTTTACAGTCCCAAAACTGCCGTTTGAAGATATATCTTTTTTGCTTTCGAAGGGGGGCGCACCGGGCGCAACTGCTGGCAATTACTGGCAGCAATATCAGGAGAATTTAAATGCGAGCGAGCGGAGCGAGCGAGCTTGAAAATTGTGACATTTTACAGTCCCAAAACTGCCGTTTGTAGCTATATTTTTTTTTTTTTTGCAGTAAGGGGGGGCGCACCGGGTGGAACTGCCGGCAATTACTGGTAGCAACTTCAGGAGAATGGCATTACGACTAAATGCCAGCGAGCGGAGAGAGCGAGCTTGAAAATTTTGACATTTTACAGTACAAAAACTGCCGTTTGTAGCTACATTTTTTCGCTTTGGAAATTAAGAGGGGGGGGGGGGGGGGGCGGGGGCGCACCGGGCGCAACTGCAGACATTACTGGCAGTAACATCAGGGGAATTGCATAAAGATTAAATGCGAGCGAGCTTGAAAATTTTGACATTTTACAGTCCCAAAACTGCCGTTTTATATTTTTTTTTTTGCTTTCGAAATTGAGGGGGCGCACCGGGCGCAACTGCTGGCAATTACTGGCAGCAATATTAGGAGAATTCAAATGCGAGCGAGCGGAGCGAGCGAGCTTGAAAATTGTGACATTTTACAGTCTCAAAACTGCCGTTTGTAGCTATATTCTTTGCAGTAAGGGGGGGGGGGGGGGCGCACCGGGTGGAACTGCCGGCAATTACTGGCAGCAACATCAGGAGAATGGCATTACGACTAAATGCCAGCGAGCGAGATTGAAAATGTTGACATTTTATAGTCCAAAAACTGCCATTTTGCTATACTTTTTCGCTTTGGAAATTAAGAGGGGGCGGGGGGGGGGGGGGGGGGACGCCCGGTGCGCACCTCCCCCTGGATCCGCCACTGGTAGTCAAGGGTGTCGGTTTATGTTCATGACTGGGGGAGGTATGACCAGCGAGGTGGCGTCGAAGTGACCAAGTATGGGAAGGATGTGCAAAATCTATGTATATAGTCAACACTGTATAGAATACACTTGTACTAGTAGAAAATTATGTATAAAATCAGTGCTGCCAGAACCAGGGGTGCGAATTGCTTTTGCGCACGATTTTTTTGTTTTTGTTTTTGTCCCCGATGCAAAATGTCAAAAAAAAAAACAATATAAGAAAAAATAATAATCATTTAGTGTCCGGCGTTGAGGTCGCTCGCAGACTGAATTTTTTTTTTTTTTTTTTTTTTTTTTTTTTTAGTCTGAAGGGGGGTGCGTTCGCCACCCAACGCACCCCCCCTGGTGACGCCCATGCAATGTTTCAGTACGGTACATGATAGATCAGATATAGGCCTATAACACCACGGTGTTACACCAAGATAGTGTTCTATATAAAGCACAAACATTTTTTTTTTTGCCTTGCGCGTCGCAGACAAGTGCGCGAAAACGGGTAAAAGGGGAATGTGTGGCAATCGAAAGAGAGGAGATATAGATAGATAGATAGATAGATAGATAGATAGATAGATAGAGATAGATAGACAGGTACAGGCAGATAGATAGAGAGATGTATAATATATGGACAGATAGATAGATAGAGAGGGGGGGGGGAAAGATATGCAGATAGAGATAAATATGACGTATAATGAGAGAGATACGGTTGGGCAGATGTGGGACGGGATAGACGTTCAGTAGAAACGCAAACGTGAGATAATACAGCCAATAATAATCATGTAAGAAAAAGAGAAAACACAAATAGAAGCTAGCGGACATGTTATTTTCTCAGATGCAAATTTTGCAAAATTCACAGGTAAAAATTAATCGCAAAGCATAGAATACATTCCGTAGACAATGGTGGGAAAAGGGCAAAAATAGAGAGAGAAAAAAAGAGTGATCTTGAGTTTGTTTAAAGATAATGCTGACATTCATTTATTGTAGAATTTTATCAAAGCTGATTCATTACACAAAACTAGTGGACATTAGTTCAAGTGATTCATCGTACCAACACATTCCGTGGATTTGTGCTGTCCCTATAGATTACTAGTCTTCGAAGTTCATACCGTACAATGCAAAACATTATATATAAGCAAGTAATATGCTTTGTAATTTGATTTCTTTATTGGTACACATCTCTGAATATGTGTCATTCACGTAAACTTCTTTGCATAGAGGAAGAGGAACCTTACTATTAATAATCAGAACTGCTAGACTTCATCATGTTTGTGTGGGCTCGAGCGAAGAGGTACACGTAAGCTATTTAAACATTTCCCCCACTCGGCAGCATCAGACACTTTATCACTTAAAGCGTTAGTGGATAACGGTTCTGATTTGGTTGTAACTACTTCAATGATGTAATGACAATGACATGGATGATAATATTCTATGATCTTCTTCATCCATGGGAGCCTCTTACGCGTTACAATTATTTTACCAGAGGGCCCTGCCTTTATAAGTGGATATTGCGTGATGTTTGCTATTGTTTTCAAAGAAAATATAGTATGATAAGAATGTTTTTTTCATGAGATTAGAAAGAAGTGTGCACGATGTCTTTATAATACCTTCATCTCCGGTTGTGGAAATGTAATGGGTAATCTAAACGTTTAGTTGCTACGAAGGCAATCAACGTAAAATAGTAGAATGAGTTTATGCATAACGATAATTTCGAACCACACACATTACTGATTAAGTTTCATTGCAAAGATCAGACAGTGTTTCACCACCTAATCCTGGTCATGTATGACTGTAAGATTTTCTGCACAGGTGTCTGAAAATGCCATTGAATAAGAATATTATGCAGATATATTACCCATACTCTCCGAAGACACCCTTAAAATTCTTACCCTTGCAGATATTGTTAACATTAAAAAGATTATAAAAATGCAGTATGCATAACATTTTACTCCGAAGATACACTTCCCGTGAAAAATAAAAGTGGGAAAGAAAGAGAATTACGTATAGGAGTGTCTAGTAAAACCCTTTTTTAAAAAGTAAGAAAATCCTGCAGAAACAAGAGCCAGGAACGGTCAACATGCAGGTTCTTTCCTCCAAATTCAGAATGATTAGGAGGTTTGAATTTGCATTATACAGTACGTATGTTAAAACTACTATTCAACTGCCTCCAGGTACTACTTTGTAACCTTTTGCAACATTGAAACATACAGTAACTTTGTGAACTTCATGTTTACTACACAAACGACCAGGTCAATTGACAGCCTGTGACAAATGGAAATAAATGAGAGATGAACGAACAATCGCAGAGATAGAGAAGTTAGATGCACATTATTCATAAAGAGAGATAAAATTAGTGGATCTTATTGGTAGATTCTCTGGTAGACAGATATCCTTAGAGAAGGGAAGAAAGGAAGAGACGGAGTAAATAGAAAAATCTGTATCCACTCGGCTGTCTGTTTCCGTAACACATCTCAGCACCTTGCATCGGGCTCTAAGGTCCGAGTACATTTTCAAGAGTAGCTGTCGAAATGCTGCGTTAACAACCATCGTCAAATGTGACGCGTCGCTGCGATAGGCGCGGCGGGAAAGTTTTCGAGCCGTCCGTTTCTAGAATGCTCCTTCTGTCCCGTCGCCGTTCGGTGACTAAGCTATATGTTGCCTCACAGCTCCGAGGAATGGGCGGTAGGGGTCTATTGTCCATGTTCAGACTTGTACTCCGGGCGACACTACGAGAAATCTCCTGCTCCACTACCGCGTCTAGCCCTGTGCCGGAGCAAGATGTTTCCGTCATTTCACAGTCCTCGTGCACGATGCTGAGCATTTCTTGTCCATGGTACATTGTAGAATGTGGTCTTGTCGCCAGCGGATGTTCTTCAATAAAAGACCCTTCAGGTTGCGCCGTTGCTGCGAGTAAAGGGCTTGTCATATCCTCGTAGTGAGCTTCTATCACCTCGCTCCATCTGTGGCGACGAAACTGGCTCGTCCGAGAGGAACTCCGTCCGACTTCCACACAGCTCGTCCGAATCACCCGAAGAGGGTTCTGGATCTGTTGCACAGTGTTGGCGCTGAGTCCGTTATGGAAATCAAAGCGATCAAGGTGCCTGTCGTCGGTGGAGCCTACCTGCGTGAAGATGTCGTCCAGCGACCTCGACATTCGTCGATCAACCTTCATCTGCAAACCCACTGAGCGTCTGATTCTGTCACATTGTGGATGTTGATCTGTCAGGTCGTCATCTTCATGACATGCCGCGCGTAGATTTCTTTCGGACATCGAACGGCGCGACAGTCTGGTCATCGGCCTTAGCCAACGGAGAGCGAATCGACGAGTCGACCTCGGCTGTCTCCGCACCATCGCCTCGATGGACAGAATTCCGCTCGAGAAACGACAACACGGCGTCCACATCGTCCACGCGGTGGGTGAGTTCGATTCTCATCGACGATCGTCGGCTACCGTTGTCGTTGTCTCTGCGATTTCGCCACATATACAAAATGACGCCAGTGCCAAAGATGGCTATCATTAGAATTGTGACGATAAACAATACCGTAGAAGTTTCGGCACCAGGCGATGACGGATCGACAGTTGGGCGTGTCGAGGGTAGGCCTATACTAGTCATTGCAAATGTTGTCTGCATTGTCGAATGTTTGGAGATAGTAGCAGAGTGGAAAATGTTCTTTTCGATGCTAATGCTAGCCGTTCACCCAATTTCCGAAAAACGTTGATAGTATAATACTTGCGTTAGTGTAATTTCAGCTACATTTATCCAAATCTTTCTCGATGTAAATGTAGGCACCCCAGGAACAGAGAAATATCAAATTCTTCAGGAACGGCAATGCCGACACACGTTTTGCTGGTACCCCCCTTTGTCCGGAAGAATGTTTCTTACTCCAAGAAAACACGGCACCAATTGCACCACAGAACTTTATCTCCAAGAATGTTCTACAAGAGATGAATAGTGACACAGATCTTTGGGCACATTCAACAGTCAGATAAGGTGGGGAAGCTGAATTTCTTCTGACAAGTAACCTCTGGGTCGGTTTTTTACCAACAATGTGTACAGGTGGCTGACTCCACACGCGACAAGAATAATGATATACAAAATGTTATTGTGACAGTATCATTACCATCATGCAGAAAGGCGTGTCGGGTGGTATTAATAGAAGGGGGACGAGGAGGATACACTTGAGATCAGCATTGTGAATTCTTCCGGGGCAGTCACGGCAAATGCGCGGCGTTATGCGCGCAACATCTCTTATGTAATGATTATACCCGGCGGACCTGTCGATGCGTCATTTCGTGGGTGTCGAACATGATGCGGGGTTTGATAAAGTGTCTCTGGGTTTGAGGAGTTGAGGGAAGATTGACACTCCGCCTTCTGCTGGTTACGCCACTGATGATATATCTTCGAAATAAATTAGGTTTCGGTGGGTTTAAATACCCTGCGGTCTCTATCAAGCTATTTTTCATCGGGCAAAATCGATGTCTCGAGACAGTGATGACGGCTATTTAGTCTTCGTCACTGATAAAATACATTCTGCCGGCCAATGCTGATACGGAAACATTAAAGGGACTATAAATGCAAATAGGATGGTTTGTATTGATTCATGCCACTATCAGCATCATGTATGTGGCCAAAACGAATATCTAAATACATGTACGTTCCATATATCTTATGATTTTTTTCTACGTTTTGTCTTCAGATTACTTGCATACGCCCACCACAAACAAGCAAGCAAACAAACAAACAACCAAACTAAAAACTTCCATTCCAAGATTCTGCCAGTGACATAATCTGATGTCAATCTTAATGTTTAAGAAAAGATACTGGGACGCACTTTCCCTAGGCTGAAAATATTTTTCTGTTTCCGTGTAACTAATTATGATCAAAAGGCATCGCAGCGAAACAGGCAAGTAATCTTTTTGCTAATCACATTATAGTACTTTAGCAATGATTGGCAGACATTTTTTTTTTTTTTTTGGGGGGGGGGGGAGGGGTTTGGGGCGTATCCAAACAATCTGAAGGAAATTATAGAAATATAATCATAAAATTATATCTAGATATTCTTTGGCCACATGAATGATGATCAGGGTATTATAAATGAATAGAGGTCAACATGCATTTGCATTGCATAGTAGCCTGTTCCTATAACCATCTTTTTTTAAAGCTCAAGTCCACTGAGAGGTATAATGACTAACACACAACAGCTAGCTATGAAACACGGTGAATGAAGTTGTAAGCGTACAAAATAATGCAAAATTCTTCGACCGTGATTTTTCGGGCGCCGTCAAAATGGTCGACTCTGAAAGTCAGGAATCACTAAACTTCTGGAGGAGTCGAACCCTGACGATATAGAAGTCTGGACAAGTATAAAAAAAGAGTGAGTACGATATTACCAAAGGCATTTAGTATCAAACAAGAGACATGGAAACAAAATAGATAAGAAGACGAAATATTTGAAAATTATTGGATAAGACTAACAATTGACGGGTGAAATCAACTAGTAATTACAATAAAATATAAACGAACAGAATATTATGGATACTCGCACGAGCCTAAAGATTTAGATTCTAAAGGGGTTAAAACTATCGTGAGAAAGCATAAACGTGCCATACGCGTGGACGTTGTGGATCTATTTACGTTAATTGTCTATGTTTACGACATTGCTAATCTCGATAACAAGGATATGAACGTTTCGGAAGAAACCAAATTTAGGGTTAGGTATACTAAAATGGTCATATCACGAAGTCGCACCTCGGCGTTAGTAATCGTGATTTATCTTGATTGTTCTCACCTCCAAAACGCTCACGACGGATGGGAATACAGTGCACTCCCAATATAATGAATACGGTTAAAACGAAATTCCTGTTATAACAAAGTAAAAATTCAGGCCGCAACATAATCCACTCTGTGCTTTTTTTAAATAGTTTATTTGTTCGGTTATAACGAAATTTTGATTTCTTCGTTATAACGGGAGTCCACTGTATATTACCAATCATCGTCACATACATGACATCTAATTACATGTACTTTTTTTTTAGTCTTCACCTTAAAGCGGCGATAGGACCACGCCCCACACCAAACATTTACAAACTGGTTAGCCAGTGCGACCATTGTGAAATTGGGATTGTGCTACAGGCGGCCCAAAAAAATTATACTCAATTGCCATTAATCCAAAAAAAAAAAACCACCACCAACAACAAATGCTGCTATGTCATATCAAACAAGGAAAGGGGGAAAAAATCTCTCGACAAATAATAATAAAGAAAATTTTCAGTTTTTTTTCCTACCAGTTCTCAACCTACCCCCCCCCCTCCCATCCGTCACTGGAGATCATTATTCGCGTTGATTAGCTGATGTATATTCTTAAGAGAGGTAGGCCTACTGTATATAAACCAAATAACTTTCTCTGAGATATGCAGAAAGGAATTATTGATATCAGTAGGCCTATACCTGTATACCTAACATCATTAGTAGCATCCTTACCGGACTTACAGGTTCCTGTCACCTGAACTGCTACAGTCAGCCTCATCTCCTTGTTGCTATATTGATGTAGCTTACCTCATAAATCACTAAGTTTCGAATGACAAATGGATCAGACAGGTTTCTATAGTTGTAAATCTTACATCATGTGCCATAATCATCATAAAGATTTTGTTGTTTCACGAGCATCTAGGTTGATCATCTGGGTTGTGTGTCGTGAACATCACTTTGTCAAAGACCCCCTAGCTTGCTGACAAAATATATTGTACCATTTACGGTGTTAGGCCTGGAGAATGCCTAGGCCTATTTCCTTGTGCATTCATGACTTACACACCTCATTGCATTTTCTCAGCTGTTGTTGGAACTTAAATTTCTGCACCCCTGCCAACCCCCCCCCCCCCTCCACAAATCGAATATATTGCCTTATTCTTACGAAGTCAATAACATAACACAATAAATTTCGTCTGTCTTCTGTTATTATTATGATTATTGTTATTTTTGCCGTGTGCGATCTGTCACGCCCATTCTCGGCAATCCAAATTTGTAAAATCGAAGGAGTAGATTAAAGGGAAACAAATCCAGGATTCAAGAAGACGGTATTGCATGGACCCACGCTCACACAGTCTGACATGTTCCGAAAGTCCGAATAAAATCGATACGGTTATGTCGAAAATGGTCGAAATCATGGCAGCTCGTCTCTTGTTTTGGCCGTTATTCCTTTGCTGGTTCCGCCTACCTCTTCAAAGCAAAGATGGCTTGCCAGTTAACTTCCTGGTAAATACGTGTGACAGGTACGTAGTATTTAACGGCTTGCCGCGTATAAGTGTAAGAGCTGAGTCCCGTTTCATAAAAATTTTCATCAGTAACAACTGCCACATTTCTATGACAAATTTGCTCTCAGGCAATCGGATGAAAGGATTTCCGTAGCTTTTAACAACTATCATAACATGTTACTGATAACAAGTTTTATGAAACGGTGCCTGCTCTCAATCTAATAAGTCGATATGATCGGTCCAGTCTAATATGCAAATGTATCATTACACTACTGCTACTTGAGTGCACGCTGTACGAGCCCTCGATTTAATTTCATTTGCAGTGAACAAGCCGTATAATCATAGGTAATTTTCGTAAAGAAGATGGTGCCGATCATAACGCCAGAGCCTTCTATTAAGGCTCTGCGTCACGCCATGGAATAGCGCCCTCTTTAATCCCGAGTCCACGTCCCTTTAAACTACCTTTGTGAACTCGGACCAACAGATTCCTGTCACTCTCTGTAACGTTAGAACTGCGCAAGAGGGCGATTGTGTCAAAATGATTAACCCTTATTTAGCAACTGAAGATTCCGTACATGATGGTCTATTGTTCCGTGGAAGATACAGCAATTGATATTACTCTCATTTCGACAACTTTCTAAATTATGCAAAATACAGCTGTAGATCACTGCATGTTTATTTTTGGATAATAAAGTTGTCTTTATTTGAAAGCCTATTACGACTTTATCAAGAAACTTGTGTGTCACATAGATAATTCTGACATACTTTTGCTGACCTTTGACCTCTTTCACTTTACGTAATCATATATTCTATATGACCACATAGTAAAGCATAAAACTTTGAAAAAACGGACGGGCGGTTTCAGGCTGTTAAGGAAGTAATCTGACGGGCGGTTTCAGGCTGTTTAGGAAGTAATCTGACGGGCTGTTTCGGGCAGTTCAGTTACTAATGGGTTTTGTCTGTAAGTTATGTTTATTTGAAAGCCCATTAAGACTTTATCAAGAGACTTGTGTATCACATAAATAATTCTGACATACTTTCGTTGACCTTTGACCTCTTTTAATTGCTTTTTAAAATATATATATTTTAAAATTTTAATTTTAATTTTAATTTTAATTATATTCTAAATGACGAAAATTAATAGCAAAGCACAAAATTATAAAAAAAAAAGAAACCGACGGGCGGTTTCGAGCGGTTCACTTTCTATCAAATGGGTTTAAGAGATCAGTCTTATATAGACATCACTTACCATGGTGTAGAGTTTCGTCAGAATTGTCCTATCTCTTGGCAGCAAGCAATTCCAAACACACGCCGTTTTTATCAGCAAGAATGTGCTGGGTATTTTAGAGTTATTCAGTCACACGTACCCCACATTTCATGTTCGTTGTTTGGTTTCGTTTTGTTTTGAAAAAAAAAAAAAGGTTTCATAGTAGGCCTAATTTGATTAAGTGGGAGAATGAATTGATGATGTTAGATAGTCATGTATGATATGTTTCTCCCTATAAGGATGGCTTTGTTTTGATCTAGAGTATAGTTTCTAGCAGAAGGTCACTCGGATGATCAGGCTGTCCGAACCGGTTACAGTTCCTTATTCCGAAGGTTCGGTAATCCGAAAACGAAGTAAGATTTGTAATTTTGAAGCTTCGTCAGCACACACCTTTCATTTCACTTACGGAATTCCGAACTTTCAGAATAACAAAACCTTGTTTCATGTTCGGATTATCATAGAACCTCCGGAATGACGAACCTTAATTCATTTTCACTCTAGGAAACCTTCGGAATATAACGGCACAATATTGTTCTGATGATGAAGAACCCTACATGTATTTTATTTCAGGATTACGCACACGTAGGCGTATTATAGGAATCGGTGTGTTTTGGAAGAGCGTACAGTTGGGTATAACGATCCTTATTTCATTTTCGGGTTAAAGAACCTTCGGAATAACGAACATCAAACGTCCGAAACATCGACTCATGTTGTAACATGACAAACTACATGTTCTTGTCTTTTGCATGCAATTGTGTATGACGCTCGGGATTTTTTTTTTTTTTTTTGACTTGATGAGATTATTACGGATACCTTGAACTGGCACTAACATATAAATACATACACACACACACACACACACACACACACACACACACACACACACACACACACACACAGGTTGACTAATATATTCCTCACTATATACACGCACCCCCTCCCCCCCCCCCCAAATAAGAAGTTAACTATACAACCAAACACACAACAGTCACAATAAATAAAAGTACCGTTGTAGCTGCTAAACTTTGGCAAGATGCTACATATGACGTAAAAAATCACTTTGCTGTGCAAAAACATGAGCAAAGGGTAGCTCTGCATGGCCATGTCATTGTATTTTGACCAATACAGTACAACGTTTGGCTTCTACATGTATTTCTTACTTTGTCAGGATTCCATGCACATGCATTCATTAATCCCGATATTATCATGTAGCTACCGTTATGGATTAATATAATTATCTATAAGTACAGCAACTTTCTCAAAACACTGCACACAAGAGTGAAATTCAGTTATACATCAATTAATAGTTTTATTTCATGAGTACGTCATATATAATACAGGGTACATGGATGGCCATTTGAATACACAATTGTTTTCATAGACATACACCGTTCTTTTTCCCGACCAACTATGCTGTGGCAATTATACATATAATATAAAACAATGAATCTAAAATGAAATACGGAATAAACAGAATAGCATGGAAAAGTAGACGATAAATATATCTTTGTGTTTTTTATACAAAGAGCTAGAAATCAGATTTCAAAACACAATTGTTTATAAATTACCTCAACATATGAATTCATAACAATTCTCAAAATGAGAAAGGTATGACCCTCTCACTCATTGTACAGTGTTGAGACTTTGGTTGGAATTCAATACAGCCAGAATGCAAGACAGAATTCAATTGGAATATTAGCATCAGTTTATCACTCGTAAAAAACTTGTTATGCAGTAAACAACAGAACATAGTGCGATTATATAGAGGGGGAAGATGTTGAAGAAGTACTCCATGAACAGTGAGACAGACTACACTTGGTCTTGAAAAAAAAACCACAAACAAACAAACAAACAGAGACATAAAGAAAAGAACAGTAGAGACCTCCAGCTCTCATACACAACCTGTGTGCATTTCCTGCATCAAAAACAAAACAACATAAACACTAATGAATCTCTCAAAAAACAAGTGCACTTCAGTAAATACATGTTACCATGGAAACAGGAACATTTACAAACACCTTCCTGATCCAACCATCTTACATGCTCGGCACGATATATATTGCAATGTTTTAAAAATGATTAAAGCGTGCTCACACCTGACGCTATAACTCTGTCGCTGAAGAGATGGTTGACTTTCTCATCAAGGGCTTCAGAGCCATAATTTCTCACACTTATATCCCCCACATAATCACATTGTACATGTTCGTTTCGAAGAATCTTTCTCCGTGACAGGTATCACTATGTTATTCGGGCAACATGTGAGTTTCAAAACCTGTAAGACTCTTTTGACATAATCAATTTCCTCCATCAATCATGCCTTGGAAGGTTTCATCTTTGCCTCGTTGGAAGAGCTCCAGACCGGCAAATTATTTGTCATTTGGCATGTAGTCATCATCCTTGCATGATGGGTCATGTCTACCAAAAGGAAATAAATAGGCCAAATATATCTAGTCATAAGGACAAAAAAAGTACATGTACACTGCATGTTCTTTATATTGTGAACAGAGTAGTGCAAAGAATTCTCACATGAAACAGAATCTACTAAAATGGTTAAGAGGAAAAGGTTTAAAGGAATTGGTACAAACACATTATTCCACTGTAATCATTAATTGGATTTGCATGTGGCTCTTACATGGAGGAAAACAAATGTAGGAGCATGAGAGGTGTATGTCAAGGACTCAAACAGTTCAGTGTGCTGATCACATAGAGCATTTTTGCCCCCCCCCCCCCCAAGTACTCTCATATTAGTTTGGTTACCTAATGTATTTTGCAACATTTCAATCTCCATTTTAGAGACACGCAAGACATACTTATTTTTCAGTCTCTAGGACGTCACGAAAATACACCATATGCAGCATATATAGATATGCAGGAAAAAGAAGGAAAAATCATACACATAAAAAGAAGCAATCACTGTCGATACACATCAGCACAGCCACGTCTTACTTTTATACCCAAGACTTCATTATAAAGTTATGTGACGTCTGAGTGATGATAGAAAAAAAGGCTCGTGTCTACATAATACATGCCATCTGCATCGATAAACTAAATATAGAAGAATTATGATTAAAATACAAGCAGAAGTTATCAGAAAGTACTGTTCAACTGGTGATGCGGTAATGCAATACACCGCAAATAAAATGCACAATGTCAATAACAACAACCACACATGGTTGAAGGTACTTTATTGGACAAAATATGTTACCAAGGGCTACGTAAATGATCCATAAGAATACTGAGTGCTTTCAGTCTTTCTATCAACTGAGGATGCAAAATATAATAATAAAGATAATTCATCTTTCTGTACCACCTAGAAAATTTATCATAGCAGTTCTACTCTCTGGATGGCCACATTCTTCCAATATCTTGCTTACATGTACATAAATATGACATAAATGAGTCTTTGTGAATACAAATAAAACTTCAGCACCAAATGGATTAAACACAACACATTCAACAATCAACATCAAAACACAGTAATCATCACTGAAGTGCATTTCAAATACTTACACAGTTTTTTTTTTTGCTAGTGACTGAGAAGGAGACTAGCCACTGTCATCATGAGAACTTAAGTTGTACCATGTGCAACAAAGGGGAAGTGAACAGACAGAAAAAGATTGGATACAGGGAAACATGTGCCTCTGTTCTTAGTTCACTTTTGCCATCACCATAGCAACTATTGACAACAATGATACTCTTGCAACTGATTGTCAATTTGTCCTTCATCTATGTAAATGAGCACTAATTATTCAGTGTTTGGTATAGCCATGATTAAAAAAAATAAAAACCAGAAAAGCACTCGGACAGCACAGACCTACGCCAAGCCAGCAACTCATTTCCACCCTTACACGCATGCAATTTCCCCAAATAAAAGCCTTTTGTTTACCTCATTGCACAGCGCATTGCCCAAGCAGAGCGCATGCTTTAGTGCGCGTATCTAAACCTCCAGTACACGCAGCTTGAGCCCCAAGTTCGTTGATCTTATATGTCAAAAGATGAAAAATCCTTCAAAAATCCTTAAAAATTCAAAGATCACTACTAAAATTTAATGAGGTGTTCCTTGTGTCAATATCGACTTTTCCGGCAAATTCATTTCAATCCGTACACAACTTTTTGAGTTATTTTGCAAACAGACAAACCAACGCCGATGATCACTTAACCTCCTTCCTTGGCGGAGGTAAAATCATGGGCATACATACTCTGGTGCATATGTCAATTATCATCATTTTTTTAACATCATGGCTATTATCCTAAACTCTGAACAGCAGATGCTTATTTATGTCAATACAGGGCAATTTGTCAATCAGTTGCAATGATAACAAATTGATGCAAGAATCTTTTATTTGAATGAGATTCTTGCGTCACTTCAAGCAATAATATCTAAAAGTCGGAACAACTTCCTGACTCTCTCTACTAGTATTTGCATATTTTGTCTGCGTAATATCAAGCAGGAAGAAAAGAGAACGAAGACTCTTCTTTCTATCAGAAGTCAAAAGAAGAAGAGGAGGAAGAGGAGGGGATGGAGGAGAAGACGAAGGGAGAAGACAATGAAAATATACAATGGAGAAAGTGACTTTCTTTATTCACAAATTGAATTAGAAAGAAGAGTGGGGAACAGAAACTAGGAAATCATGCACACTCTTAAAAATCCCAGTTCTCTTCACCATACTGAGCCTGTTCCCTGCCAGTTCAAAAAAAAATCTCCCAATCGAATTTTTACAAGATCAACCAGGTTCCCGTGGTCGCCGATTATACAAAACGAGGACGATCGGTGAGCATACTACATTTTTTTTCACCAGCTCTTTCTGTCTGACATAATTTAGTGCTTCCAAATCAAAACAGAAAGGATGAAACCATATCAAAATGTAAGAAGGTGGAAGATATGACATCAATTTGGCTGAGAGTATCTTTGGTGTATGATAAAACTACAATAACATAAACACCTGCCATCCCATCAAGTTCATTAATCAATACTCTTCACACTCGACTTTACACTTTGAGAAGTGCATGCTTCACATCCTCCAAGTTCAAATTCAAATTCCCAAGAAATTGGTTTCACTTACTATAATCGCAGACAGGACAAATATTTAAAATTGTACACCTTAATTGTTTCACCTATCTCATATGTATGATAAATATGTGGGCTAATCAATGATCATCAGTTACCAAAAAAAACAAACAAGGATATATACTGTAAAATGTCTAACCCTCTTCGACTTATTTTTGGATACAACTGAATAAAAATGACATCAAAATTCCCATTGGTCTGAACTATCTCAAGTACATTGCCGTCTAGTATGTCCTTACAAGAGACTTATCAAGAAGCCCAACCTGTCTTATTGTATGCAGCGAATAGATAAGTTCTGCTGCGGCACCTTTTGTGAATATAATAATGTAAATTATCATGAAGAAATAGATACATAAACACAAATCACCACATATTTTTCGACAAAACAAGCTGTATATTGGATACGCAAAACCTGAAAACAGAAAAACAAAATAAAGGATATTACTAGTGATATATTCTGTAAATCATCCAATAAAACAACTCCACTTCTAAACCAGAGTAAATTTATCACAGCCACTCCAACACATGATTCTGTTTAAAATATTTGTATGTATCATAAATTATAGTGACTAAAATAATTCAATCTCCCTGATGCAGTGATATCCTTTGTTAAAAGCCTCTTCATTTTTATGATGACACTCAATCTTTGGATACTCAATGCATACATCAAGTGTGGTATATGCTATATATTTTTCTCTTTTTTTTGGTTATATTCATGAATTTTACAAGTCCGTTGATACTCCTTAAACTTTATTTATCAACACGCAATGATATTTACTCTGATTCTGACATGAATGTGACGCGCATACACACATTTCTCTATCCATTGCTGTACTCCACTACTGCGAATTTAACCATTCGCAAAATTGTTGGGAAGTCCCGATTAGCAAGAAATCAGACTTGCAAAATACACAGAGTATACAAGAGTCTGTTTCAAATTCATGCTATTTTGCAGACTGCATGTCAAAGGAATTGTGGCACCACATAGTGTTCCATTGGAGGGAAAGTTGATATACACTCGAGCATCAGTCAGCAAAGAGGATAAGGTGAGTGTGTAAGTAAGTACAATGTGTGCATATCTTGCCAGCGTAACATGGCCATGTGCAGGGTAGCAGAGAGAAAAAAAAAGCGCAGTCACTTGAGCATTTCTGAGAGTCATGTCCACCTTTAAAGTTTGTAGAGGATCCCAAACAGCAGGCAACTGGGTTATCCATCATTTTGTTTGTTGCTCCAGTGTTTGTTTTCATCCCACAGCATAGTAAAAAAAAAAACCAGCAACAAAAACAACACAAAAACAAAACAAAACAGGAGATGGGTGTGCTGTCTACCTGTGGCATCACTGAATCTAGGAACGACGTCCGCAACGAAAATGTGAGGTCCTTTAAAGTCCTTCTGCTTCTAATAAGTCTCATCCTTCCTCAATGACACATGTCAACGTAGGAATGAGAATACAAAAAACAAAACAAAACAAAAAGAGTGATCCGTCTAAGAGGTGGCATGAGTGAGATACACAGAGCTCTCGAGAGTCTTCCTGATTGGTCAGATTCAATCCGAAGAAACAAGAATAAGAACATTCCTTGTTTGATTCCATGTCTAGTTGCTGCGACAGTGGTGGCACCGGATGCAGTTTGAAACCTGCGTGATATCCTACGTGCATTCCTTTCCTTCCGTCCTAGGTCAACAATCCCTTGCGGTTCCCCCGTCAGAAGCGCGTCGTCTCCGTCTTCTCGCATCTGAGAGGAAATATTGAATCCCGGACCTTCACTTCCCCAGCATAAACATCTACATAAAGGTAACAAAAAGAACGAAAGTGTGAAAACCTCGCAAAAAAAAAGAAAGAATATCAGTCTACTAGATATTTCATTCTGGTCAAAAAATCAAGTTGTTTGATCTTGCATATGATACTCTAAATATGAAACTAAAGGAGAATAGGGCAGCTCCTTGAACAGTACCAAACTATCAGAAATATCCCGATGGAATCCCATTTTCTTTGCTCATTTTTTCACTAATAGGAAATATCACTTATGACACATATTTTACATATGAGACCAATCTTTCAGAATATTCATCAATAATCCTTTCACTGAGAAGATCAAGAGCCATCATAAAAACTTTATGACACCCTTGAACATTGAACTGTATTAGCCACTGAATCACAGTATTACAGTGTATTCCCACTTTGATTTAATCCACATTCCATCGGGGTTCGAAGGGCCAGTGTAAATTCTTCAATGTGGACTTTAAAACACATAAAATATGAATTACCGACAAATAAAAAAAAAGAAAATATATATTTATATTTTCAACATTGAAAGTGGGTAATACTCCATAAATATATCACATCCATCAAACTACCTCACCTTTGTTTGCCCTCATTTTACAGACTCAAGGCAAATTTCCACACAAGGTAAAATGAGAAATGCACTAAACTTTTGCACTGCAATCCAAACAACGTTATCTGACACAGCAAACAACATTTTTTATGAGGCATGCTAGTGAACTCCACGGCTGCTTCACTCTCCTCTACTTACCAAAGGGAATGCATGCTGACTAACGTGAAATATAAAATGCATGTTGATTATAAAGCATGCACAACCTTTCTAGACAGCGAATTTCCTAAAAAATCATGCAAAATTCATGCAGGAAACAGGGCGATAATCAAACCTCTGCACAATTCAAAGGAATTTTCGGGACCAGTTTAAAACTTGAATGGTTCGAGAACAAAGAGTGAAATTTCACTCGTCCAGCAGAACAGTGAAAATTTGAAGAAACTGAATAAAAGTTTGGAAAGTTTAAGTTTGTTGCAAGAAGGGTACGAGCTTGATGCCACGCACAGACAGACAGACAGACACACACACACAGACACACATTACCCTCTCTCTGACAAAATTCTGAAATCTCTAAGGACTTTGTACAGGACCAACCAGCTTTGCATTTAAAGCTTTGAAGTCACATTTCTCACCAATTTTGTTTGCATGTAAACAACAAAAACTGCTACAACAAAATAATTATTGGCTCTGATATTTATCAGTAATTTACTGTTTGAGGTAGTAAGAAGGCACAACAGAAGCTTTCAAGTTTTCTGTATGCCTAAGATTCTCACGATAGGGATCGTATATTGATAAATGTTTATACTGAATAAGTTGATCAGTAAAGCACTGAAGCAAGTACATTGTAGTCTATAAATTTTATCTATATACACAAAAACACAAACACACATACACACACTCTAAATATTTACCACGGTGCAGCTTGAGAACTATGACCTATTTAATGATCACACAAAACTCGTAGTGGTAGGGCATGATCACTTGATTGAAAAAAGTGTAAAAAAAAAGAGACGATTAATTGTAGAATGACATGTGCCGGAATGTAATGTCTTCTCACTGAAATGACAGTGCATGTGCGGAACTGTTGAATGCTTTTCTACCAGTTACCGATTTGTGGCAGATACAGAAGGGCGGCTCAACACAGCAATGGCATGTTCAATTTCACTTTTCTGACGCACACAGACACATACACACACACACATACACATACACATACACATACACATACACATACACATACACATGCTTGAGGAAGACACAGTTGTGGTACATGCTATGCGAACAGCACACTGCATGAAAAGGTGGGGAACACCAGCAATTGTGTTTGATGCTCTCTAATTTGGGAAAGTCTAAATTATCAATAAGACCAAGTCAACAAGTAAAGATCTCAGCTCATGACAGCCATGTCTATCAAAGTTTTCAATGCTAGTATTGTTGCATATAACTACACAGTGTAAGCATTTCTATGATTATTGTTTTTACAGTGTACATATATGTTAATGTACTTAACATATAATTTCATCATTATATTATTATACATTCATCATTTAAGATATGGGAAGATATACTCAAAATTCAAAGAATATATTCCTGACATTCCAAGCTGATCAGTAGTCAGCCTTACTATGATTACATAACTGGAGACCTCGATATGCAGTGATCAGGAATTCCACATTTAAACAGCATTTTTCTTTCTAACTTTTACAAGCTTTTTGTTATAAGGCAAAGGATGGGGAGACTTATACTGTTTAAGGAGGCGATTTCCTAGAAAACAGCCCCACAGAATTCCACAACTACAGACGGCATTAACTGAAAACTATGCTCAAGCAAGATAGAACATAACCATCAAAAAGAAAAAAAGAAGAAAAAAGAGGGAAACATAGATGTCATCCCCAAGCACACACCAACACACGCTTCTTTATGAGAAGGACTGAAGGCAAAAAGAGGAAAGCAACAGTGGCGTTCAATCCAAAATTTTCTTCTACAGGACACGATTTCATTTCACAGGATTGATATTGGCCGACATTCAAGGGGGAAAAACAGATTTAAAAAAAGGTGAAAATAGCGAAGCTCTGGCATTGCAATGATGATTGGCATGCTTTTTAACCCATTGAGGACGAGTCCCGAGTATATTCGGCAAGTGTCTATGGGAAATGTGTGTTAGACTTGTAGCAAAATCAGTCCGTCCTCAAAGGGTTAAATTGGCTGGCTGTGTCGTGGCGCGTGAACAGTGCATGATGCAAATTCCTTCAGCTTTTGCGAAATTATGAGTCATGATATGGCTCTATCTTAGAGTTTCAGCAAAAAAAGAAAATGAGAAAAAGAGGAAGAAGAAGAAATACTGTCGCCAACTACAGTTGGAGAAGCACTACATTGTCACTGATTGTAAATATCTATGATATTTTCTGGCCTAAAATTAGATACAGGCTGGTACTAATATTTCATCAACTATTTGCATTGAATAATTCAAGTCTTTAAGAGATAATGAAACACATCACACTATTGTATTGTTGTATCATCATATGCATCTTATGATTTTATATCAAAAGATCAGTATCAATTTTGGTGTGTGTGTGTGTGCATATACATGTGTGTGTATATAACATATATATAGATATATAGTTCATCACCCACCATAATATTTCTTAACCTACTAGGCAAAGATGTCAACTGTAGTCACAGAAAGCTCTCATCCAAAGTATAGTGATAAGGGAAAAGGTGTTATATACTTCTACCCTTCCATACCTGTAAATTTATTTCATATGCTGTTCTTGTGTATATAAACAACCCAAACCCCAAAGAGTACATAATAATACAAACAATATAACATGCAGGAAAATTTGCTATCAATTTCATGTGAAGGTGAATATCATTGTGTAACTACTTATTGTAATAGGTACATAAATATATTGACTAAATTGATAAACAAATAACCACATAAAGTGATGATATAATATTGATGTAAACTTTTTTGCTTTATTTCTGATAGAAAAATCCCTTTCATCCAAGGATAAGAAACTATCTATATTTACTCAAGTAATTACTCTCAGAATACTTTCACCAAGGATACTAGGCGGGACCAAGGAGGTACTAGTACAATCCTCCTTGCTTTCACCATACACTAAAAGCACTTGTGTGTAAGAAGGCCACAGAAAGGTTATGGAAAGTAATTGAATTAATTTCAGAATAAGAGCCCTAGTTGAGTTCAGCCTAATCACCAAAAAAACTACAAATCTGAAAATGGTTAATCATCTCATCACTAAAATTCTCCATGAAGTCAAGGTATTGCTCTAAGGCATACAATTAAAAGAAATGGTACAGGTAAGTAAACATCTGGCTACCAAAAAAAAAAAAATACTGTATAAGCCGTTATTTTCGCGAGGGTTTAATTTTCGCAAATTTTGTCAATCTCAGTTGGACCGCGAATTCAACAACACGCGAAAATGTCACCATACGCTAAGGTAGTAGGGCGCTTATGTAGGCCTCTGTGTCAATTCGCGAAAACAACATCTCGCAAAAATGACCTCCTCATTCGCGAAAATATCTGTACGCGAAAATAACAGCGTATACAGTATATGGATTGAGTTAGTCAAAAATTGAAGTCACAATCTGTGTAAATGTCAACTAATAAAATCTTGAAGTATCTCATGTCATCTCAGGTTAAGAGCAAAGCAGGAAAAGTAGTTAGTTAAGGCCATTTTCTATTTTCAAGCAGATCAGTATGAACTCATCAACTGAAGAACTGGTTGGTTTGTTGTTGTTGTTTTTTTTGTCATCAGCAAAGCAGAGAGTTATATGACTCTATCATAGGTAAAAAGCTGACTTGAGTCTCAAAATGCAAGTTGATAAAACAAAATGGAGGAAAGGAAATGAATCAATAACCGACAGTATCCTTGCACCCTTTTAACTACTGACTAACAACGAATAAATTGGTTAAAGCCCCTCACCCATTCTACTGATGAGGAAAAAACCCATCCTACCACCATTTGTGGCTTTGTTTTTTCCTGAGGACTATGTATTAGTAAAACAAGGTCTGAGTTCATCAATTACCTGATTTACTTGAAAGAACTGAAAGTCTGCAGGTGAACGTAAAAAAAAAAGAACATATTTGCAACTGGACTAAGTGATGTTACTCCCTTTTCAAATTATCTGCAGACATATGAGTCTGACAAAAGATTCACACTGTGAAGACTAAAAAGAATATAATGTTGACAGAGATTTGAAAGTCCTCCAAACTACTTAATTCATGCAGTTTACATTTGAAAGCGCTTGGTGGTTAAGGTCGTCCATGTTCATTCTCTGCTTACATATATGACCATTTCATCACCCCTTAGCATTTTGAATGCTGTAGTTGAAATGATTTGAAATTTGAATACTGACATCTTGCCAACCCATCAAGTGGAAAAGAAAGAAAATGTGTTTGACATTTCAGACTGCGTACAGAATGTTTCTGTTCACTATTGAATCTGAGCTAAAACCTGTTCATCAATAGTCACTAAACTTTTAAACTTTAAAGAAAAAAAAAGTGACATATACAAGTAAAACCATACCAATATCAGATATTGTACCATATGGTACCAGATTATGTGGATACTGTAATTTGAAGCATTTTACCAAATGACCACTGGAATCACAATGAATAGATGATGCCACAAACATCACATACATTCTTCCATCTTCATACAACAGTGGTTAACACACATGCACACACACACAAACATACATAAGGAATTGAAGTAATTTTCTATACATACATCTGTCATTCCATTGTATCTGAACACTTATACTCAATTGTCATACCTAATCATGTCCTCAATATTCACATCTGACTTTTTAAACAGTGGCAATCTATATTCATGAAAATGCTGGAAAAAAAAGATATATAGAAAGAGACTTTGCCAGAAACACGACTTGACAAATTGAATAGGGAGAAGCAAAGATACTTTGCACAATTTGATCAACCAGGGCATGGGGAATAAAGCTGGAAACCTAGGATGAAAGCAACACCATCAAAGACCACACTGACCAATTACACATTTTTTTTAAATGTAATCTACGTTTTCCATGACACTGTCTGTGCAGAAAAATTAAAGAAGATAATCACAACCATCTATCCAAGTGTAAATGCAGATGGAGTCTAATCCATCATCGCAGTTTTACTAATTGCACATTACTGCAGTCACACAACTCCCGGCACACATCAATGCATGAACATTTGCAAGTGAATACTCCACCAACTCGTTGAAGTCTTTCAAAACACATAAATCAAATTGATACTATATAGGCTGGCATGGGCAGTGTGCAAAGTGGGGGGGGGGGGGGGAGCGAGAGATTGTGCACATCAATGATTTCTTCATGAAAGCAGAAATGGTTTGAAGGTTTGGATAACTCCTATGGAAACAAAAACGAAAGCTTGAGTTATAAAAAGAGTCTTCAAGTACAGGCAGAGACAGACAGAAGAAAAATAAAAAAGAGAAAAATGATATGAATCTATAATGAAACAAACCAGTGCAGACCACACACTGTCACGTTTGTCCGCTACCTACCCTCTGTTATCGACGACTTCTGCCATATTTTTCTTACTCAAATGCCTGCACCAAGGATTGGAAAAGAAAGCTTCTTCAAACAAGAAGGAAATCTGCTCGAAACTTTTGCAGATAACCAACAATATTTGAGAGTGACTGGGTATTAATAGATTTCTCAGGTGGGACTTTTCTTGAATTTATGTAAATGCACATTCCTGTAGTATCTACACTTATTATACCTTGTTAAACATTTTCTTGTGAAACAGCTTTGTGAAAAAAAGAGGAATATAGAGGGGATATTCCAGGGAAAATGTAATGTGAAATAACTTCTTCAATTCACATTTATACTTTCAGACAATAACCTCTTTTTTTTTGGGGGGGGGGAGGGGGCAGGGGACGGCAGATGGGGAGGTGGAAGGTGGGAGGGAAGGGGGAGAGCTGGGCAAGTTTTGTAAGAGATAATAAATGCAAACTTTGCTTCTTTGGTAGTCATGGCAGTCAGCACTCTACTTCTACAATAGATGAATATAAAACTTGTTATGTGCTGCATTTGGAATCATGCTGGCACATGTACTGCAAAAACACGATCAGAACAATGGTAAAATCATGGGCATGATCGTTGTATAGGTCCCGTGTAAAATTTTATGAACATTTCTTCCCGACAACAACTAGTAAATCACTGAAAATATAAAGAGTCAGTATGAAAAAATATTTTGTTACATCTGATCATATTCCTGAAAACGACTTTAAAGCATTTTGATTGCTGTGCGGGGAAATAATCGTACAAGCATCACATGAATCCATTTACTTCTGTGGAAGAACACTTCACAGGAAATTTGCAAGCTATCAAATTACTTCTATAAGTTTGAGAAAATGACTTTGTGGAATGTACAATATTCCTGAGAAAATAATAATTTGTTGCACGCATGAAAGTGATCCATTTCTTTGGTTTCTTTGCACAGTATATTTCTCACGGGAATAAAAAAGAATGGACTGTGTATTCAGCACTATTGAGCCAAAAATGAATTCTACAGTCAATTGAAAGGGGAAGAAGGAACTGAATATACAAATACTTGAATAGTGGAATATATGCTATAGCCATACAGAAAACAGAAATACAGAAATACAGACTCCCTTTAGGTGAGAGGACATATGGGGAGGGGCTGGTGATTAAAAAGTATCAAACATGGGAATCTGAAGTGGGATCAGTAGTCAGAGAAACAAACTCAGCACACCATGTCAATACATCAAATGTATTGAGTTCCTTCTCAAACAATCTGTAGGGATATTCACTACAACTCATAAAATGGACCTCAATTTCACCCTTTTGATATTATGGGGTCAACAGACATGTATCAGACAAAGTAAAAAAAAAGTGACAGAAAAAGTGACAGACAATTTTCCCCCTAGCTCAACAGCTCATTTGTCTACAAATTTTCATTATCAAAAAACCTTGACATATTTTTACTTTTTCTCAAGGAAGAACAAACACTTTTCTATAAAGCCACAGAATAATGGAGATTGGAATGTGCAATGACTTCTCTTTAGAATAAGATTTGTGACAATTTTCAGAGGGTTTTTAAAGCTAGCATCATCAGGCACATCTGAAAGTCATAGGACATTAGAGTGCCAGACAGACAAGATCATCAATCACAGAAAATGTTAACTGTGATACATGGTGGCTCACTGAATACTGTTCCCACTTCAGGCTTTGGATAAACACAAGCACACCAATCCAAGAGTATAATATATATAAACAGTGGATCCAAGTACCATAAACACACTGTTATTGCCATTAAATGCTGGTCTAAATTGCTACGCTGGGGCAGAGACTGAGATGCGTGTAAGATTGGTTTTTACGGTTTGCTGCCAGTGAGAATGTCATATACATAGGCATTTACCAAATGACTGAAGGAAACTTTTATTAGCAGCTGCTTCACTCCAAAAATTGTTAGATACTTTTGCTGGGCATCCTTTATGATACCTATATATTGATGCCAACCAGCAGCACTAGTCTTTCTGCTCCATTGCTCGCATGAATCATGTACAATCTTACAAGATTTAATCAGGCTAGGCATTGAAACTGTGTCAGCTTTACAAGATCTGTGCTTGCATTTCTGATCTCTCTTGTAGCCTCTTTTCTAAACTATATAATGTAGGACACTGCCAAATTTACTTTGCCTTGCGTAATATATGATACTGTTCACCAATATTTCGAGCAAAGTTTAAAACAAGATATGGATCTCAGAAGTACTTACGGATCTCAAATCAGCAACTTTCCGGGCGTGGGCTGAGAATTTGGATGTCTCCACCTGCGAATCAGAGGCACCTTCGCCAATCCTTGCGTACATGGAGGCAGGTCGATATGGCCGTGGTCCCACCTGAGGTTTGGGTCTGATAGGGGGCGGGGCTTTCTTTGCATTATTGTCAGTTGGGAGGGGGAGGACAGGGTCATGTTTAGGGTTTTGCACTGGGACCTTTGGCTGCACATCGGCGTCAACCGTCACGGACTTGGAGGTATTGTTATTGCTTTCGTCATGGGATGAGTTGTTGGGTGAGGATGGGGAAACGGGAGAGTCTGGTTTGGGCGGGGCGGTGGGTGTAGCATCATCCCGGATTGGTGATGCTTCGGGAGTTTCAGGTGGGGTGGGTAATGTTGGTGAAAGACCATTGGTGACAAGTTCAATACTTTCCTGCCTTCTGGCTTCTGGCGGGGGAGCAGTGGTTTCAGTTCTTGAGTCAGTCTTTGAGGTGCTCAGGCTCATTGACATGCTACCACTGACGCTGTCATCTTTCGAAGAAGATGATGATGAGTTGAGGGAGGAGTTTGAGTCACTGCGTTGCCGCTGGGCCTCTCGTTGAGCAGAGAGGACATACGAGGCTTTTGGGTTGTTCTTCTTCTTAAGAATGTCAGCAAAGACATTCCGTCTGCCACTCGCAGATGCTTGGGCAGATACTTGTGGCTTAGTGGGAGTGTCTTCTGGGATTGCTTCCACCATCTGATCAACTTTTGGGGAGTCTTCTTTCAGCGGGGCATCGGCCTCATCACCGCCCAACTTCCCTGAATCCTCGGCAGATTTTTCAGGCGCCACAGCTGGTGGTGCCGGTGCTTGCTCCACAGGGGTGCTGATTGCTTGTGGGGGGGTCATCTGGCCATAGACAGGCATAGGCTGCATGCCCATTGGGGTATAGACCATCTGGGGTGGGGACATGAGGACGCCTCCACCCGGTTGCTGCATCATCATGTACGGTGCCTGGGATGGCATCAGGACTTGCTGCTGCTGCTGCTGTTGCAACAACAGCTGCTGCTGCAGCATGATCTGCTGTTGCATCTGCTGCTGCTGCATCTGCTGCATCTGGTAGGACATGCCCGGGTTTGCCGCCATGTGCGCCGCTGAGGGATTCGCCATCAGCTGTTGCTGCAACATGGCCATCTGTTGCTGGAGTTGCTTGTATTGTTCGGTAAGTTGCTGCATGCTGGGTTGCCCGGGCTCTACCTTCACAGTCTCACTGGCAGTCTCCTGCTCCTTGTCAACCGAGACATCTTCCTTCTCCTGTTTCTGTCCTTCCTCTTTCTCTCCATCTCCAACCTTTCTCTCGGCATCATCTGGCTTTTCTTCCACTTGCTGTTCTTTTTCTGTGACAACCTGCTCTTCATCTTTGCTATCTTTGCTCATCTCAACATCTTTATCATCAACTTCTTCCGCCACTTGCTCTCTTGTCTGCTCCGCCCCATCTTCTGCCAGTTCTTCCACCTTCTCCTCCGTCTCTTCTGCAGTATCCTGGACGACGTCCTCTGCTTTGCTCTCGGACGCTGCATCGTCCAGCGACTGTCTACTCACGGGAGCAGCAAGGGCTGTCAGGGATTTCTCCTCCAGGACGCTGTCTGACTCCTCTCCCTGAGGGGTGGGGGAGTAACTCGTCGTCTCATTGCTATCGTCATCCAGGCTCAGTTTCATCATGCGTGTTAGAGCGGCTCGCTTGTCTAAAATATCTGAGGTTTCTGCAATAAAGCAAGAATCGAACAGGGCTGAGGGTTAGGGCTATATGCTTCACTCGGCACTTAATGCTTTGAGCTACATTATCTCATCATGTTTGATCACGATGATTGAGTTAGGGAAAAAATATCAGAAGTACATCTTCTATTCAGACAGAAACTACTCTGCAAGAACAAAAGGCACATTGATTCCGTGAAAAAGTAACTGCATGCTACATAGAAAAATAGGAAAAGACAGTTTTTAAGAAAAGCAAAATAATGCTGCATACTACATTCCCATACACAGAATGTTGAAAAAGAAGCCTCAAATACAACTGAAATTTGCGCGCCAAGTCTTATTACATTAAAACTCAAAATTCCTAGGATTAAACTTTTAGCATTGACGACTGTGTGACTTGAACTAGACAGCACATGAAAGAAATTCAACTCATCGAAATCATAAAAATGACATTGAATCAGAAAAAAAAAATGCACTATAAAGTTGCAAATTTGAACATTTAAAAAAAAGTGAATGGATGTTATGCACGAAATTAGAAGAACCCGAACTTCCCACACATAGATGAAAGAGCTTCAGTATAGCTATTCTAATGATAATGTGATGTCATACATAGAATGGATGGGAGCAAGAAATGATATGGGATAAATACACTACATAGTTTGCAGTAAAGCAAAGATTTGATAGGTCATGCAGCTTTGGAAAGTTAGAAGCATCTACAATTATAGGCCTATGAATACTGCAAACCACAAGCTCTATTTGAGATAAAGCAGAAGTATAAAAGTTTGCTGGGAAAAGGCACTTGTTTACACCTCTAAATGAATCTGAATACTATGTTTCCTTTATGACAGCAGTTAGCATGCACATAAATTTGTTGGGTCACTGATACGTACAATGTATTTGTAGCTTTTAAAAAGAGCATGCTTTACGAAAATATTAGACATTTTGTCTTTACAATATTAGCACATCAATACCCTCATCCCGTAGATGGATACGTGTAGATAAATTGCATACACAACACACATCTCATACCACTGCATGCTACACTATTCATGCTCATATTTTTTACTTCATCATTTGAAATGAAAGCATTGGGATTCATGCAAGATGTTTGCCTCTCTACGATGTGACTGACTGTCTTGTACGGAAAAAAAGTGTGAAGTGGCCTAGATGTGTCTTTTTGGGGGGGATCGGGACGGCACAGCGGTGAAAGTGAATTTTGTGGAGTGAAAAGTAAAGTGACAATGATGAGAGTGGGCTGACCTTTGACCTTTTCAGGAAGGACAGGAGAGACAGAGGTGGGTGATGTCACACTATCCACTACCACCACCGGTTCTGGTTCCCCGCCCTGTAATCCTGATGGCACTCTCTTTGCCGTTGCTCCCTCAACGGCTTCTTGTGGAGGCTGGCCAGATGCAGCCAGCGGTTGAACGTCGGTCGAGTCGTGCGTGGAGCTGAGATGATCGGAGCTGCGGGCGTTCGGCCCTGATGAAGCATCTCCGAAAGAATCGTCGAGGAAGACATCATCATTGCTCGTGGAAGCATCAAAGCTCTCCTCCAGTCGCACCGAACGATGCAAACCTCGGAGTCGTCTCCTGAGCACATCTTCAAGGTTCTCGCTCGATGGGTTTGTGTCGCTCGGTACAGACCCTGACTTGGTGGATGCTTCTCTCGCAACGGAGGAAGTCTTCTGCATGGGAATTATTGATCCCGAAGAATTTTGGGCTGCCATGTTTCCATCAACTGGTGGCAAAGTGTCTTGTTCTCCTTGTAATCGAGTAGGGGGAGCAACAATCTCGGCTCTGACTTGAATTTGGTTGGATTTCTTTGGTACAGGACGCACTGCATCTATTTTTGCATCCGCACTCTTTTGCTTCCTCATTCTGGCTGCAGGGACTGGGGGTACAGCACTCCTCCCAGCAGCTTGTGAGTCCTTGAGGGTCTCTGAAGAAGGGAGCTTATTCTTTGACGCATCACTTTTGACGTCCTGAAGGTGTCCCTTTCCATCCATGTCTGAAGAGGACTTCTTCTTTCTCCTGGGTGGCACTGCTGGCCTGGTGTCCTTACCCACACCTCCATGACCTTTGCCTGGTTGCTGTGTGGGAGCAATGGATCCTGCTGTTGCAAGCTTCAACTCTGATTCGGATGCGCTTCGAGGTGCGAGGTGCTTGGGCGGTGCCTGTTTCAAACGGCTCTCGGTAGTCGATGAACTCCTCTCCTTTCTGAAGGATGGAGGGAGGGGAGGGGGCCGACTGGGTCTCAGCTTCATCGCAGGAGCTGTGGAAACCTTGTTGGCCGAAGCATTCTTGCTCTGCTGACTGAGCGCTTGCAGGAATGCCGACTGCAGGGCACTCAGGGCCGCATTGTCCTGAATCGGCGGGGGCCTCTTCGGTGCCTTTCTCTTCCGGTACAATCCAGGCTGCTGATCGGCAGACAGCTGTTTGGTGAGCTTCGCAACTTTGCCACCCGAGCCTCCCACGCCTAGCTCGGGCTCGGATGAAATGCGCGCCATCCTCGGTCGTGGCACGGGGGGTTTGCCAGCGTTTGAATCTTGTGGCACGTCCCCAGAATAGACATGATGTCCTCCGGGTTGACAGTTTGCATCACTAACCATGTCCAACCCACCACCATCATTTTGCTGCTTTCCCTCCGCCGAAATCTGTGAAAAGTTCCTCGGTTTTGCAACGGGCCTCAGAGGCTCTACGACAGCAGCTACTATGGACACATTTGTGCCGGTCAGCGAATCTGGTTTGTTAGTGTCTGCGATGTCGTGTTCACTACTGGGCATGGTGTTAGTAGGTGCAGTTAGTTGCTGAGTCTGACACAGTACTGGAGGGTTGGCACATTTTAAGGGCAAGGCAGGGAGAGTGCGGTGTGCGGGAGATTGGCAAGGCAGAGAGTGGGACAGAGATAAAACACAGAACATCAATAGCTTGCATCATGCTCAGAGAGTGAAGATAGTGACAGTCAGAGAAAAGCGTGTAAAGGAGAGAGAAAGTCGACAGCTGTGCAATACATATTGAAAGGAAAGTGATCAAGAATAAATCTAGTGTCCTTCAGTGCGGCTGGACTAGGATGACGGAAGATTGCAATCAGCAGGCAGTGTCTGAGTCTGCATAATCCTGGGTCATCAAATTTTCTTTGGTCAAGCATTTGTAGGATTTTGGCATGCTCATGTACCCAGTAACTGTTTCAGCTCAACCTTACACTATCTCTTAATTGCCATGTCTCTTGGGAACTACAATCCTCTCCACATGTCTTGATTCATCAATGTTGCAAAAACAAATTTTTCAACCATTTGTTTATAACATTTTGATTTGCAGTTATTTTTGTTTTTAATGGAAAAAGCTTGAATCAGGATTCTAATTTATATATGAATATAGGTCTATTTCATCTTTGTATCTTACTTCATTCTTGTTATATTACATCTGAAGAGAGTGCGATGAGAGAAAAAAAAATTGTGCATCTTTATGGAAAGCTATCAGCAGTCAATTTTGCCTAGTGTTGCAATTTAAATTCCTGAAATGATAAGTTCAATGATGAGTACAAATTTTATATGATATGAAATGCACTTATGCATGTGTTAACATATGATTACTTTCAATTTCCAGATGTAAAAATCTATCAAGGTAATGCTGTCCAAAGAATCTTAACAATCTCAATAATGCATGCATGTATTTCTTTGAGGGATGCGTTTTCAAGAAAATGTAGCTGTAGGCGTGAAATAATTACAATAATTTTAATTTTCTCATTGACGTGTATAGCACTCTCTCAATTCAATCGTCTCCCTGTGAAATATATCTGACCATACAATCTGAGACAATATGGAAGCAAGTCAATATGCAAGTCAATCGATTGCAGTCACTTGATATGCTTGTGTTAATACCTCCCTAGAAATAGTGGTCGTGAAGTATCTGACATTTAAGAGTTTTATCTGATCTCGCAGGGCACTTTATGACACATGCACTGATGGTATAGAGAGATAAAGTGTGCTAATTTGTGCATTCTAATAGCAAAATGTACATTGTGTTCCCAAACATGCATTGACAGGGTTAGATAAGGTACTGTATATCAACTGTGCGGGCAATATAAAAAATAAAATGAAATAAAATGAAGAAAACACAAATGAAAATAACATCGAATAATGAACATTGAATAAAAGTGAATAACAAGCAAGTTTGTAGATGAAGTTCTATTCAGAAAAACTGCAGTTTCAAATTATTTGCAGAGATACTGCATGATGGGTATTTTTTTTTAAAGAAACATGTCATTCTTGGGGGAAATCAATGAAATTAGACAAGCAGAAAAGTAAAGAACATGTGTTAATTATTTGTGCTTTATATTGTTCAGCAATTACCACATCACACAGATGGCTAAAGACATCTTGCTAGAAAGAAACGGCATGTCAGTTAGTGCATTGGTTTTATTTTCAAAGCCAAATGGGTCAAATCAAACAGAACTTGCAAACAATAAATAGCTAAGATCGACAACAAAGCACTGTTAGAAAGATTAAAACATCAAGCTTCTCTAAAAATGAACACATATTACACACAAATGGCACACTTTTGTTAGCTGCACAATGCAAACAAATCTATGTCACTTCACAGTGGACATGGCACCATCATTAGTATTAGTCACAACTGTCAAAAGTTAACACAAGCAATGGCATATACCCCCCAAAAAGCAAAATCTTGAGCACTTATCAAAACATAGATAAACCAAATTGAACAAAAATGCACCACAACCTCCCCCTCCCCCCACAAAAAAATGAACAGGCTACAATGCAATAGGTTGAGTGTTGTGGGCAGCCATTTTGTTTCCGCAAATTCAAGTTACAACTTACCTTCCACGTCCTCCTCTGTCGGGCGTTCTGATTGGACGACCACTGTATCCTCGGCTTCTACCACTTCCTGGTCGTCTCCGACCTCCTTCTCCTCCTCCCCAACCTCCTCCTCTGCACTCTCCCCGACGGTCAGCGTCGCGTCCACTTTGATCTTCTCTCCAGACTCTGGGTCCTCGGCGGCGGGGACTTGTGATTGGTCGTTGCCGCCCACGCTGACCTCCGACACGCTGATTGCTTCCTCTCCGCCCAGGTCCTCTGTCAGGGCTGCGGCAAGAAACGTTTGAGATGAACACACAAGTGAGTATTGACATAATTATGCTCTGCACCATTCACTTCTCAGGAGACGGCAGAGACACCCACTAAAATTAATGCACATTATTCCTCTCTCACTATGTCACTGTGCAGTTCTCTATTTGAGATTTCGTGGTGCCAGTGGCAACTCATTCAGACATTGTTAAAGAAGCAATGTATTGGAAAGATATTTTTATTCACTTTGAAAGACCGTGTGTTCTCTTGACTGTTAACAAGCTGTTTTTGCTCTCCAAAGTATCCAATGAGAAATCTTCCCATATTCAAGCAATTCCTGATCAAAACCAAAAGAAAAATCATGCATATCCTAGGTTGCAACATCTAACAATCACTAATCTGGGAACTTAGACTATTCTCTAAGAAATTTGAGTCCAGATATTGTTGTATTACTGAGGGTGCCTCACAGATAGGAAGACAATTGATTCATGTGGCATTGCATCATGACTCGTCACTCTCAAAGGAAGATATGTCTTTATGATGGTAATTGCTTTTCACCATCCCTTCTTAGAAAACAAGCAGCACATTAATAGTACAGGCAGTCAGGGCTTTGGAAAGGGCTCTCGAAAGGGCTATGGAAAGGGCTTTCGAAAGGGCTATCAAAAGCCGACTATGATGAGCACTACAGGTATTTGCTAAAAAATATTTCTTTGCATGCTCAAGTATAAAAAAGTAGAAAATCAGTGTTGGATATCACTTTGGCACTGCTGCAAAATATTCTCAAACATGTTCACCCATCTAGGCAAATCAACTTGTTACTACAGAATTGATTCATATGCAAATACAAATGACAAGAGACCTGACCCAACAGAAAAAAAAAAAAATGGAACAGCAGTGGAAATGTACATGGTTATCATACTGTGACCATCTTGAAAAAGAGTATGTCAACTAGCATGTTATTCCATAGGAATCAAGAAATAGCCCATGTACTTATGTGACAGAGATGTGCTTCTGTAGAACCCCTGGAATCATTTATTTCTTACTTTTGAAATACTATTAATTTCACCTTTTTCTTTTTCAAAGGATCAGTTTTCTCTACAGCCCTGCTCACAAGTCAGCTAGGGCATTGAATTCTTGCATTTCTTTCCGGAGGCCATTTTGATTTTTTTTTTTCATTTAGGAAAATGGGCAAGGAGGCAACAGCCCTTGCTGCCCCTGATGCATAATGTCTTTCATCCTTGGAGACCATTTCTTAAATACAAACGTACAAATAAAGTAATATTTGCTGTCATTTGTGAGGAAAAAGCAACCAAAAAGGGTAATGTTGCAGTCACACAGCCTGGACGGTTGTTTTGATTAACCCAGTGGGCGCTGTCTTTGATGACGCGCAGCATCATTTAAAGATTTTCATCTTTCCCATCATTTGTGCAACCTCCCTTAGATTTTCACTGATCTGGTGCATTCATGCATCATCACTATCGACTCAGCTATCAACATCCAATTTGGGGACTGATTTTTCCACTAGAATATGACGTGAGATGAAAGAAGCATCCCTACAATGTGTACATTAAATCTGACGATATCAGGCAGGTCATATATTTTAACAAACAATCTATCAATGAGTCTTTATACAAGACCAACTCTATAAAGCAACAAGCAAACAAACAAATAGATACACAAAATTCTGAACTTCACACTGCAATGAGAGTAGGAGTACTGTTATCAAAACGACAACACTAACTGCATCTTCATCTACTGTATAAGAAAACTTTCTTGACACAAATACAATGAGAATATGGCACACACAAAAAAAAAACAACCAAATGATAGCTAAAGCCAAATCATGGAGGCATCACACTGTTATGAATCAGGAGAAATGAGGTGTATGTTAGCGGAGTTGCAATCTGTAAGTACACAGTATGATGACAAGGGGCAAGGAAACTCGAAGCGTATGCAGCATGTTAGACTGAAGGTACAGCATAAATCACGACATGAACACTGCAAGAACACTTGTGTATGCAACAATTAAAAATATATATTATTTTTTTTCACACGTGAAATTACTAGATACTCATATGAGAGGAAAAAATGCATTCAACATTCACATTGTATTATTCTGAGTACAATCTACAGTGAAGTGAATAAAGACATACAAAACTTGGCAGACAGACTGTGGACACAGACTAATTAATTAAAACGACACAAGAGCAGAATTACTCTGCTACACACAATGGTTATTAAAGGCTCTCTATCTACACGATGGTTGATTGTAAAGAGGCTCGTATTTGTTAAACATCATATAAACTGTGGATTAGAGATGGAAAAGTATGGGCCTGGGAGTCGTGGGTTCTGGTCTGTGTGGGGGAAAAAAAAAGATAATGTAGAACCCCAAATTTCTGTATGCATGAAACTTTCGAAAATTTTGCGAGAAGCCAAGATTGGTGAAAGTAAAATGCACAAGAAATGCATTGAATGCCATTCACTAATTTGCAAAAGTTTCATGTTGCGAATGTTTCTTATTTTACAGTAGCTTGTGTTGGGTGCTTATATCATTTATGCAGTGCATTCACACTTCCAAGTATTGTTGAAAGTGTCATATACATATGTATATACGTCATCATTGGTTTATTGTCATAGTGTGTCAGCATATCACTTTAAATTGTGTACTGCACACACACTGTCAAAAAAACCAAAAAAAACAACAAAAACACACAGGTGCTATGTCAGGCAAGGCTTCAAGCCACTAACTCCTCATCAGGAACTAAAGGGTTTCATGTATAGAAAGATCAAGAAACTTACAACTTTCATCTAGATCTGTATATCTGGTAGCTACTTGCATTTACACACAGTTAGTTGCACTAATGGCAACAATGATGATGTAACTATTCCATAAAGAAACTACTCTATGCTGATTAATTATTACAAAAATGTTGCCACAGGCACACACACAAACACAAACACACACGATATGAATTGTAATTTGACTGTTGCAAATGGATGTTTAAATGGGGGTCCTGATTTTGACTGATGCATATGAAGAGCATTCCAATCCATTCATTTGGTATAAAGTAATAAAGACTGTAATTTGGACTCTGCTGCACCCAAACTGTCACAGAGACACATCTGGCATATTACAGATATACTGTAAAAGTGGAAATTTTTGCTGTGTTGCAATTTTTGCACATTTCGCGCAACCAGAAACTAGCATGAAAATAAAAGCACGCAGATATTTTTGCTTGCCATATGTTCCAGTACACACTCGTTGATGTCTTGACTCTGTGGAATAAAAAACACGCGAAACCCTTCTAACCCGGCCAAGCGTGAAAAGTTAGTCGCGCGAAAATATCCACTTTTACAGTATCATTATCTTTATCATTTCATAAGGGACTTGATGAAATATGGGCAACAGGTGAAGAAATGCTGACAAGGAATACCAGGATGTGAAATCGAATACACCCAGATGGCATGAGATGTACAGATGTAAATGTTTCTCTGAAATTTTGTGATGGTATACTATTATCAATCATCAGTAACTTTGGCATCAAGGTGCAGTAGGCACAAAAGATCAAGATCTGTTACGTAATTAAAAGCACCCTTTCTGCAAGGGTCACATGTTTACCATGTGCAAGGTATCCCGGCACCCTCTGGTGATCAACTGGGAGGTTGTTAATACACTACACTTATCAGTTACTGTAAGTAGACTAGACAGTCATTTGTCATCTAAGACAGCCATTCTTTCAAGTCCCCCCCCCCCCCCATTAACATTACAAAAAAAAACAAAAAAACAGCAAGACTTTACTAATACTTGACCATCACTTGTGAGACTGCTTGCTTGCTTTAATATTGTTCTTGTTCTGCTGTTTACCTTGCCTGCCAATGTTTTGATTTGCTTTTTTTCCTTTCTACATGGCACTGTGCAATCAATGCCATTCAAGGCAACTATGAGTTGCACAACTAACTTATCATTTCTTAGAACTTTGCGTCAAGTTGTTTCAACCGATATAACCACCATCATGACATTTATGTTTTAAAAACAAATTTACAATCGTAAGAAAAACCTGGGCCAACATCCTTTTATACATTTTGAATGAAAATTTGAGTTTGAATTAAACATTCATGGTTATTCCAAACAATTCTTTTCTGTTTGTTTGTGGAGGTAGAGTCTTCATCACATGGAAGAAACAGTAAATGATTTGGTGATGGGAACAAACATGACGTGAGAAAGTTTTCACACAAACGGAGGTGGAATATGTGGCAAACAGCATGCTATACTCCAAACGTGTGTAGGAAACGATCTAGACTACAGACTATGGATGTGATTACAACTGTATATCTGCACAAAAACAGCATTGACACTAGTGTACGCACAAGCTATCCTAAGATCCAGAAGAATAAATATACATTGTATGTGGCAGAAATGGCACACAACTTTGTTTTTCTTCTCCTGAAATAAAGAATACTCAATTTGCAAAAAATAAATAAAAAAATAAAAAATAAATGCATGAGATAAATCACTAAAGACCAACAAAAGTCTATTTTGTTCCTTTTCTAATAATCAATGTTGTTAATTTTAAAGTCTTGAAAATACACTATTGCCCTTTAAATACAGGAGCAGTTTTTTTTTTTTTTTTTTTTTTTTTTTTTTTTTTTTTTTTTTTTTTTGGTGTGTTTTACAAATTCATAGAGCAGAAGTAGGCGGGTATTTAGCATTACACAGCTAGAATCCTATTGAATGAGTTTTGCACACACAAAGAGGTTATTGTTGGAGAGCCATGTACTGAATGCATCGGACACTGCTGTTACGATGTAGGTGTCTCTAAGAAGCTTTACAGAGGCAAAGTCCACTATTGTGCGAATATTTGACCACCCGTTTGCTTGCTTTTTTTCTTTTTGTTGACACATCATAAAGAAAGCACTGTCTGCTATTCCTGACACCCAATGTGACAAGGGGGAAAAAATGGCACCCTTGCCCTTTTAGTTATTTGCATGACTGCTAATATCCACTCAACTGCAACACACAAGAAACTCCCCCTTGCTTGAAATGTGGTTTTCACTTTATATCAGCTCTACAACTATAACCATTCCAAAATGTAGCGTAAAAAAATTGTGGACCTTGGCCATGATCTAATGAACAGACAGCAATCAAAGAAAAAAGAATGGCCGATACACTGTAACAACAAAAGTCAAAGCAAGTGCAACATCAACCACAGGTGAAGTGTGGCATGCAGAATCTATGATTTGTGGGTGCAAGTTCACAGCAAACGTGGTGGGGCCCTATGCTTTTTACAATGGTCTATCTATACCCTGGAGTGAATGAAAGTTATGGAGTGATGGAGTCTAACTCATCTCATCATTACTGAGAGATGGTGCCTGCATGTAAATTATGCAGTATCTTTATATCATGCATCTTGCAAGCGGAAAACATGGCACATGTACAATTCATCCATGGTGTGCATTGTAGGCCTATCTGTCTCCAGAATCTATCAAAGCATCTTTCTACTCAATCGTTTTTGTGTACAGAAGAAATGACCCTCAACAATCTTTTCTTCACATTTGTACAAGATTGGCAATATGTGACTTTCAGCTTTTTTTTATCTTTGCTGCCAAGCAAATTAAATTGAAACAATACATTGAGAGTCTTCAAGCCAAGGTATGAGATAAGCCTTCTTTATTTAGATCAGGGTGCATTGCAGAAGACAGAAATATCAAAAAGGGGTGATGGGTGATCTGGAAAGGGGAGGGGGCATGGTAGACACAGCAGGAGCACTCTGACACCGGGTGACTTACATTCTGTCCCTACAGCTATGGCCTCCTCAAAGGCGGCCTCCATGCTCTGAATGAGGCTGGATGTGGCCGAGGCGTTCAGGCTGGGCTCAGGGTCTGCTAGAAGTTATGGGTGTGGCCGGGGCAGGTGGGGCGGAATGGGGGTACAGGTGGTGGTAGTGGTGGTGGTGGTGGTTGTGGTCAATGGGATGTGATGGGATGAGAATGGGGACGGGTACCACAGACACCAAATACAGCACAGGACGGGACGGTCACAGGGATGTTGGTTGTGGTGATGGTGGTAGTGGTATTGATGAGTTGATGAGGAATGGATGTAGATTGTTGTTGTTGTTGTTGTTTGAGTAAATTTTGGGGTTTTATTCCAGAAAGCGTGTGATGAAAATGAGATGAGATGAATCATGTTTGGCACACCAATGACATGGAAGGATTCGGTAGTGATACCAGTTACAAAGGTGATGATGGTGATAGGGGTTACGGTAATAGTAGTTTCCATCCGCATGATTTCATCACATAGAATCAATATCAATTTGCATTGTCAATTTAAGAGGGGGAAATGGATTGTCAACCGAATGCAGTGATAATAATTGTTGCCAGTGTGAATATTGCAAAAATAGGCAGTAGATACATGTAAATTGCAAATATTATTTTTGAGGTAGTAGAGGCATATTTGTTTATTGAAACAGTTGATTGTAGCATGAGGGATCGTTTCAAAATTGGCCACGGCCAATATCAAATATTGACAAAATTGAGTCACAGTGTGTGCGTTCATGTTTGTAAGTTGGGAGGAGGGTTTGTATTGATGGGAAATTATAATTTGCAGAAGAATTTTGAGATTAATATTTTCAACATTCATACATTATGGAGAAGTTAGGATTATACGCATGGCATTGCAGTGTTAGGTATGCCGTTTGACGTCAAGATAGTATGACATGGAGACGTACATTGCCGAGTGGAGCGAAACAATACCACACAAACAAGTGAAGAAATTGGCAAACAAAATGGAGGTAAAGAGGGCAGAGAAAGAAATATATTCCAGTTAAAAAACAAAAGAATGTCAAGGACCATTGAATGAATTGCATTAACCTGTATAAGAACTGCAGCAAGCTAGGCCATGCAGCACACATTATCATTGACAAGTTTTAATAAGACAAGGATATTAGAAACTGTATATATAATGTTTATCTATTCTTTACGAATATCACAGTCTACGCTGTAGTTTCAAGGCAAACAATCTTCCGTCTCCATCTATAGTTAGAACTTCACAAATTACCAGGTAAAACATAAACATATTTAAATACTAATATATATTCAAGCTCAGCTGAACAAAAATTTCTTGATAAGACTTCAATCTACCTCCACAACATTGGCAAGAAAAACAATCAATCAAATTGTAGTAAAAAATTGATTCATTTCAGTCTGATGCTTATTGAAAGAGGAAAAAAACAACAACTTTTCTCCAAGGAGTTATTCATCTATTCAATTGACATGTGAAGCTTACACATTAAAACGCATTAGACATAAAACTGTTTTTAGTTAGTATAGCAAGGTTAAAAAAACGAGGATGTCATATTCGATGAGATGATCAGCTGGTTAAACGATGATGAACATTAATTGTGGGGTTGTTATGCAAAATCCAAATGAATAAAAGAAAGCTGCATGACTTTGAGAGACAAGAGGGTGCAAGATCCATTGCAGAGCTAGCTAGAAAGCATTGTTAAACACATGAAACTGCAGGATTCTGCATGCAGATAATATTACTATCCCCATCATCATATATCAAGCTGTAAATGATGGTGCAAGAGGCAATATTTGCTGGGAATGCAATACGGCTGACTATTTCACATGACAGAATTGTGGACTTCTCGCCGCCTTGGGATAAGAAGAGAAGATGGAATGTTGGTGATGAAAAAGGAAAGGACTGAAAAAAGACCATAACCCTCTGCATAATGCCATATGATTGCACTAGCCCCTGCACTAAGGACTAGACTTTGCCTTTGGCAATTCTGTGAAAAGTGGCACTAAAATTCAATCGACTTTGGGCTTGCAAAGTGTGACCTTTGACCAAAAGACAGATGCTGTAAAGTTTCTCTCTCTCCCGACACAAAGACTTTATATGAAACTGGAACCTTAACGATAGAATCATATGATTGATTGATGTAGGGAGAAATATGAATGGTATTTAACGTTTCCAAAAGTTCATTATCCTCAATTACTTGCAGTCATCCTCATCACATATGATTTGGTATATTTAATAACCTACATCGAGTGCTTCATGGTCTAATAAGCACACTACTCTGTTATTACCTAAGAACAATCGGCAAACAGGTTTCAGTATACTGTGATCTAATTGGTTTTCAACAGCTGGGCTTTTCGCTTTTATGGCAGCTGTTCCCTTCTACCAAGGTAAACAGTAAACATCACCCTGGGAGAGGGGTGCGGGAGAGGGGTGTGTGTGTTGTCAGGTGCCATCTCTCATAGCAACCAGGCATGCAGAGGGTGGGGAGAGAAATACTGGGGAGGAGGAGGAAGTGGATAAAATACACGTAGGCTTGGATGACAGGGATGAGGAGAGGAGGATAATGAAGGGCGGAGCTGTGAGGATACACCCATCTCACCTGAGGAGCATTCACTGATGGTGTCGGGCCCCTCCCCACCCCCACGGGCCAGCAGGAGGATACCCTCCTCAATCAACTTGCCCACGTCCTCTTGCGGCTCGCCCGGTGAGGGGGGCTCATTTGGGGGCGGAGGGGGCACGAACACCGGCGGCGGGGTGAGGGGTACCGGGACCGCACCCTGGGCTGGGCCACCATCCGTGGCATCATGTTTCGGGGGGTCGGGGGCCACGGATGAAGGGTCTGAGGGTAGGTTGCTGTCATCAAGTACTGATGAAGAGTATAGACATGCACATGCACAGTGTCCAAATTCATTAGCTCTACATCCCAAGTAACATTCAGATGGGTGTGACATAACAACATGGATCAAAACAAGATCTGAATAAACAAAAATTGCACCTCGACACTTACACAATAAAGACAATCTAGACACTTTCGATGTTATTCAAGTTGAAATATGGTATAACTGTTTAAATCTGGAACCTATTTATCTCTGTTAAAAGCCCTTTGACTATGCAGCAAGCTACCTTGTAAGGGTATAAAGGGAAGTTTAAAACTAACTGCGGATCAAATCAACTTTGACATTGAGTGTTTAAGAGGATCTGGACTTGGCTACAAAAACACAATGTCATGTTGTTGCTGTTGTTTTCTACCATCTTGCCAAACTTTGTCCTGGTATATGAATTGTGGACTTTTATTATGGCAAACTACTGTAATGCCATTCACTGTTCTTTAGTCTGATGAAATGGCAAGAGATTATATTCCACTTTTGTGAACACTAAAATGTGGTTAAATTCATAATTTGAAGCTGTCCAATGTAAATGCGATGTCTGCTGTCTTATTTCAAGGTGACAGCAACCAGCAAAACAGACATCTATGTGTCTGTCATGGTGGAATACTAATATCTAAAGAAACTAGATACATTTACCTGTGTGCAACAGTTACAAGTTTACATCACGTACATTTTCCCTGTATACACAATTTGTCTTTAATGGAAGTGCACACAAATCATATTCAAGTGTTTGGATAAATGCAGTTTTGTGCAGACTGAAATTAATACATGCACCACATGTGCTATACTTGGACAAACACACCAAGCTACTAAGCTTACACCAGTAATCAATATCTATCCCCAATATTGTCTAGAGGACGCTATGTGAACTTTGTGCAGCACATATGGACTATATAAATGTGTGAGCTAACCTGCATGTTGCCCGATGGAAAAGAAAAAGTAGATGACCCTCAGTGAGGAAGCTATAAGACACACTACAGTTTATTACAAAGGTGCTATTTACTATTCCTGAATGTGAACCAGCAATTTAGACCACCACCAAGGCAAATGAAAGACCATCCACTCAAAAAAAAAAAAAAGGAATAATAATAAAAAATAACCAAATATCAGCCACAAGAAGATCTTCTTTTTTTCTTCACTTAATAATATCTTTTCTTTCTTCACTATGACTGGGCCAACTAATATTGTTGAAAGAAAAGAGCGAGAAAATCAAACAGTTTCGTATTCTGGAGCTTGTTCTTTGTGTCTGACACAAGAATGATTTTTTTAAGTGGATGATCTCCAGTATATGTTCTATTCTGAAAGAAGCCCCCCGTGGGTGCATTCCCTAACCACATCCTATGCAATGTGTGGACTTGTTGGGACCATGCTAGGTACATGTATGTAACTGTGCCAAACTCAAGGCAAAGTACCTGCAAAGCATAAAGTGGCCTGATTCCAAGGCTGTTGGCTGTTGTTTCCCCCCTCACATCCATATTTATTCCAGAGTACACTTGCAGGAATATCAATTTTGAGTATGTAGTGTGCATGCATGAACGCTAATACTCCAAGGTAGACTCTGAATTTATAATGCCTCAAGAGTTGCAATTTCAGTAACACCATAATTTGCTGCAATCAATGTCTGCATTATTCTCCTGACTCATACATGTACTACGTGTGCCGGCACTTGTACGTTGTAAGACATTTATACCCCCATTCCACAAAGATGTTTTTTTTCTCACTGGTCACTTGTCGGAAGCAAAGTTTGTTGCTTCAGGCCACCCATCGAAATGTATCGGATGGCTGTCTGATAAATCCAACTTGTGCTGGCCGTCATCGGGTCAGTGTCAGATATCCCAGGCATTATCCAATGAGGCAAGATCGTCTGACACTGACCCAATAGTTGACCAGTACACATTGGATTCATCAGACTACGAGCTGATACACTTAGGTGGGTGGCCGGCAGCAACTGACTTTGCTTCCGACGAGTGACTGATGAAAAAAAAAAATGGAGGAATAAGTGAATAGTTTTTGCAACATTCACATCGGCACAGATTCTTGTCATATTTCTTCTTGTGGAAGTTTCTTGTCCACTCTTTCTCTTTACATCTATCATCTGATAACTGTAACACAGAGGCAAAGTTTGAAGCACATAATTATATTCTATGTCTTTGTTTTTTCAGTTTTTGTATTTTCCAGTGGTTTTCAAAACTTGCACTCGGGCTTTTTGGAAGTGTGTCTTGACAAGATAAATATGCATGAGAGGGAATAGTCTCGACTCTCAAAAAAAGATTCACCAATAGTTTTGGGCAGGGTATGGGTGGAATGGAGTAGCAGCAGGGAAGGTTAACAGCCAACAGCCTGGAATTGAGACTATATAGGCATTAAGCAGCAAAAGGACATGCAATAGCAATGCATAGCAAAAATATCCAAAAGCCGAAAAATCAAAAGGCTCTTACCAACTCTTCTGAACAGTTCTAATTACTTCACACAATGTACTGGGTCAACATTTTCAAGGTTATTCATACTGGATGTACGCACTATCTGAGTGAAAATACATTGATTTGTTACACTATCTACATCTGATATATTCAGCGATAAATAGACATGTTAAATTGCATACACTCCATTCATAATAGATGCTTGATAATCATCCGCTATGCCCAATAAATATCAAGCAAGGTTTCCAGCAAGCGTGATTTGTATACCTGCATCCAGTTCGGCGAAGTTCACGTCCACCTCCTGTGGCTGGATCTCAGTGGCGTCCCCACCATCCTTCCTCCGCTCAAGCGTCGATGATGGGGTCTCCGCCGGCGACGGAGTAACGGAAGACGCCGATTCTGATCCAGATTCCATCACCTCCGCATTCCCAAAGGTTATCCGCCTCTCCTGGTCAGACATGGCCGGGGAGGCGTCGCCGTTACCATTGACGGTGACATCCGGTGCCGCCGCTAAGGGAAGGGGCACGGCTGGGGGCAGAGGAGCACCGCCCGCTGGTGGCGGTGCGGGCGCTCGCCTCTTCTTGGATACGGCATGCGACGCCCGTTCGAGAGTTGTCTTTGGCGACTGGCCCCCTTGGGACGAGGTTTCCTTTTTGGCGGCAGACGGTGGTGGGGGCGCCGGTCGCCGCTTCTTTAGGGTGTTCTCACCTGGGACGCTGTCATTGCTCTCGACCGATGCTTGCTTCACTGCAGGTGCATGGGCGGTGACTGCTTGGGCAGATTCCACCACCATATCCTTCTGTGGTGCTGCTGCTGCAGGTTTGGTTGCCACCTCAGCTGTTGGCTCAAGGGTAACTTCACCCTGTCAGGGGATCAAATAATGACACCATCCATATTCCAGTTTGTCTTTCCATTTTGCACAAGACCAGAAAAAGGTCATTTGTACTAAACAGTCATGTTGGTTTTTAAACTCACTGAGATACACATCTGTGATGCATTAATTATTCATGTAACCCCTACATCCACTTGCCCGTGAGAACAAAGTACTGAATGAGTAGCTTTATGTTACAAACAACTATCATAAAAATATAATGTATATAATGCAATGGTTTTGGGGGTGGTATCTTCTCTTTTTTTTGCAATTTAGGTAAGTTCTCTGATATGATCTATGAAAATATTAAGACAACCAAAAAGATTTCCTCCTGTGACAACAATGCAATCTATCTAAATCTCCAACGTGAGAAATTGCTAATTTTGCTTTTCTTCAAAATACTCAATTCTCATTCTGTTGCCATAATTTTTAGGCATGGATTTAATGACAAATTGTCTTATGAGTCCTAATTTATGAAACATGTGGAGTGCACATACACACTAGTTATAAATGTCTCTTCCTCGTTCTCTAAACGCATTACATTATCATCCACTCTAGCAGAATTCATTTGCATAAGAACTCAAGATATTTTTTTCTTTTCCTCTTCCAGAAAAAGAGTTGCTTTCACACATCAAAACACACTAGCCTCAGACCAAAGAGGTTCAAGAGAATGGAGTCACAACCATCTTATTTCCTTTACTAGATGTTTGATGCCGCTGCTCAAAAATATTTGAAGCATGTGCCAAACAGGATCTGCCACGCAGATAGTAAGACAATTGACTCGTGTCTCATTGCATAATCATCAGCCACTTTCTAAGGAAGATATTTCTTTGTGATGGTAATTACTTTTCGCTATCCCTTCTTATAAGAGATAGGTGGTACAGACACGAGGATGTGCGAATTGAAATTTCGCAAAAAATGCTGAAATAAAGATGAAAATTACTTGACTGGGCATACCCGGGCACTAATCTGATAAATCTACCAATAAAGAATTATACTTAAAGTTTATTCCATGTTAGTTTTATATGTCGGAATTCAGTGGAAAAGTGATAAAACCTGCTTTACCAGGATGGTACAGTTTTAAACATTTTCACATGATACAGCTCTGATTTACACTTTCGCACAAATTTCTGCACGGGATTGACTTTTGTTTTACATGCTTTATCATTAAGTGAAATTTCATTTCATCTAATAAATAAATAAGCAAAATATGGCCAATATTATGTTAACGTTCAAAATGAATCTTCAGATTGCTCAGCAAGATGGCGGCTTCGAACATCAATCATCAAAGGCACAAATGCACCTGCGAAATTCTTTTGTACATCAATAGAAATCTGACAACTGTTTGAATAATTACAGCCAGTTGGAACTCCAACTCTTAAACCTCCTTGCTCAGACAGTTACACAAAGAAATCTTACAGGGAAATCTAACATGCAAATAAACCGCACAGTCTGCAACCTTTGCTACTAACAGTCCTATCTTCAGATTTATATCTCAGTTTGGGGGGATTTATCGCAAGAAATCTTGCAAACCACTAGTATTGTGCCACATGCAGTGAGTCATCAAATTGTCAGGGTGACTCTAATGCCCTCTAATGATCTCGCATTACACGCTCTTCTGAAGCCAGTTGCATAAAAGGTTTGAAATACACAGTAACTCAAATTGTAATAATCACGGTCACTTTATCAGCAGCAAAGAGAGAACTTATTATCTGTGAGTTTTCAAGCTATGGCAACAACAATCATTGTGACTTTTTTCAACTCAATTTCAACTTATTTACCATTGGTTTGGAAATACAAAAATCAAAAAGATACACAAAGATACCTCTTCATACTAAAACAAAGTCAATAAAACAATAAAAGAACAAAACTTGCAAGTACAATATCTTAACAAAAAAATGAGACCATGTTCCTCTTTTCTCTGCCTTATTATAAAGGGATGGTAAGGGAATTGGTTGAGGTGAGGATCTTTTTTTTTTCAAGATCGTTGGTCCCACCTTTTATTATGATTGCTTTGATTTGGATATGTCAGCCATTTCAAAGCCAATTTTCATCTAATAAACTTTGAATTCCTCTTGCAGAATTGTATGCTCCTTCACAAGAGGCTTCTAATCATCTCCAAAATCATCATTAAAAAATGTTGGAAACCTGAAACCACATCTCAACTAAAACTATACCATCCCTTTAAAGTGAGATTCATCAACACATGGACTTCACAGGCATTTGGAAAGGCTCAGAAAGGATGCTTTCATCAATGAAATGCTTGTTTCCTCATTAATGTTAAATGTCAGTCCTTGAAGTTGAAGGGAAATCTTGTAAAAACTGAAACTGGGCACATTGTAGATGGTTTTCAGACTTACAAAAGAACTTGTTGGTAATCAGGTTACTGAAACTTTTTTCTCAGCTGTGTTTTGGAGGTCAAATTGCTCATATTGCGATCACACAACACGAAATGAGCCAAACTTGACTAGAAACACTTTCAAATCAAAACTAAGTTGACACGACTAAGGAAGAAAATTGTAAGAAATCTAATTCAAGTTTCCTCTCAGACTTTCATGGGGAAAAAAAACCTACATTGATGAATTAGCATGAAATATGTTTCTAAACACACTAAAAATGAGTGTTTTCACAAGTATGAAACCCCTAGAAGTCCCTCCCATTTTGCATAATTACCTTTTTCTTGCTCTTCCTGCCAAACATGCTCTTCTTTTTCTTCTCTATGGGAGCAGGTTCTGGCTCTTGTGGAGGTGGAGGAGCTGTCATGGTAACAAGGGACACAAATAAAAAAATGGTAAAGATGACAACATAAAAAAAAATACATGGTTCAATACTGTATACGCCGAACATTTCGCAAGGTTTTTATTTTGGAGTCAAAAGGGGCCTGAGCGTTCGATCCTAGCAGAATCTTCGTCAGAGGCAAAATGACAAACAGGTAGGGAAAGCAACGTTTTTATTTTCGCAAATTTTGTGAGTCAGGTGCTATTTGTGAAATTAAAGACACGCGGAAATATTGACTCTGATCATGCTATGAATGTGAGGTACATGTATACATTTTTCCGTTTGGTACAGGACTCCATGATCGCGAATTAAACCACTCGCGAAATCATCGGGAAGTTCAGATTTGTGAAAATTTAGACTCGCTAAATATATGGCGTATACAGTATTTGTTCATGAAGAATTCTACTTGAAATAATGGTACAGGACTCCACGATCGTGAATTAAACCACTCGCGAAATCATCGGGAAGTTCCGATTTGTGAAAATTTAGACTCGCTAAATATATGGCGTATACAGTATTTGTTCATGCAAAATTCTACTTGAAATAATAAGCTTAATAAGATGCTAAACTGAATTCAGTTTGTTCCTGCACCTGATCTGACAAACATATATCCACTGAGGTATCATAAAGTTTTAGCTGAGATAAACTAAAATCATATGAGGGAAAAGGTAATATTAATAGCCAATGTCTGTGACAGTGCGGGTGTAGACACAAGTCTCCAGGCTGTGTCGGGATAAAAACAGCAACCTGCTGAAGTATAAACAATCATGGTCTTATTAACCCACTGAAGACTAGCTTAATTGTGTTCTGAAGAATTCATCAATACAAACTCATCAATAAAAACCTCTTCCAAAAGAGAAGAGGGCAAAACATAAATGGTTATACTGACAAGACTGATCTTATTAGTCATTTAGATTGTCTTCATAGCAGTAACTCTCTTTTTCCAGTTAACATATATTTGAATTTCATATAAATGTGTGTCTCCATGCTTTTGGCAGAAGGGAAAATTTGCTTCATGTTTAGTTAACTGATATCATAACCATTGATTTTTTTGACAATTTAGGGATGATTAATTCGTAAAGTTGAACAGGTTCATTGTTTTATCATTGACACAACCTCCCCCCCCCCCAAAAAAAGGGACTTCATGACATGATTATATCACAGCAAATTGGGAGTCATAAGGAGACAACATTATTAGCTTGGGTGATCATGACAAATATTACCATGTTTTGAACAAAAATTATTAACTTCAAATTTCCATATCTTTTTCTGCTTGGCCTAATTAATGTTATTCACATGAAACCTTGACTGTCCCATTTCTGTCTCCTCATTCAACTTTACGAAAGCCAGCATAAACACAGACTGAAATCTTCCTTTAAACATGATATGCTGTATATATACACCCACCAGGATTCTTATACCCTGCAGTTTATTGTAGGAAAGTTGAGACAACCACTTGTAAAAGTGACATCAACAGAACAAAACAGCAACAACAAAAAAAGCAAGAGGAAATTGGAAACCCCCTGGGCGTTGGTGGGAGTAGATCTGTTCAAAGTGTAAGGTACACTAGAGCATCGTAAATATTTGATCGGTGACTAATCTTTCTCACTATCAGCGCAAGAGCTTTCACCTGCCGGTCTAAACTATTAACCCGTTGAGGACCGAATGATTTTGCTACAACACGCACATCCCATAGACACCTGCCTGAGTATTCTCGGGACTCATCTTCAATGGGTTAATACAAAGCCAGAGAGCAGGGAGGAGACAGTACTGAGTCAGCATTGCTTATATTCATCAAGTCCTATGGTAATTTAGCAGGAAGAAATGGAGAGTTTGATCCCAAAAATAGGATAAGTACCAATTTCAAACATTTTAATCTAAAGTCCATCATCAGATAGAGCAAAATAAAACCTTTCCAATGATACCTATTTAACAAGAAACATTCTTGAAGTTATGACTAAAAAAAATCCCAAACTTTGTTGTTCTCTCTCTTTTTCTTTAGCAGGTTTATTTGCAAATACCTCAAATTAACAAGAATGGAGTTACCCCATTTTGCAATCAAACTAATTTAAAATCATTTCAATGCAAATATATTTTTGATGACAGATCCTGAATCTCCCACAGAGGTATAGCATCAGTTTGTCATTGAACAAAATGTTCATAACACAACTCACTGCAGAAATTACTCTGGAAAATAAATGCTGACATCATGTATGATGAATAGCATTTCTATATCTTGCACAAATACAATCGGGGCTAATGTCATTTTTTTCCACGAAAAATAGCATAGCACATAAAAAGAGCAGGAAGTACAGAATGCCAACGATGATTATTCCCCAGATTGGGTTGAAATGATTAAATACCACCATTTGAATACACCAACTCAAAAGGACTAGACAAATTCAAGCATCACTGATTGTCATGCAAAAAGAGATGGCGACTCTACTCTCCTAAATTGCAAAGCTGACACGGATACAACCCCGTCTGTGGAAAACCAACGCCTTTTTACATTTTGGTTCTCAATGCACTGACTCCCCTCTACCCCCTCCCCCCTCCCATCATTATGCAAGCTTACAAAAGCATTTGATCCAAGTGTAATGAACCTACATATCAAATCTTAATACTTGCCTGTAAACTTGTCTAAGGATAGGGATTGTTTGTCCTTTTATCTTGCCTTCATCCGCTTCAAGACTTTCAAGTCCCATCAGCAGTGTAAACTATAAGCCTGCCCAGCAAACTCTAGCCAGGGCTGGGACTAAGGAACGAGGCCATGCGTGAAGTGCAATTTTCAGCATTATTGAGGGGAGTTAGCATATTAGAAAATCTGCCCATGGGCAGCGAATCATATGATTCCTCCTGAACTTGACAAAGGGAAGGATCATCAGTTAAAGAATGACCACATTCCAGAGATATTTCCCCTTGTAGATGGCAATTTGCATACAAATACGAGTTCAAAATTGCCTGAGGGGCCCCCTTCTCACAAATGAATGCAAGGCATTTCCATTTTTCATGCCAGAGTGAACACTGGTCTAAAAACTGATCTAGTACAAAACATTTCTTCAAATGCAATCCAGCAAAGGATGGGTAATAACAAACCTAGAGTTTCTCAATACCTGGCAAACAAATACATACTAATAAAATTGTGTTTGTTTTGTTTGTCATGCACTTGTTTGTTTCTATCTTGCCGGAACCATAGACTCGCAAAATAAATTCCTCATCAATTATACTTCCTTCATTCCTCAATAGTCTGTTGCATGACTCTAATGATTACAGCCAGCAGAACATGACGTGGTGTTCTACCTATTGCACCATTTGTACATATAAATTATGAGGGAAGTGCAGCGATCAAGGAATTTTACAATTATGCTGCAACAAAGGGATGCCTACTGATAAAAAAAAAAAAATCAAACAAAATGCTTACTTCCTGAAGTCCTAAGACCTCACAAACTTCTGCTCTGGATTTCTTCAGTAACTTCAAATCAAAGGATATGTTTTTTCCCTATTAAAACATTACAAAAAACCCCATAATTTAACTTGCATTCAAACAAGAAGAGATAAATTTTGCAGCAATACCACATCACTGCATGTGTACCAACACTATTAAACTCAGAAAATCTGCTAAGTTTCAGTGAATTACTGTCATGCCAATGAACAGCAGCTTGAATGACATAAATACTCCATCATCTATATTTCACTGCTTTCACTCAAGAATAGCCAGTTCTCTGCATGAGTCATCCCTTTAACTCCACAAGAAGGCATGAGACAGAGACGCCTAGCCTTTTTTAACACCAGAGCCGACGCCCTTTTACAAACTTTGTCTAGATGCAGCTCTACGATTACACGAAAGTGACAAGAAAGAGACAAGATGAAGAGAAAGAGAGGAATTCCGTGGAGAAATAGTCGGCAGGTGCATCTGCCGGGGTTGACAACACCCCCGATGCTGCGATGTCAGATTGCCATGGCGATGTGATTGCCTCCCGGGGGGATGAAATATGCGTGGGGGCAAATCTGGGCACACACACACAAACTCCTCGGAGCTGCCTTTGATTTAAAATAGAGCAGACATGCCAGCAAAGGAATAATGCACCCTGGGCATTGCATGGAAATGACCCAAAGTATACAAAGCAAAACAGGCAAAAATTCATTGCAGAATTTGTCGTTGTTTTTGTTTCATATGACCCAAAGCATATGAAGCAAAACTGCTTCGTAGTTTTGCAGATTCTGCACAGGAGGTTCCTCTGCCAAACTATGGATGCATTTTATCAACTCACTTCTGGCACAGAATTTAAGGTTTCCAAACAACTTTTAGGGAGTTTTTAGCAGTTGATAAATGCAAAACTGTTTTGATTAGATAGAGTTAGAAACACATTTCTGAAATGATGAACAAAAGTGTGATTGCATAAATGCAAAGTTGTTTTGAAATGTATTCATAGCTCAGACCTGCCCACGCCAATCACTGCCAACTACACATCTCCACTCCTCGGGTCAAACTGCGCAATGGAGCTGGGCTGTGACAAGGCCTCCCCATCGACGCATGACGTGAGAGTTGACAAACCCAACAACTTGAGAAATGACATCCGCAAGGCATTTGCAAATGCATTTAGCTAGCTGGTATGGAAAGGAAAGTTGATAAACACTGCCTACAATGTATCATGTCATGTCCCAACCACAGAACAGAAACGTCTCCCTGATTTCTGAATAACATGGGCCCATTGAAATGCATTATACAACAAACAGGTATCTCTCCCTTGATTGCCCTTTGGAACTTCCTTGATTTTGATGCGCAGTTGTTGGCAGCCCAGATACGGCTCTATCACACTATCATTCTTTCTCGGTGTATTTGAAGGCGCTGTGTCAAGGGTATGATGTTTGAAGAAGATAATCCAGCATGTGTCAGTGTCACAAAGCACAACTGGTTCAAGGGCAGATTGATCTTGTTCTTGTTTACACCGTATGTGAGAATATACAAATTTTTCCCCTGCTGTGTGGCTGCAGCTCAAGTGAAAACACTTGTTTTATGCTTGTACATGTTTTAAGTGCATGCACTGTATTTTTTTTTTTACTGAGACATGAATAAGAACAGGGGAGTGATGAAATGAAACATTGATTATTAAAGTCAAATACATTACTGTCCATACCCTACACTATTTCTTAAGAGTGAGTAGGAGAGGGGTAAGAAAGGTTGGGAGATTTTTCAAAGAATGTTTACATTTTCATTGTCTGCAACAATTGGTTCAAAATGTTGCTGATATTCACCATGTGATGCATCTTCCTACATGGTTTCTTTGGCTAAAACTTCACTGTATTTCACAGTAAAGTTAATTTCAGGATGTAATAATTGCCCATGCACCTACAAACACATGTATCCTCTGCCCTCTACTTTTAAGGTCAGTTTCACAAAAAAACAAAACAAAACAAAACTCATGGAAAACAATTCCCGGCCAATATTCTTCTCATTACCAGAAATTGCTTGGGTTTCTATATAAGAACAAATATTTTACGATGCGAATTCATTGAATAACCATCCATACATGACTTTGTAATGTCTGCAACATACATGTATAAAAAGAGCAGGGAAAACAACAACTAAAAAAAAAACCACACAAACTTAATGGTCACTTACGATTCAGGTCAACCAGAAGGAGTTCATTGACCTCGTAGTAGTTGAGGCTCTTGGAGTAGTCGATGTCCTCGTCGGGCTTCTTGACGAGGCGCAGCCTTGGGTCGTTGGCCCCGACGACGGCCAGCTCCTCGTAGACCTGGGGCAGGAATTCCTGGATGGGCTTCTCTGGGTTGACTCGGAGCAGGGCCTTGTGGTTTTTACCGGACAGCACCGTCAGTCGGATGGTTTGCTGCGAACAAATCGGGAGAACGATGATCGAAATTCATTATGATACACTCTTCTTTCTTTACAAATTGCAATCAATTACATACATGCCACAGTTGTCCTGAAATACATCTCAAATTGATACTGATATGTATATAAAATCTTTGTGCTTTGAGTGCACTTTGAATAAAAAATATCATAACATTGAATACACTCATGTCTACAGTCCTCGGTACAGAAAGGGTTAACGTCAAATAGAGGAGACATACCGGTATTCCTCCTCTATTGGACGTAAACCCTTTCTGTCATCACATGACATACAATGTACAAGTGTCAATGCACAACATGTATGACATACAGTATGTTTCAAGGTAAAATATGACACTTGGGACTTGGGAACTTGGGAGAGCTACACTGAATTGACGGCCAGCGCATGCGCACACAAACATCTTATCCGTTCATGTATTTGAAATTTGTTCGCATGTGATGTGTGCGCATGCGCTGACCGTAGTAATCAGTGCATGTAGCTCTCCCGAGGTCCTCTCGACCGAGTCACATTCAGTCATCAATTCGAACAGAAAGGGACTATCGGCAGAACCAAACGTTGCCCGAAGCCTGTTTTCAATACTTCAACTTAATTGGTAAGTCTTCAAATTGAAGAATTTTTTGGATATTAAGTTGATATCTACCCGCGATACTAAATCTGTCATGATCCTGAATGCTACAATGCGAAGCCCCATAACGCTATGCGTATGGGGCTGCTGGTTGCAGTTAACTGCATGATTACTAAGAAATGACAGCATTTTGGGGCGAGTAAGTCTCACAGTGTTAGTTATATGAAAAGTACTTTAACCTGAAACACAGAAATTCAGGGAAACTTTTGAGGTACCAAAACTTTTTATTATCTTTAAAGGCACATGGTCCCGGTGGTTTAGTCAAAATGCGTACGCGGGCGCACAGCGCAAGTTTCCTATAGACCCCTACGCTATCGACTCCTCTTTTACCTGGATAGTGCTAACGCTTTGGCCCATTTCCCCCGAGCCCGAAGAAGTCCGATCCACTGTAGTCAGTGATCCGATCACAGTTCGGCTCATGATGCAGCTGAGGGGGATGACAGCTTTAACAAACTTCTTTTGTGATGTCATAATAAGAAGCATATATGCACGCACCCTGGCATTACTACAGACAGCGTGATGCGCAGAGAAGACAATGAAGGCAACGTTACTAATAGCAACACCTACGCGCTTTACTCTTGATGACAGCTCAACTTCCGCAATCTTCGTATCAATGCTAACGGTGATTGGCAGTATCATCAACAGTGCCCTCTACACTACCGAGACTATGCGCCTTTAAACCACTGTATTAAAGAAAGTTTAGCATGCAATATCTCAACTTTTATTTTTCTGGTACCAAGAATGGGTAATGTCTTTATTAAACAGTAATCACTCAGCCTATCTTACATATGACCATGATCACATCTACAACACAAAAAGACAACTCTCAATTGTCACAAATCAACAAATCAAATGTGATGAGGATTTGGGAAGTGATTTGCTATTTGGTTAAACCTCTCACAAATTCATGATCAGTAAAGTTGACAGTGAGTTCTTCACAACAAGAGTTGAACAAACATTCTCAAGGAAAGGTTATTTCAGCTCATTCAACAATAATAACTACACCTGAGATAAACCTGATTTATGCATCCTACTACATCAGGAGAATATGAGTTATAATTCCTTTCATGCATTTGTTTACAGAAGTTGGATCAAATGTGGGTCTCCTTTTTTTTAGGGGGGTATTCTTAGCATGTCATTATTCATTAAGGCTTATCAGGCAAGTTGTTGTGCAGGGTATTAATTTTTGATTTAAAAAAAACTCCACAAATTGCTCTAAATCCTCCTGGTCAACACTTCGTTCTAAGAATCAAAGATCACTATTTAAGCAATTGCACGAAAAACCTGGCAGCTAATCATCGGAAATGCACTAGGTGTAATACAGCACTTTATAATAACAAATGAAAACCTGGAAATGCTTTACCCGGTGTGGCAAGTGAACGAGGCCCCGCGTGATTAAGTTGCTACAAGAGCAAAGATGATCCATTGTTCACTGATGAATCTGTATATACATGTACGCACGGTATCCTCTCTATGGTATCCTCAAGTACATACAAATCGATTACAAGGTGGTAATGGTACACGGCACATGTCAAGATCACTTCAGTATGCACTCCCAAAAAAATTTAGGTTCTCTTCTCGATGACCGCGGTGAGAAAAGCCGCAAAACGTTTCGAGGGAAAACGTTTTCCATTAATCACTGGCGTATCAAATGTTGGTGTAATCAGGGCATCTTGCTGATACCCGCGACTTCGCGCAAGCCGCAGCTCAAATTCAGACCTCCTCCCAAAGAATCCCTTAATCCCATGAGGGATTACCAGGGTCTATAAAAAGGACAAGTGTTTTGTGAGTTCTAGCAGACTTAAAGGGAGCTCTATAGATTATCATTCTTATGAGACAAAATAAAAAAATCCAAATCTCTTGTGATGCATAATGATGCTATCTCTTCTTACATGACTCTACATACATAATCATTGCAGACTGTATTGCTCATAAGCATGTCTAAGCTGTTCAGCACAAGACTTTTCACACAAATTTTTCCTCATTCTTTTTGAATTTTAACACTACCCTTTCAGTGTCTTCCATGATGATTGAAATCATCAATCAATTTTGACTGAATATGATTATGATTTCCTGGAATGCCAAATGTGATCATTTAGCAGATGTATTAAACCCTTTGTGTCCTTTGAGTGTTGATTGACACAGAAAACCCCATAGCATTGTGCGCACTGTCCAAAGTCCCTGGCGCAAAAAGAGCTAAAGGGATCTTTTTTTTTCCAGAGAGCCAAATATACTTTAAATGAAATAAGTCACAATAAAGACAAGACTTCCCCTGAAAGTTTGTGAAAGTTTTGGAGATCTGGAACACAATTCAGTATCATTTCATCAAGATAGTAAAACAAGTCTAGTGGTTTCTTTTTCTCTCTCTCTCTCTCTCTTTAGAACACTAATCAAGACACAAGACTTGAAGGATAAACGGGGACAACTTTCTTCTGTTTAACATCTCAAAAACTCTGCACATGAAAACTCGCTTAAAAAAATTGCAAGCAGGTTGCATACTACATGTAGGCCTACAACACTGTATGCCTGCATTGCATGCTTCATGTGATTAATTCTGGACATGGTGGGCAAAATGAAAAATCTCTCTGACAACAAAAAGTTCAAGTCAGAAATAGATGATGTACGATCTCAGTAATTAATGCAAAAGAAGCAAATTTTGTGTGTGGGTTTTTTTTTTTACTTACATTGTATTTGGAAATGAAAGTTTGTCTGAGGTCACTTTATTATTTGCAAACATCATTACGGAAGAAAAGGCATGGGATATTGTACTAAAAAAACATGACAGTCTGATTGTTTTTCATTTTTGGAACGTGCTACATCATGCATGAATATTCTAGTTATTTACTGCTTCAGGTTTCTTGCCCCAGGAGAAATACATATAAAACCAGTTAACTCTTGATGATTGACTAATAACTGCATTTAACAGGAAAAAATGCATGATAAATAGAGATTATCAAATATCTGCCTATCTTATGAAATTCCGCAACAGAAAAACAAATAAGAATTAAACTGGAAAGATATCTTTAGCATTCTCTGGGATAAGCTTTTCAAGGTTATCATCCATTTTCTTTTAACAGCCTGTCGAATGAGATGCATTGAAATGCAGAAGACCTTCACATAGGTCACACTGGTGTAGAACCACCACAGCAGTTTTTCTGATAATAGCCCATATCATTCAACCGCATCATCGTTAAAAAAACAAACAGTTCTAGCTGGCTGTAGAGTACCCTTTGACCATTACAGTAACTTTATAGTGTACTCTAACTGACTTTACTACACAAAGCATGCTTATGACAAAAATAAACAGCCAACCACACAAACAAAGTCAATGCAAACAATAAAGCGCACACACACACACACACACACACACACACACACAAAGAAATTACACAGAGAAACTAGAGCCACAGAAATGGAAAATTGATAATGACTGCAATAGTATTAGCCCTCATTATGGGAACAAAGCTAAAAAAAAAAGCCTACTAAAAAACAGACAAAATACAAGCTACTATCTATGTGTAAATGTAGACGAAAAAGAGCAATACAAAGGAGAAAAGGAACAAGAATAGGGAGGAAAAAAGAGAGAAGATGGAAATATTGATGATGATGGTGATGGTGATGATGACGATAATGATGATGATGATGATGATGATGATGATGAGGAGGAGGAGGAGGAGGAGGAGGAGGATGGTGATGATGATTATGATGGTGATGATAATGATGATGATGATGATGATGATGGTGATGGCGATGATGGCGATGGCGGTGATGATGATGGTGATGGTGATGATGATGATGATGGCGGTGGCAATGAAAATGATGATGGTGATGATGATAATGATGATGGTGATGGTGATGATGATGATGATGATGATGATGGTGATGATGATGATGACAATGGTGATGATGATGATGATGATGATAAGGAGGAAGAGGAAGACGAAAAGAATGAAAAACAAAGAATGAAGAAATGAAGAGGAAGAGTGTGGAAAAGTTAAAAAAAAAGATGAAGATAAAAAAATACAGAAAGGAGACAAAAGATGATGGTGACTGCAGAAAAGGAAGGAAAGAAGGACAAAACCCCAAACACCACAAAGGGACAAAAAAGCACTTGGAGGAAGAGGTCCCCAGACTCACCTCAAACTGAGTAGCTTTTCTCTTCTCTGATCCCTTGAGGGACTGGATCTCCCCTCGGCTCAACTTGGGAACGATCTGAAGCTTTGTGGTGTCCAGCTCACCTATCCTCTGACTGGCTTTGAACTGAAATGTCAATGTAGAAAGGAAAAGAATAAGAATATAATGAACATAAAAAGAAATAGCACATAATGATAAACCAACGAGCTTCAAAGGAAGACAATGCTCTCATTTAACCCGTTCCATGCTGAATTCTGAAATCCCCATAGACCTAATACACAGGCCACAAGGTTCCCGTATAGAACGGGTTAATAATTTTCTGTGAGGGCAGGCCAGACAAGCTGAACCCCAGGAGTTTAAAATATTTCCCCCCCTGCATTCACATGAACTTTCATTCATTGGCTATTACTTCAGCATTAATATACATGCCTATATCACTGAACTTTATAAAAATACAGAAATGCAAGATTAAAATAACCTTTAAAAATGTAATGCTCTGGTAAATGACAGCTCTCTTTTCATCAGGGCTTTCACAAGTGGAAACCTCACAATTCTCTCCATAATTTTCATCAATATTTGTATTCACTGCGTACTCTAAAATCCACACTGCCCCTTTGTTTTGTTTTTTGGTCTTATTGGGTATTGAGCAAATATTGGTCTAGTGACTGCTATCACAGATATATATTATATCACAGATAATATACATACAGTAGAATAGCATTCATTAAACTGGATTTCCCCTGCTAAGCTTGTGTTGAACTTGTATCAGGTGAAAGGCAAACACAAAACCAAGGTAGGTAAACCAAAAGGGCTTTTAGACTGACAAACAGAACTCGTTGGTAATCACGTTTCTATGGCACACTCATTAACATTTTTAGAACAATGCTCCTCTTCTCCAAAAGTGTCCTGGGGGGTGTTTCATAAAGCTGTTCGTAAAGTTACGAATGACTTACGAGTAACTGGTGATCAGTTCTTATGCTGAATTATGGAAATTCTGATAAGTATAGCACATCAGAACTGATCACCAGTCGCTCGTAAGTCGTTCGTAACTTTACAAACAGCTTTATGAAACACCCCCCAGCTGTCTTGTCCCTCTCGCATGTCATAATATATATCATGAAAAGGGGTGTAATATGGTTCTAGAAGCTGGCACAGAATCAAGAAACTCTTCTTCAAAGTACTGTAAAGCAAGATGTTTATGTGGCATGAAATTTTCGCAAATTTGAGGTGATAATCTTTTTCGCGGCATGAAATTTTCGTGAGTTGCCACTGGCATTCAAGGCAGACAGTATTGACCGATTCGGGTTCGTTGAGGGCAGCAGACAATTTGTGGCACTGGGCGCAGTCATTACCTCAAATTGCGGTGTCCCAGCCGACCCCCCCCCCCTCTCCCCCACCCCCCGGGCAACATATTTATTGCGCACTTGTAACAAAGGTTCGCACACTAAGCAAGCATTCGCGCACTCAGTACGAGACGCCTATTGGCTAAAGCAACCATGCATCAGTTTTTCATTCCGTGCGCGTGCTAATGTAGGGAGAGGGGTGGGGAAGTGGGAGGGGGGGTCGGCTGGGACACCGCAGTAATGGCGCTGCCCATGCCGATAATACACAAAGCGCGTCACAGAATCGGTCAATACACAAGAACTTTCGTGTGCACTTAATTTTGCAAATCTTAACTCTTGCCAAATTTGTGAAATTAAAATGCATGCAAACATTTCAGTTTTAAAGGGAAGATAAACCCTAAGAACAATGTGGATTGAGTAAAAGCAGCTACATTAGTAGAACATATCAGTGAAAGTTTGAAGAAAATCAGACAATTGATGCAGAAGTTATGAATTTTTAAAGTTTTGGTGTTGGAACCGCTGGAAGAGGAGACTACGAGTAGTTATGACGTATGAGTGGACAACAATACAAAGGAAATATAAAGAAAATTCTACAACAATCCATTTTTCATGAAAATTACAAATTCTGTCAACTTGATACTGACATATATTAAGGGTAGCAATGATTCCCCCTGCTTCCTGAAAGCGGTTAGTCAAGTGATCTTTCATAATGCTAGAAAAATGAATTTTTGTTGAATTTCCTTTATATTCTCTTTGTATTGTTGTCCTCTCATACGTCATAACCTCTAGTAGTCTCCTCATCCAGCGGTTCCAACACCAAAACTTTAAAAATTCATAACTTTTGCATCGATTGTCCGATTTTTCTCAAACTTTCACTGATATTTTCTACTTATGTTGCTGGTTTTACTCAATCCACATTGCTCTTTGGGTTTACCTTCCCTTTAACAGTAGCCACTTCTTTACTCTCCCAATTCTAAGCGTATCATAAATTGTATTACCGTAAATCATTCCACTGTGGAAGGCATTGTGGCAAAAAAAAAGAACTATTATAAACAAGATCATCATTTTCTGGGTAAAATAGCCACTGATTTACAGTCACTGGGGATGGATTATACAAAGACATTCACGAAAAAAAGTAGAGAAATGGAGGAGAACAACTGAGAGAGATAGAGAGAGAGGGAGAGAGAGATGAAAACTGATAAGCCATGGCAACCAGTATGTGGGTTTTTGTAGCCAGGGGCAGCATTTCAGAAATACCTCAAGAAGTGAGAGATGGGGTAGGAATATATATATATATATATATATATATATATATATAATATTATATATATATATTATATATATATATATATATATATTTTTTTTTTTTTTGGGGGGGGGGGGGGGTGTGGTGGGGAAGGGTTCAAAGGTCACTCAGTCAGTTACCTGTGAGATGTCGGTCCTGCTGGCACTGCTGGGAATGATCACATGACCCGTGGGGTTCAATTTGTTCTTGGCTGCAATCATGACCACAAGGTCCATCATTTGTAATCTGGTCAAGAAAAATCAATTAAAAAATATGGGGAAAACCGTGCACATATTAGGAGGTGAAATGGGTGATGCAGGGAAATGACATCAAATCAAGCTACTCGGGTTAAAATCAGCCAAAATAAAGAATGCAAGAAAGCCAGTAACATCCAATCATATGAGACTATCATCTTTCATGTTTGAGTGTTTCATTACCCAGGTACCTGATCTTTTGAAAAATTGCATTACTACCTTTGATATATTCCTAACCCTAACTTGCAGATTTTGAAAAAAAAAATTGTATGGGTCAAACATCCCCCCCCCCCCCCCCCCCCCATTCTGTCCCAAGACCCTCAGGTATATTATACACCGGCACCTTTGGTATCAGGAACATAAATAAATAAGAGATTTTTCCAGGGTCATCACGCTTTACAGCTAGCTGCGTTCTTTGTATCAATCCATGCAAAACCACCTAACATTCCATAAAGGAAAATACAATTTATGATGCTCTTTACTTTGTGATAAGTTGGTATCAGTAACAGTTAATGTATCATGAAACCAAAAGATCCACTAGTTTCCTCATATTTTCGTACAATGTATGTATTTCCTTTGGTTGTTTGGTTTTTTTTTCGGGGAAAAGAACTGCACACACCAAAAATGAAATGAATAGTTCAATTTATTTTACTCACAGCTGGCTGAAACAGTTATACCTTTCTTTCTATCATAAGACACTATTCATGTCTTACAGCATCACTTAATTCTTTTGTGTTTTTAAATCAATTCCCCTCAAAAAAAAAATAAAACAAACAAAAAACAAAACAAAACAAAACACATAGCTGCCATTACAGATTGAGAGGGATTAGAGTATAAAAATCCTTCATGTCAGGGAGTAAAATTACTTCTGGGGCCCATTCTCCAACCGAGGTCACATTATTTTAAGGACGCTAAAAAAACAATTGAATGTTGTTTTGCAGAAATCACTGGTGTGCACAATTTCCAATTCACTCCTTAGGCCTATACAAGGTTTCAGGTCTAGAGACCTGTTCAATATTGAGCACCACAGCGCCAGTGGGATAAAGGGTTTCAAAAAGCGTGAAATATAGTATTAAGAAAATGAGTTCACAGTGCTCAGTTCATGCAGGTTACAATCTTCGTGCATATAACGGTAAGAACATGAACCTAACAGAAAATGGGCAAACTCATCACTGGTCTTTCAGACTTATCAATCAAACCGATGGAGCTTAATGCCACCATCTGAGCAGAGATCACTGCAAGGGTCAGAGTGCATGAGGGTAAAGACATGGTGCAACTTTTTGGCCTCTACTCCTAGTTTAACAGAGTGTTTGTGATTTAAGGGCTGTGTCCAGCTATGGATTTGTTCAGAAGCAAAGATCTTACTGCAACATTCAAAAGTTACCTGCACTTTGAACTAAATGAAAAGACAACTAATCCGCAGAATGGAAATATTGTGGCTTTTGATGTTCTAACACACTCCAAACTTTTTTTTTCTTTTTTTTTACAAACAAATCTGCACAGAACAATCAACAATTATTCACAAAAGGTAATCATGAAAGATAACTATTACATATTCAATGTCATTAAAAACTGTAATACAGTGAACATCCCATTTCATCACAGCTTTTTAAATGATTATTTGTAGGTTTGGCCACTTACACCCATTGTTTACTTGACCTCAAAAGTTGTTCACAAAGTTCACACGAACTTGAAAATCATGAAGGGAATGAGTTAGAATGTCATTACAAATGTTTAAATTGTATCATCATTATCATATCATATCAATATCCCAATTTATTGCTATTAGTATTACTGACATCCTACTACATATGACAAAAATCCCAGAATAAATATTCTAACAGGATCAAAACACTGTTTGTAGGTAAACAAACAAACGAACAAACAAACAAATAAAAAAAATCCAACAATTATGTCACCAACACTTGGCCTATCATGACTGCACATCATTTCACTTTGTTGTGGTTTTGATTAGGTATGCTTCATTTACATGATATATTTTCATCTTCACTTTTCTTACAACCAATATGGTGCATTACAATTTATGTATGCATCATAATAAGCTGACCATCAAACTTGAGTTTATGAAATGACTTCAAATCAAAATCAAAGAATTCATTGCAGTCTGTCACTCACTTGTCATCAACTGTTGCTGTGACGGTGTTGCCACTGGGCAACGTGATTTCTAGGGATCGCTGCCCTGGACCCCTGGGGATTTCCCCACTTCCCGTCGAGGTGTGGCTGATGGCCGGTGAGGGCGGGGCACCATTGGACTTGGTGGAGCCATTGCTGGACTGCGCCGGGGTGGGGCCCGGAGCAGGAGGGGGCTTGGTGGCATTAGGCGGGGGCGGGGTGGTCTTGAAAGACTTCTTGGTCCTGCAGAGAATGATGAGAAAACATAACAAGAATCAAAGTCTTAGGTATTACAAAAATAATTGGAAATGCCTGATATGTAAGTTTGGAAATCGTAATTGAAATATGGGGAACTTCAAATGCGATTACCTCAAAATATAACTCTTACGTGAAATTTGCATGTAATGGTTTGAATGACCGCCGACGACATGAAGTGTGCATTAACAATAATACATCAACCAGTTCTTAAATTAAGTAAGAGAGATGGAAATAAAAAACAAAAAATAAAAATAGGGGACATGAAGAGGGAGGGGTGAATTGAATGAGAATATATTCAGGCACCTAAAATTCACCATTTTTTGAACTGAACAGATGTGCACTGCAGCCAACATGATTGGAGAGAAAGAAAGCCAGAACTTTAGATGATAATTTAAATCTACAGTAGTGATCAACATTTTTCTGATTCAAACAAAAGCAATGCAAGGCCTGTGACATTGAAATTTCTATGCTGCATCTGCGTTCTGTCTTTCCGTCACTGCAAGCACCTGGTAATAACAAATATATTTGGTCTGTACTACTTAGTGTACTGTGTACCATGCTAAAACTACTGCACAGACATTACAATCTAGACAGAATACATACATTGACTTATTTTTATATACATTTTACAATCTAGATGTAAGGCATACATTGTGTTAAATTGCACATGAATGATCAACTGATCTCAATGACACTAAAGAAGAAAAAAAAAATAACATTGTCGCCAAACCTGACACCGAAGTTTATAATTCCCTGGCACCAAGGCACAGGTATATTCACTCCTGCCCTAGCTATATTCAGTTTGCATACGTACTGTCAAAAAAGTGAAAAAAAAAATGAACAGAGTTGTTCATTTACTAGGTCCCTTGTAACAAACCTCAGGGGATCTCAGAGGTGTAATACAATGACCTTTGAACCTGGTGCTAGCAAGTGAATGGCAAAGCTACACACTTCACTTTACAATCGATAATCTGTGCAAACCTTAAATTTCTGAGATAAACCAGTTTCATGGTGTCGTGGCACAAGAGCAAGAGCTCTCATTTGCCTGTTCTCAGTCCATACCCACACTTTCCATACAGGTGTACTATCAAATACACCAGCAATAACACACAACCTGGCTTGTCATGAACAAGTGCTACATGTTATGTACACCTACAATATTCACTTAAAGGCACTGTTCAAAGAATTGGTTGTGGCCCAATTAAAAAAAAAAAACCTTGGTTTTCAGTTCTTACCAGAGTTTTTCTCTTTTTCAATGTACCATTTACACTGCAAGATAAAAACAGAAACTTTCTGTTTGGGGGTTGTTTTTCTTTTCTTTTCTTTTTTTTTCTTTTTTTTGGCAGGAAATGCACATGCGGAAAGGCAGATAACATTAATCATGTCTCGTGGTACCTTGAGTAACTATTTCCAAGTCAGCGTCTCAAACAAGTCAACATCTCATGCAAGGTTACTCATTTGATATCGAAAAAAATAATCATGAATTTATCTTTTATGGCCTCATACAGCAACAAGGACAGTCTCATAAAATCTTCTTGGATGCATGTTTGTCATCTTTGTCTGAAGAGCACTTTCACATTCATGTAAAATGTTCAGATCTAATTCTGTCTATCTGTCAATACCAATCCCCACCCCACAAAAACACTCTGTACAATAACACGTGTTTCCTTCCGTAACTTAGTAATCATTACACATCATCATTTAATTTGCAGCCCATGTATACTCGTAAAATGACAGTGTAGTATAGTTGGAGTGTCAACAGACTGCATCCAACAGAATTCATGAATTCGGAAGAAATTATAAAAAAAAAGGAAGGGCAAAATCATGAATGTGGCTTCAATGACTTTGAGCTAGCATGACAACAGTTACACCAGTTTTAATGCTGGTTTTAAGGTGACTTAAAGTTCACATTTTATAGGGAGCAGAAACACTGTAAGTATCTCCATTACATTTACTGTTATTGCTGCTTGCGAGGACATGATATGAAGAGACTACAGTATAATTTTCTTGAATCGATAGGATTTTTTTTTTTCTTGGAAGCACAAATATTCATCCCAGCCTTGAACATTCTCATGAAAAGTTATGAAGGAAATCAATTATAAATGCTTTTCCATGTAATTTGTCACTCTGTGTATTTTGAAATAATTGTCGTACATTGTTATTCTGTTGCAGGGCCCCCAAGAATAAAAGTGTATATAAAACCACAGATGGGGCTAACCTTGGTAAAAAAAAAAATACTGTTAAATAGGCCTATACAGACAGATAAATACAGAAATAAATTATATTATGACACACTTTGCAGAAGAAAAACAAAAGCAAGCAAATGGATGACTACAGTATACCAATGATCACTTGTATGATGCACACAACAAGCTACATATAAATATTGTCATCTAATAATTACTTTGAATGACAGCAAGATACTTATGGAAGGAAAGTGATAGGCTGCCCAGACCGTTTAAGACTTATTAGAAAAACATAACATCACAGTCACACTATCTGAATCCACAGTTCAGAAGTATCAACGGGAATGTAATCCCATGATGATCATACATTTTTGGGCATTAATATATCCCATAATTTTGCTCATATTGTATTGTAATCAATCTGTTTTTCACTTTCCAGTATTAAGTCATGCAATTAAATATGGCCTACAGTTGTTTTGGTTTTTTTATCTATGGTTATTGATATTGCAGAGTAAAACAATAAATGGATTAGTATAAATTAAAAAAAAAAATCCCTGAAAACACACATGCAGGCCGGCTTTTGGTTCCCCCAAGCCAAAAAAAACAAACAAAAAAAAAAACTGATAAACAAAAGCAAAAACACTTGAACATCATGGAAGTACTCTGAAGAACCAGACAAAGCAATACATATCACTACGAAAAGTTATATGAACAATATTACTCAGCTCGATTTGTGGTCTTGACCGGGCTTCTGTATAGGCCTACACCACACCACTGAGACTGATCGTCCTACAATTTCATACGTGGTTAAATTTGCAATCACGGAGTGCAGTCATGAACAGAAAATGTACATGCAAGCACATTGCACTTTTATGTCTGCCTGATCAAAGTTAATATTTCTGCATGTTGTTAAATTTGCAAAGAGCACCTGACTTGCAAAATTCGTGAAAATAAAAACCCTGCGAAGTATATGGCATACATGTACATTATGTATATATACAATTGTCTATGCCATATATTTCACAGAGTTAGATATCATCTGCGAACCTTCTAGCAGCGGATATCAATCATTACCTCACATGTAGCATCACGAGTGATTTTGAAAATCATTATGATACACTGTTCTAGACAGTATACAACTACAGTCGACCTTGCTTAAGTCAACCTTGCACAAGTCGAATAATCACCAAAGTCGAAGGTCTTTTCAAGTCCTCTTCTATTCATATTCTTTTGATTTTAATTCCTCATAAGTCGAATATTCTCTAAGTCAAACTATTTCTTCAGTCCAAATAGATTTGACTAATAAAGGCATAAGATTGACTGCAGTTGTAGGTACAGTCACCACAAGAGCATTCTAGGATCTCTCAGCTCAGCCCATATAGTTCTACAGAAGTTTGTGGTTCCCAAACAATTCATGTACACTATGCCGCGTCAGCTATGGCATTCAATGCAATATCATTGTTTGTCCCACCATTCTACTGACAAAGGTATGTAGAGTTTCTACTGAAAGCAGAAAAGACACATTCCCTCATCACACCCTCCCCCAATCTCCAATGACCCACTGGACACAAAACAATCATCCAGCTTGGTCCAGAAGATTTAACCGCTTGGGGGTGGGGAGGGGAGGAATTAAAGGTCACAAGAACAGAGAGATTCCTACCATGGGTGCATTATATATATACCGACCTTGAAGTTGAAAAGCAGCATGCACAACAGGACATGATTCCAATTCAACCGACTCTTGCACGTTTTCCTTCAGACATTCCAGATGAAATCACTACGCCTGTCTCAAGCATGGAGCACTGGTATCATAAAACATATCACTGCATGACATATATATTACAAGTTTCCACCAGGGGCACAGTAGCAAGATCGAGACTGGGGAAAGAAAAAAAACAAATCTTTCACGAAGATGTAAACTTTCCGTCTCTGGCATGGACGATGACTCAGAGCAATGAGAGAGAAAGGGAGAGAGATAGGGAATAAAAAAGTGATCTAAACTATCCTCTAGGATTCTTTCCAGTTGGAGCAATGATGATAATCACATCGGATGTCCGAATATTCCTCAGAGCCGGTCACAAACATTCACTGACAACTTGACTCGTACGGACAGAGTGCTCTTCTAAAGTTTCCCTGCTACGTGTTTTGGCCACCGCAGAGTGCCAGAGTTTCTATACCCCCTCTCTCCTCTGTAGCTTCTCTCTTCTCATTCGACGCAGAGCAACATGACACCTGAATCTCGGAGACATTCCGTGCCCTACTGGTAGGCGGGTGCCAGATCACTTGCTACTACAAAGCGACCCCACCACGCTAGGGTGTACTGTATACTGTAATGTGCATTGTAAACAGCTCAGTGAAGCCCCACTCTCTAATCTTCACTTCACCACACATTCCAGTGGTCCGTGTGCCGCATTCTCCCTCCGCAGCAGTAATAGCTACTACATACCTGCCGTACCCTGGTCCACAGTGTACACCCTAACTGAAGAGAAGGTGGGGGGGGGGGGGGGGGTCTGTACTTCATAGCACAAGAATAGACCCACAACAATAATACTCGAAGAGAGACTCTGCAGGGACAATTGGCACACTGTTGGGAATTGAAAGGACAGCTCGTAGTCTTGTTTGCCACAAAAAGGACCAATGGGGAGGGGTGAAAGGGGACTATATGGAGGGGGCGGTGGTGATTCACGGGATATGAATGGGAAACAGCCATTGACCCACTGGTGTATGAAACTGGTCAAGGGGGATCAACGGAATACAGCAGGACCGAAGTATAGACTCCGTTGTTTGGATCCTCTTTGGCTCAAAGTCAGCTTCTACCAAATAATCTCTTCCCCTTTTTCTTTCTAATCTCAGAGCATTTTTTTTTTCTCCAACAAGATTCAATGCCAACAACAATGATTGCTAAACAATACCCAGGTCGGGTGACCTCCACGATTTGCCTTCTTGTCCACGCCCCTTCACCAGAGGCAAATCTGGACTGTTTGATGAGCGACTAACTATTTACCGAGCAAAGACAAGTCCCATGGCAAGCAAATGGTGTGTGAGAGAAAAGTGTAGGTAAATTTCTGCATCACTACCAGAAGTGCAAATAGTGCCCCAGAGCCTCGTTTAACCCCCACCCCCCCCCCCAAAAAAAAAAAAAAAATTGTCATTTATCTTTAGAGTGTTCATGCTTTTGTCACAGTAGAAGTACAATATAAAAACAGATGGCTTGGTAATGTTGTATTTCACTGGCATCCATTCTCTGTCAGAGATTTCTTACTTCTTTCTTTATAGACTACTGTAAACCAGAATTGAAAACTGCTTATCCAATGGTGGCGAGCCAATGGAGTATTAATGGAGTCAAAAGGGGCCTGAGCTTATGATCCTAGCAGAATCTTCGTCAGAGGCAAAATTTGCCTCTGACGAAGATTCTGCTAGGATCGAAAGCTCAACCAGAAACATTCACAGCATGAAACTTTCACGAATTGGAGCCATTGGCCTTCACACATCATGAAACTTTTGCAAAACACCAATGGCATTCAATACAACTGTGTACATACACACATTTGCATGCATTGCACCTTTCAATTTGCAAGTCTTGGCTCCTTGTGAAATTTCCAAAAGTTTCATGTACATGAAAATATCTAGTTATCCATTATTATTAGTCATAATTATTCAGTATCTGTATCATTATCAGGCCGCCAGGAATAAGACTCTAGTACCAGGTACATTATTTCTTCTTCCTTCAACTTCTTTCTACACAGGTGATTTTGCTTTCTCAGTCTCAAAATGATTTGAGAGACCTGTGCTATTCAGATAAAAAAGGAAAGTCAATATGAAACTTATATACGGTACATACTTTCAAATTCTATATTTCTTCCTTTTCCTATCACAGTTTCATATTCTATCACTGAGTGTTAGACCCATATTATAATGTGCTGTCTTATCATTCTGTTCTTCCAGTGTAAATGCTACAACTACACTTGCACAGACACAGAAATGAAATAGACCTCAAACTTCTTAAACTGAACATATAATGCAGCAAATGTGTATATTTTTATGAAGTTTAATGCATTCTACTCTTCAAAAATAAGAAGATATGCTTTGCGAAAAAATACAATAAGTTTTTCTCCAAATGCAGCTTAGAATGCTTGGCAATTTCAATTTCTCAATTCTTGGTCAACATATTTGCTTCTGCCTTCAAAATATGTTTTGATTGTTTTTTCAAGTGAATACTAGTTTTTGTCTGTTTGTTTCCTATTCAATTGCTGTTGTTCTTACTTTTCATTTATTTAACTGTTTATTCATTTATACATTTGTTTATTATTATTATTATTATTATTATTAGTATTAGTATTATTATCATTATTATTATTGTTATCATTATCATTATTATCATTATTACTATTATCATTATTAGCCATGATGGAAATGACATGTATATGCAACACTCAAAGTCATGATCTTTGGGGAAATAAGTCATTGGAGGGTGATACTGCCTTTTCAAATAACCCACGGTATACCTTATCTAGCTACAATAGCTGCATAGGAAATGATTCATTGACATTTAAGGTGTGTTTATGCTCAATTTGCGAAGGCAGAATCAGCGTTTTGAAAAGCCGATTCAAAATGCTGATTCAAAACGCCGTTCACGGGAGCACTGTTTATGCTCACTTTCCTCGAGCCTTGGAAAGAGCGTTCGCCATCGCTTCGCTGACCTCAGCAGAGGCAGGTCAATAGGGGCGTGCGCTTTTTGGAAGTTCTGGCCTGAGCGTGTGCATTGTTCATGTTCCTAGGCATGTCTAATATAATTTCGATTGCGTTACTAATACACACGTACATGAACTGTAGACAATGATGGGAAATATGACTATTTATTTCATCGACAAATTGTTGACAAAATCGGAATGTGTAGTTAACAGTCTCGCGTATCAACTATCATTAATTTCATTTATCTCCTACGTTGTGATACTGCAGTAAGAATATTTTTTCTATAATAAAACTCACACATAACGTACCTTAATTCTGTTTATTTCTGCTTTTGTTACAAACTGTATTGAAAATCAGTCATTTGTGACGACTGTTACTTTGTGTCGTGATCGGTGGCCTGGCCTGGGAGAGCAGCTGGGAAAGACATGTGTATGCACAGTACATGGGAAAATTGCACAGGCCAGGGTAGCTGGCTGGCGGGGCGCGCGCTTTTTTACATGAACCGGAAAGGCGTTTAGATGACGTCACTCTAAATGCGTATAGAAACGCTGTTGCGTTTATGCTTCCCCGTCAAACATGATTAGTCAGAAACGCCGATCGTAAATGCACCTTTTTGTGCGTTTTGGATCTCCATTTTGAATCAGCCTTTCTATCGAGATGAGCATGAACGCAACAGCGTTTTGCACTAATCACGTTTCAAAAGCCTCATTTTGGCCCCCAAAATGGAAGCATAAACGCACCCTTAGTTGTTTCATGTTGAACACTATGATGTGGAGAACTTGTAGAATTTTTTGTTTCAGATATGTACATGTATATAACAATTAGGAAGCAGAGAACACCAACTACCTTGTTTGTACCAAGTATTTTTGTTTTTTCAATATGACTTGTATGTGATTTTTTAAATATATATTTGGAAAATATAACTGAAACAAGGAGAAAAAATAGCCCATGATGGTGAGAAAATTAAGGGTTGTTACTTTGCCTAGTCCCACTTATGTTATATCATACTCTGCTGTTAAAAAGGTAACAAAAATGTAAATTGCTGACTGATTACAGTACAAAATCAAAGTCTAAAGTTTAAAACTTTGTCAAACTAAGAAACTATTCTGGTTCAAAAGCTTTTTATTGACAATAAATCTTGGGATGAGTACATAGACCTCTTGCTGTGTAGACACAAGAGCCATTAACTAAGCTCATTTAAGGCTATTTTGAGAAAAAGACAAAAATCTACCTTTTTCCAGAATGATGAATTTAGATAGGCCTACTTTCACAATGCTATCCTCTACACATTTCCCCATCATTTTGAAGTCCTCTGATCATCTTTTTCTCACTATATAAGATATAATACTGTTGCCCAAGAATCTATATTTTGGTGAATTTGAGCTTTTCCACTGCTAATATCTCTTTCAGCAATATATGTTGCTATATCCCACCATCTACCCCCATCCCAACCCATTTCAAAAGGTATCCCATTTCTGATATAATACTTTAATGTGGTTGGATTATGATTCCGCCATATCATAACAATTTTAGCATCTGACATTCTCAAAAATTCATGAACTCCCTCTAGATCTGCTATTGTGTGCATTGTGGGTGTGAATGTTTGTCCTAGTTCGTGTGCACATCGAAATGATGGGTGTGCTATAATGACCAATCAGTCAACTTTTGATTATAGCGTGAAATGCACTGCTTCCATTGATGATAAGGACTTGGCATTGTAAGAGCCGATAGGTATTCATGGGTTAAAAGAGCTGTATTCACAGCACTACAGTTGGTATTAAAGCTGCATATATCAAACTAGACACCCCAAACCATGAAACACTCAAATGGTATATTTCCTCTTTGAACAATCAATTGGATTTCCTTTATACTACACACAGAAGCCAACCAATTTCAACTAAAGTGGATTTGTGTAACTTTGCAAAAGAATACTTGAAAATGATACAAGAGTTACAACAATGTATTTTCAAATTTTCAAGTCATTTAATATATTACACTTGGGAGCCTTTAAGCAACATTTGAAGAAACAATACAGAAATGCTGACTGAAGTGTTTCAGTGGCTCCTACTGTCACATGAACATTAGGGAACACTATTGTCAGTTGAAAAAATGAATTTCAAAATGATGTAAAGCTACTGACAATATTGTGTGAATGCTATATGATCAGAATGAAAATAGTATGGCTATATTCATTTATATGCAATAAGTACACTAACCTGGACCACATGATAATGTGGGAACTGGCAGTATTATAGCAATCCGAGATTCAGTTGTGGAATATTAGTCACTTCCAAACCTAATTTGCTTGAAAATCCAAATTGGAGCAGAGTTCCGCAACGTCTTTCACAGATATTCCATTGCAAAGTCCTTCAGCAGCATCCTTTGGTTATTCAGTTTGTATTGTGTAGAACGAAAGCAAAGTGGCAAACTTCAGCACATGCATGCGAGGACGTATGCTCTCACGTAATTGCTCAACTTCATCTTTGGGGCCAGAACGGAGCTGGAATTTACTATTATTGTATCACCACCGCAGCCCAAAGCTGTACCCTACCCGCTACCAGCCTGGGAGCTACACCCCAATGTGTCGGCATGCATTCCAAAGCAGCGGTGGCCTTAGAACACGGTGAGGGTCTGAGGAACAGGGCAAGCACGGAAAAACTGCGGGCATACAGTCTGAGGCGATGCAATAAAAACGAGGTATGTATACATCTCCTGGTCTCTTGTTCACTACCTATTGTTCTAGTAGCCTTGATGTGCGATCTCTTCAGAAATTGTTCAAGCGTGAACAAGAAAAAAAAAGAGGTACTAAATACTTCGTGACTGAGTAAGTGTAATTGGAGAGAGAGAGAGAGACGAGGGAAAAAAAATCTGGAACCCAACGGAGGGCTGTGTCTGGCAGTTCAGGCAGTTATAGTAAGAAGAGTAAACAGAATCAAAAGGGGTGGGGAAGAAATCAGATATAACTTTTCAGAGGGTGCAAAGTCTATTGTTGTTAATGGTAATCCATTGAAAAAGACTGAAGTTCAATAAACACAAAACTGGACTAAAAAAAAAAACAAACTTGATGCATTTAGAGCCAAGTCAATGACATTGACACTGACAGGCAAAGAAAAAAAAAGAAACAGTGCGAAATCAAACAGTCTAATGATCGAAGCTGGTTGTTATTTTTTTCTTCTATAAAATGTCTCACTCACTGGCGAGGATAACTATTCTGCAAGCTGATACTCTCCAAATTGTTACATAATAAGCTGGATAGACAAGGATGTATACAGTGAACGACTATCAAGGGGATACTATTTAAATGAAAGCTTAATGTCTTTTGGACTAGAGCACTGAATGCGATTACCTGGCTATCTATAGTATTATGACACTCAAGATCAATGCACTTTGGAATACTTGTGATTACCTGTTTATCGGGACACACACAGTATTAGGGCATATCGTATTTCATCTTTTAAAACGGGATATAACACAGAGGAAATATTCTTTAAGTGACAGTATATATGCTTCCACAAGAAAAGGGTACCCAATATTTGAGAAAGCAAAACCCATACAAAAGAGAAAGCACAAGTAACATCTGCGTAATTTGAATACTTATTACTGCTAATCATCACATAATATACATATCAGAATTGATGATAACAATCATCATAACAATCACAATCATATTAGCAACAAAATATACTACAGATTTCTTTGCCTAACAATATATGACAATGACAATGACAATAATGATCACGATAATTGCGTGATAAGTGAGTTTAATATATAATGCAAGAAATTTCAACATTTTATCTGTGAGTAGTGAATGTCTCCTTGTTAGAAGGCAATGATGGTGTTCTCATACCCATTGAGGATGGACTGATTTTGCTACAACACATGTTTTCCATAGACAGCTGCCAAAGTATTCTCAAGACTCATCTTCAACTGGTATCTGAGCCCTCAATCATGTTAACAAACCATGATTACATTATGAGCTTATGACACCCAACATCACTCCTCCCTGGTAAATCCGAAGAGGTGATTTTGCATGAAAAGGGGGTAGGCAACCACCCCTAATACCTCCCTCTCCACCGGTGGAAGGGAAACAAACATGCCTGCTGAGCACACACCACAGACTCCCATTCACGATAAATTATTGGCATATTTCAACTCTTTTCAAGTGAGCTTGACGTCAATGTGAACCTCCCCTTTAGATCGTGAGAGCAGATAATGGATCCGCGAGCATGACAATGGCTGCTTACAGGAACTGCTGCTGTTGATGATTTCATAATGATAATTGACTTGCAAAAATGACATGCTGTACAAGGAAACTGACTTCGCAAACATGCATTTTTTGTGCCTGTCTCATGTTCAAAGTCGTCAATAGTTATCACTGGCCCAACAGGAAACAAACTACCCCTTTCCCCATAGAAAAGGATAATGAACAAACAAACACACAAATACAAAAGTTGTATATGCCTGTGAAAATCCTTATATCAAATGCAATACAGAGTTGAGAGTTTAGTCGCAAAATGAGTTAACTCCATTCTTGTTAATTTGACATACTTGTGATTAAAGCTGCTAAAACAAAGAAAACAATAAGAAGATATGGGACATTATTAACCATAACTTCACAAGAACATTCCTCATCATGCAACAAGTGAGGTATCATTGGAAAGGTTGAAATACTTTGCTCAATATGATGATGGAATTACTTTAAAATCTTTAAAAGTGGCACTTTCTAGGGACTGTATTATAGTACTGGTTGAGGTGGGGATTCATGTTTTGAATATTCCCAAGAGAGATATTGAGATAACTCTTATGAAATATAAAGAAGATGTCATTTTAAGAAGGATTCAATGTTTATTTGATGAAAATTGGTTTTCAAATGGCTGAGATATCCAAAATAGTGATAATAATGAAAGGCGACAGGCCACGCCTTTTATTAGGATCTCTTTGTTTCACCTTGTTTTCAGATATCTCAGCCATTTTAAAACCGATTTTAATCAAATAAACTTTTGATACCCCTTAGAATTGCATGCTCTTTGACATCTCTTAGCGTGGTTTCTGAATATCTTGCAAAATGCTAAATGATAAATCCTCACCTCAACCAGAACTGTACACACCCTTTAACCCGTTTTGTGATCACACTCTTCATACAGTATAAACCTCAGAAAACACTGCAAAATTACTCAAGTCTGTACCCAACTTTGTAAAGCATCTTGTGGAAGATATTTGCTGATGATTTGCTGAGGTACAGGAAGCAATGTTGCCGACACTTGTTTCCATAGTAAACGAAATATCATCGGGTGGGCAAACAATATACAACAATTTGTGCACTGACACCACAAAACGACAGGTGTCTTGCACCCAATTGTACCCATGAGCAACTTAAACCCATTGAGGACAGGCAGACTTTGCTACAACGCGCATTTCCCATAGACACCTGTCCAAGTATACTCGGGACTAGTCTTCAACGAGTTAAGTAGTGAAACTGCTGGTACAGTAGCAATAAATACACTTGAAGTACCAGTATGTTGGCAAAATCACCTTTGGGAAACGCTCCTGAAAAACTGACAACTGTAAATATGTGTAGTGTGGTGTGATAAGGTTGCCATACCCTAGCCATTCTTTACTTGGAAAAGAAAAAAAAAATGAGGACACCAAATTGGCTAGTTATGATACCAGAGGTAGTAATACTAGTATGCATATAAAGGTTACATTTTTTACAGGGAGAAATCTTTAACAGTCAGTTGAATCGTGTGTTATGAAACCTTCTTGAAACTATATCATTGCTATTACAAACTGTCATGTTGACCTACACAATTGTTGATGCCTGCTGAGAACACTTTGTAAAGTTATGTGGAATTTCAAAAAAAGAAAGAAAGAAAAAAAGAGTTGTTTTTTTCACATGCCTTTCACACAGGGTGCGCAGTGAAAACTATTGTGATCAAAGCTTCGAAAAACAAAAAAGTATTTAACCAATTTTCACATAACGATGCATATTCCAAGCTTTTTTTGTGTGTCCAAACAAAAGAATTAATGGTTTTCGCATCATTTTGCAAAAATAGGTTTTCAAAAACATTAACTTCAGGTGTGTGAATGTGACTACAGGCATAGAACCCTGTGCAAAATGAGAGGGTGTCATCCTTTATACCATGACTATTTTTCCCTCCAGGATTTAAGTTGTCTTACACATGTTGACATTCGGCATCCGAGGCCCGTTTGATCTGCAATTTGAATAAACCCAGGGACTGGATGGCAAAGAACCCCTCCCCCTAACTGCAGATTGCATTACCATTCAGGCATAAGTTCAGCACCACAAAATATGACTTGGTGATGCTACGCTGTATTTCATGATCCATATACTGTACTCTTAGAGTGGAACTTTTTCACAGGTTTGACATTTTAACGCATTTTGCACAATGTGAAGCTAGGATAAAAATCAAAACTCATTAATTTTTTGCTTGATATATGTTATATTGTTTCATATTTGATTTCCCCTTACGAAAAAGTCCTGTGGTACTCCTGTGGTAATTACCACAGGACGGTACCACAGGACAGTACCACAGGAAAGTACCACAGGACAGTACCACAGGACAGTACCACAGGAATTGTCCTGTGGTATTTTGGGACATACCACAGGACAGTACCACAGGAATTCCTGTGGTATTTTGGGACGTACCACAGGGCAGTACCACAGGAAAGTACCACAGGACCGGTACCACAGAACAGTACCACAGGACAGTACCACAGGAATTCCTGTGGTATTTTGGGACGTACCACAGGGCAGTACCACAGGAATTCCTGTGGTATTTTGGGACGTACCACAGGGCAGTACCACAGGACTAGTACCACAGAACAGTACCACAGGAACTGTCCTGTGGTATTTTGGGACAGTACCACAGGACAGTACCACACAGCATTTCCATGGTACCACAGGAGAGTACCACACAGGATAGATCGAAAAAAAAAAATCTGGGAGCCTTTTAGCCACATTTCAAGGAATATTTCTGATAGGTGAGTGATGGATTTTAGGATAAACATGGCCCTACTTAATAACCTGTCCTACTCCTAACATATAACCTCAAACGAGAGTCTAATGGCCAAGTGCCAATCTAGTCCTATAATAGATCTATATAGTCATATTCTATTCCTAGGTGCTGGTAGCCATCGACCCTCTCAGTACATATATATATGGCCGTCTATCCGTAAAGCATTAAGGCATGGTTACTAACTCGATTATACTTTATTATCAAGATATGAAATTACACTTTCATAACAATATCTATGATATTGGGAATAACATAACATAATTAGACAATCTTTCATAAAGTTCAAAGTAAGTTCCATCATTAATACTTTGACTTTTTAAGTCATATATGTATTTTCTAAAATCTAGAGCGCTTTTTATGAATATTCATGAGCTATGTAAAAATTTGTACCACAGGAGTACCACAGGTCTGGAGTACCACAGGAGTACCACAGAAGTCCTTATGAAATTTCTCATGCTTTACATCAGCACTTTCACTAAATAGGTAATACTGTAGGAGTATAGGACAGGATAAGTAATGGCAAATCAATTGTTATAATTCATAGCATAACTCATCTATCAATTAATTGAGGAATATTAATATGTGCTTTTTTGTTTGTATTTTTGTTATAAATTTCAGTTGATTCTGCCTTACAATTTTCCTGTGTGGTACTCCTGTGTGGTACTGCTGTTTGATATTCTCCTGATGTGATAGTCCTCTGGTATAAAATGTTAAGAAAAAAAAAAGAATATCCTGTAGCATTTTTCTGTGGTACTTACGAATTTAATTTGCTGTTTGGTACTTCTGTGTGGAATAGCACCATATTATGATTTTCCTGTGGGATTTTGGACAGTTCCTGTGGTACTCTCCTGTGGTATACATCGAAAATTACCACAGGAATTCCTGTTGTACTGTCCTGTGGTACGTCCCAAAATTCCACAGGACAATTCGTGTGGTACTGTCCTGTGGTACGTCCCAAAATACCACAGGACAAGTCATGTGGTACTGTCCTGTGGTACTATTCTGTGGTACTTTCCTGTGGTATTGTCCTGTGGTACTGCTCTGTGGTACTGCCCTGTGGTACTGTCCTGTGGTACGTCCCAAAATACCACAGGACAAGTCGTGTGGTACTGTCCTGTGGTACTATCCTGTGGTACTGTCCTGTGGTACATTGTGTGGTACGTCCCAAAATACCACAGGACAAGTCGTGTGGTACTGTCCTGTGGTACTATCCTGTGGTACTTTCCTGTGGTACTGCCCTGTGGTATTGCCCTGTGGTACTGCCCTGTGGTACTGTCCTGTGGTACGTCCCAAAATACCACAGGACAAGTCGTGAGGTACTGTCCTGTGGTAATATCCTGTGGTACTGTCCTGTGGTACTGTCCTGTGGTATGTCCCAAAATACCACAGGACAATTCCTGTGGTACTGTCCTGTGGTATGTCCCAAAATACCACAGGACAAGTCGTGTGGTACTGCCCTGTGGTACTTTCCTGTGGTACTGCCCTGTGGTACTGTCCTGTGGTACGTCCCAAAATACCACAGGACGAGTCGTGTGGTACTGTCCTGTGGTACTATCCTGTGGTACTGTCCTGTGGTACTGCCCTGTGGTACGTCCCAAAATACCACAGGACAAGTCGTGTGGTACTGTCCTGTGGTACTATCCTGTGGTACTTTCCTGTGGTACTGTCCTGTGGTACTGTCCTGTGGTACTGCCCTGTGGTACTGTCCTGTGGTACGTCCCAAAATACCACAGGGCAAGTCGTGAGGTACTGTCCTGTGGTACTATCCTGTGGTACTGTCCTGTGGTACGTCCCAAAATACCACAGGACAATTCCTGTGGTACTGTCCTGTGGTACTATCCTGTGGTACTTTCCTGTGGTACTGTCCTGTGGAACTGCCCTGTGGTACTGTCCTGTGGTACGTCCTAAAATACCACAGAACAAGTCGTGTGGTACTGTCCTGTGGTACTATCCTGTGGTACTTTCCTGTTGTACTCTCCTGTGGTACGTCCCACAATACCACAGGACAATTCATGTGGTACTGTCCTGTGGCACTGTTGTGTGGTATACATCCCAAAATACCACAGGACAATTTGTGTGTATAATGTCTTGTGGTACTGTCCTGTGGAACTTTCCTGTGGTAATGTCCTGTGGTACTGCCCTGTGGTACATCCCAGAGTACCACACAGTTCCTGTGTTAACATATATTTGTGTGGTACATTGTGTGGTACCAACCAGTACCACAGGGAGTACCACATGAGCATGTAAAACAGTACCACACAGTTCCTGTGGTAACATTCATTTATGTGGTACATTGTGTGGTACTGACAAGTACTACAGGGAGTACCCTACAAGCCTGTGGTTCAGTACCACACAGTTCCTGTGGTAACATTACAAGTGTGTGGTACATTGTGTGGTACCGACAAGTACCACAGGGAGTACCACAGGACTTTTTTGTTAGGGAAGGTAGGTATGTTGCAGGAGTAACTTGTACTTTTCTTCAAGTTTGCTAGTCCTATGGCGCCAGTGAACTTACTGTTCTTCTACCATCATGCACTGCCAAACCCTTAGCCACAGTGGCAGGGGTGAACTGTTTGAAGTACTTGCTCAATTGTTGTAGCTGTCCACATAATTTGAAACATGCAAAATTCATCTCATCCAGCCAAGAGCAAATATATTACCAGCATGAAAATTTCCATGTTCACAGCATTAGAAATTTATAAGCTTTTAATATGAGCACAGGATACCACAGATTGTTTCACACTGAACATCTGTCATGGATGGGTGAAAATCATTTCATTAATGATATCAATATTACACATTCTGATTGAATTCACTTTTAATTTACACTCATTAAATATTAGCTGCCAATGACAGACACTGTATGACAAATATTCAAATTGTGAAAACAATGATTAATGAGGAATACATGCTATAGGTGTACAGTAGTGTGGAACTTGTCCAATGTGAAATCAAAGAAAATACTATGTCATGAACACAATCATCTTCTAATCATTTACAAGAATCAAGGCCCAGTGCTAAAATCTTTAAAATCTGAAATTTTGATGGCCTGATAAAAGAAACGTATTTGCCTGAAATAAAAGGAAACATAACAGTCCCTTTTGAATCATAGCTGCCTGATTGAGCCTTCAACAGATGATCTTTTTGGAAATTTGGTGGACTGACACCTGTATTTACTGGCCTGGGCCATATCAGGCCACTGCTAATGTCAATCCCTGATAATGTACCTGATGTCAATGCACTCTGCTCCACTTTATTGTACATCACAGTAAGCAAAATATATATGCAAAAGTTGTAGCTATCCTTGTCATGTTAAGAACATTTCCTGGATCAAATCCAACCCCTTCTTCCACCTTCCCCTTACAGAGACCCCTTGACAATGGGAAAAGTGCTTCTGAGTACATTCAAGGCATGTGGATGAATTTTTCCACAACATTCATCTGCATATTTTTTCACCATTTTTATTTCTATGCAATTCATAGCATCTTCCTATTTGAGGAATTCATAGCATCTTTTTTTTTTTTTAAAGATAAAAACTATTGTGTTGGAAGTGTAACTTCCCTTACAGATGAGCAATCTGGGGGAATTTGAAGAATTTGTTATCAAAAATGACTGAAAAAGAGTCGGTGATTGCCATATTTGCGAATGTCTCATATTGCGACCCATGTGGACCACTGCATGATGAACTTTGTGAGGTTCAACCATTGTTTGTTTATACTTTTTAGAGGTATTATACAATTGCACCCTCCGGTTGACTAACTTTGTTCTTTGAGAAAAATTTACAGAAATACCAGCTACGTTCAAGTTTTAATGATATGACACAAAATATCTTAATGGCAATGCATTTTTTCCCTGATAGTCATTACCAGCCTGTCATGACTGAGTTCATGGCTAAGCTGTTTTGTGGCAAATCAGGCAATTTCTTTGAATAACAATGTCGACTTCCTTGTGATGTATCCCATTCATACTTCATTTGATTATGTCCTGCAGAGCAGCAAATATAATCAACTGAAATGTATCTGTTGTTGTAATTGCTGTTTTAAGTTGTGAATGATTTTTCCTATCATCATCACCATTATTACTTGTTAATGAATGCATTTTTAGCTAGCATAATGACAATATTTTCTGCCTCCAAAGAAGTGGGACCATCCAACAAGAGCTCTTTAATAATGAAGTTTGTTTGGTTGATGTGACTTTGACATGGATGAGTACAATACAGGTATCCAGCCTACTAGCGCTTGTGTCAACAAAAGTTACAAATATCTCAGTGTGTTCCCACTGTTGCTTCCTTTTCATTTTTGAATACTCACATATGATTATTTCTTCCTAATCATTTAGAAGTTCCAAATTTTTCAGCAGCCTACAACAAATGAGTGATTTTGTGACAGTATCTTTTAGTAAGAGGCTGCATGTTACTGTTAGTAAATTGATAAAACATACACTGTAGTGTCGTTCATATAAAGTAAATCAAGTGTTCATTTGCTAATTCTGAGTAATTAAAACTGGACATTAATGCTTGAGTACGCTAGTTTGACAAGCACTTTAGTACGTCATTAGAGGTCTTTGAATTAGAGATTAAAATTTGCTTCATCACAGTTAAAGTTCATGAATAATTAGAAAGGGAATTTCATGAGTAGGCCTACCTACCTTTACAGCATTATCAAAATATTCTGCTTGCTTACATTTAATGTTTGACTGAGCTACAATAAAATGTAACCATTAAAGGTTTTTACAGCATGCTTCTCTCAATGAACAGGGGAATAATCTGGCAATCAATAAAGTCCAACAGTGACAGAGGGTCAATTGACCACTGCTGACATGTAAACACTTGGCTGAAAAGCAAACATTGTATAAAAACATGTGCATGTCCATGTGAGTGTGACATTGCATAGATTCTTTGGGCTGATAGCATGTTGAGACTGACAGCTAGCCAGTGGCATCACAAACATAGTGGTCACTGCAAGCTGGTCAGATCTTTTTATCTTTTTTTTTAAAACCATTATTTACTTCTGTATTGGCCGAGCATTACCCTAGATCGGATTGCTAACTGCTAAGCAAATATTGGATAGGCCTATACTATTACCTAGGAAATGCTACCAGGGAATAAATGCCCCTTCCCCTTTTTAGTTATTTTTTTTTTCTTTCTGAATAGTTAGAAAAAAAGAGGCCATCAACTCAGGTATATAAAAAAAATAACAAGGGAAATATGATTATAAATTGTATCTTCAACTTTGTGCCAGTTACAGAGTGTGCTTGACCTTTTAAATTTCATCCCCTACACATTTGATAATTTTGGTGAATTCCCAGCTTGCACCCACACAACAGTCTCCTTAAAAGCCGGTAAAAAGATTGCTTGTTTGGGAGTACAAGAATCAGGAACATTCATTTCCTCTCACTAACATAGCTTTGCACAAACAAAATGAAAGAGGTCAATTCCATTGTGACTTATGGGACAAAGTGACAATTGTCGGCAATTTCAAACCAGTATTTTGAGAAAATAGTTGCATCAAATGCATTTTTCTCAGTTCATGGTTAGATCCATCATATCACAGTTTATGAAAACACCATACTTAGTTTGAAAAGTATCATTGCTTTACGTACAGCAACGAAAAATTGCTGTCGTGACTTATGGGACATTTGAGGACCACCGTTTTTCACATGGGAAAGTAAGTTCTGAAATATTCTTACACACAGAGTCTCTGGAAAGATATTTTCTTTCCTGAATGTAGCAAAAGGTTGGTGCTTACCCTGAGCCAAGTGATATGAATATCTACTCATTGGTACAGTAGCAGGATAGGGAAAACCAGTGTGACTGATGGGACACAAAAACGTGACTTATGGGACGCTATCAACTACCACATTTTGAGATTGAGAGAATAATATTTACTGATGGCGGAACAAGTTCTAGAACATCATAAAACCAATCTATGACCAAAGAACATTCAGAAAATAAGCCATCTTAGAATTACACAAGCTGTATTATGGTCATAATAGTGTATCAGAAATGATACATAAATTCTGCAAAAATTGGCAATTTTCATGAAAAATGAAGGTTTTTCGGACATAACTCCACTCCACGTTCACCGACGTTCACAAATGAGGTATCAAAATATCCGTTGTGAAAGGCTGCTTTGAGTAAACAATACCAGATCATCTAATTAAGCTTCATTAATCATCTATACTCAATAGTTTGATTTTCATAAAATGCAACCTTTCCATGGAATTGACCAAGATACTTCTGAACACTGTGCTACCTCTTTCAAAATATCTGTTGTGCAAAACATGTTACTTTGGGAGAGAAATGGAAGAGGAGTTTAATGATTGAACAGAGAGAAATTGAAGTCATCTCTCTATTTAATAAACACCTATGATACTCTAAGTTTAAAAAGTGATTGTTTCCGAAAATGTTTGTCACAGCAAATTACCAGATGGAATATATCCCTCTGTCACTTTGCCATACTTTCTTCTGAGATTAGTTTAGACCAGAATATATAGCTGTTACTCAGTTTCTAATCTCCTTTTATTAAACAAAGAGCTTGGAAAAAAGTACAGCGTCAGGATTTTATTTTCATTCTCAAACAAACAAACAAACAAACAAACAAAGAGTGACCTCTATGAAGCTTTACAATTGAGGATTAGGTGCCTACTACCTTTAGAAATGAAATGACCTTTCCGTAAGCATTCCATTTACTGATGAATTGTCATGTGGCTTGCAGAAAGGCATATTTGACTGCATTTGTCTCAGAAAACAGATTCCTGCTTGAACACCTGATTTATACTATTTTTATGATGCCATTACTTATAATATTCTCTGGGGTGAGTTTAACCATGTCATATCACAGAACTTTTAAAAACAGACTGATAACCATCCACACGAGTAAGACTGAAATAATTCATTTAGGTCAGAATTCAACCTAAAAATGAGCAAACATTTGTCAAGGCCTCACATTCGTATAGCCCGATCCTGTAGTGGGACAAAATGTTAATGTAGACCTATATTTGCATATCAGGCTAGGACAAGCCATAAAAGATGTCCATCACTGGCATAACGAGTGTTGTCGCTAATCACGTAGATACATTGCTGATGACATAAGAACTTTGATCAGCTTCCAAGAAACGTCTCCTTATCATCCCTGTTGCTTCATTTTATGGCATGGTGACTTCTACAACCCCTGTACAGTGCACTCCTGTTACAACAAATACAGTTGAAAACTTTTGCTACAACAAAGTAAAATCCAGCACCAAAAATTATTGTCTATGTAATAATCTTTGTGTAATTCTATAGCTCAACGGTAATTAACCTTTGATATATAATGAAGCAAAACTGCAGTTCTTGAGGACTCCGTTTTAACGGGAGTTGCCTGTACCACTGGGAAATGCTAAAAAGGTCTATGTGGGTTGTTGGATTTCTACATGTTAGAAAGGCTTTCCAGTCAAATCGTACTGAAACACAGAATGGGAGAAACACTAATCAACCTTTACAATGCAAAAATGTTGTCCCAGTTATCCCATGAGTAACTCCATAATCTTACAAACTGGTGGTTTATCATGAGACTCCAGCCTGAAAATGTCTACTGGTAGTCCAATTCACACACAACAGATATTGAAGGTTTTCAAAACATTTATTTTTGCAACCATTAACTCTTGAGTGTGGAAACAGAACAAGTCATAAACTATTGCAATCTGCGTGGTAACGCAAATATCAACCCACACCATTCTTTCTCTCAAAATCTCATGAGATTTTGCTTCACATGGTGCATGCACATAACACACATGCACAAAATACAAACACATTTATCAATGTCACGGTGCAACGTGCCCCATTGGGTCTGCACAATAGTGCGCAATAGGTAGTCTAGATTCTGGACTTTTTCTGTATCTCTATTGGAGCTGCTGAACCTATACACGTCAAGTCAAGTGATGGCGCAATCTCGCGAACTGGAGGAAAAAAAAAGAGAGTCCCGACCGATTCTATCAGTTGATGACTTTCCGTAAGAATTTTCAGGAAGTTTACGCATGAATTATAAGTGTGTGAACTTTTGACCTCAGCATCAGCTGAGAGCTATTGGTCTGGAATTTTTTTTCTCCACTTCTCAGGATTATATCATCACTTGACTTGATGCAAACAGGTTTATTAGCAACGGGAACATAAATATATCAAAAGAGTCCAAATTTGCGAAGTCCATACTTCACATTATGGTGCTTGGGGTCCCACTCCAGATCCATGCTTTTATCAAAATTATCTTTTTTTCGGGGGGGGGGGGGGGTGTGAACGGTGGCAAATAAAACTGATTTCTGTATTGCGATTCAAAATTAAATAAATGAATTAACTTTTGTGTGTGAATGGGACTGATATGCAATCTTATTCTTCACTATCCATGCTTGCTGATGTTTGGTTGGTCATACATGTATCTTTATGCCTGTGAAAGTCATCAGCCTTCGTCACCTTTTCCGTCCAGGACGAAGATGGAAAATTCACACTGAAGTAGAAATGAATGAGAGTTTCATGTCTTACGGAACAGGTTATAAACTGGTATAAAAGGGGTATAGGCCTACGATGTTTATCAAAGAGTCACATTGTACAGTTTCTCAAAACACATGGCTACTGTTCAGAGTGACATACTGCATACTTCCCACAAAATCATGCAGATGTCCTAGCAACAGATTACAGAAAAGATTGAATGATCAAATAAACTTCTGACAAAAACAAATGCAATACAATTGAAGATTTTGTTCGCAAAAACCGATAAGTCCATATTTGCCAAATGGAGATATTTGTGATTAAAGGTCAGGCAAAATAAAGACAATAATAAGAAAATTTTTGCTTCTTTTGACCATAACTTCAAAGATGTACCTTTATAGGTAGTGACCAATATATCATTTAAAAGGTATTATTTTGTACTTTATGACAGAGACCTTACTTCAAAATCTTCAAAAATGGACTTATCGGTTTTTGCGAACAAACTCTTCAATTGTATACGCATGGTTTGCCTTAATATCAAGTTTGTTGACTGTTTCATGCATACTAGAAGATATTATCACATTGTAATATGAGGAGAAAATCTGAATACCATTATCATGCTGTTGATTTTTAAGCTTCTATCTAGCCTTTCCCAGCTTCCTTTGGCCTCCATGAAAAAAGGGAAAAAAATAGATTCAAAATCTATATCATGTCAACCCACTTCCAGCTGATAAAATCTCTTTGCATTTACAAATGCTTCTCACTTTACACAGGATTTTTTTACTTGCCTAGGGCCATGCACAACACTAGATAGCTTTGGTTTGCTGGCCACTTTGTGTGTATGTTTGTGTGTGTGTGTGTGTGTTTGCGTGTCTGTGTGTGTCTGTCAGGAGAAGAAATGAGGGGGGGGGGGAGAGGAGAGTTTCACGCTTGCACATACTCGTTAATATCTCATATTTGAAATCCATTTGTGAACATTGAAATGAATCTTCTCACCGTCTGCTATCATACTGGCAAACATTCCACATACGACAGCTGCATCACAACCTCCACAGCTTGCCGAAATAAAACACACAACTTCTAATGTGTTTGCACACAAGACTACTCTCTTACTCTTCAACCTTATTTTACAAGGGTTTAATTTTCATGAAATTCGTAAATTTTTGCTGGGCTGAAAATTTAGCAACACACAAAAATATTGCCACCTGAGGCACTTAGTGGAGGAATGGACAGGCATTAATTGTGCACTTAGTATATACAGTAGTCTCAGTGTGAAATCACGAAAACAACATCTCTCAAAAATGTCTGTGACCTACTCATTCACAAAAATATATGTTTGAAAAAATAACAGTTTTTTCATACAACATTCGCAAACATCATGCAAAAAGTGATTACTGGACAAGTTAAGTTTAACCACCTCAATTGAGTGGTAATTTGATAGATGTCAAAACTGGTCTGAATCAGGCCATCTAGAAGTACTGGTAGCACAAAAAAAAAACAAAAAAAAAATGATTGGAGGATACCTCAAACTGTGACAGACCAAACATAATTTAAAAAGGCATTCTTGGAGAAACATGATTCATGTTTGCATTTAATTTATGATTCATGTTTCTAGACAAGTTTGAAAACAATTTCTTTTGCCAATCTGAAAGGGCTCTAATACCCCCTTTTATACTGTGCATGACTCTTGCTCCTGATGCGAGATAATTTAGCTTGGGATATACGAGTTTTATACTGCCATTTTTTAACCCGCAAGCAGAATAGGGCCTACATGATACTTTCAGTTCAGGAGTCAATGACTTTAGCACTAGCTAATAATCAAGATACTATTTAATACTGATGTTAACTTGGGCCTCAAGGGCTCAAGCGGACTTGAACTACCTCTGAGAGCAGGTTTATACTTCAGCTTGGGCTATTGTATTTTTCTTGACCTTTCATATTGAGAGTTAGCTCTCTTTGGGAGCGGACCTGAAGCGAGATATCTCCCAGTATGAATGGGGTATAAAACTGTTTGAGTGTGTGTGTGTGTGTGTGTGTGTGTGTGTGTGTGTGTGTGTGTGTGTGTGTGTGTGTGTGTGTGTGTGTGTGTGTTTGTACCGTAGACAAGGGAAGCACTGAGGCTAGATAGACGACACTCAACAGAAATAATCAGTTAATCTTCTCTCTACTGCAGGATCAAGTGTCCCTCAACTGAGAGAATGTTAATGAGTCCCAAGAGTAACCAGTGCAGTAGGGTAGTAGTCCCTTTGCCACTGACCTCAGCTAATAAATGGATGGATACAGGCACTGACCACTTGCTATTCCATGACACAAAAAAAGTCCACTACAGAAACCAGAAGTATACAATGTAACATTGTAGGGATTTTTTTTTAGAGCCTCCTGTAAAAGTTTTACAGCCTCCTGGCAGTCACATATGGACATGTGATATCCATAATATCGAGGAAAATTAATGAAATTTGGCAATTTCTTATTCTATGCCCATTGGAGATAATACAACTTGGAGTCTCTTCCCATTGGTTCCAGTGGTAGCACTATGTTTTGTCATCAATGGTTATACTATTTTTATTGCCTGAAAAATAAAAATTAAAATATAGTATTTTCCAACATCAGTATGGTTTCCCCCACAAAGTATGTGAATGCCAGTATGCATACAAACACTGTATTTCATGACTATGGTTATGACATGCAGTGGAACCTCGTTGAGGCTAACAATAACAACTAGTAATGGCTAGTATAAGGTACCATTTTGCTTAATTTCCTACATCTTCAGGTCAATGATGTGTATCAAAAAGACACATGGCAACTGGTATGCCTCAGCCATAATACATGGTTCTCCCAATAGGTCTATGCAGTGTGATGACAGTTTCATATACTTGGCAAAATATTAAATTGACATGCTTGTCACATACTATTACTAGTATATGTCGAATGTTCACTTTCCTTGAACTAGGGATCACTGGATGAATGGCTATACAGCCTATTGTTTTTAAAGAGAGCAGGTATTGGGGATTTGAGGATTTTTACTGGATTTTGACCCTTTTATGAGTCTATGCATTGAGTAATTTCAAAGATATTGAGAGAGAAAGTGAAATTTCAGTATTAAATAGTAAAATGTTAGCATTCTAACCTGGCCTTTGACCCATGAACTTTGACCCTAAAATCCCCAAGAGAATCACTGTCAGGTAGAACATGCATAAATATAAGTTTCACGAGTTTCACAGTTGTTGGTTTGCTCAACTATAAAGCTATTGATCCAAAGATGATCAAAAGCTTTGGAACTCAGTATGAGCCAATGTCTAAAAATGTCTTGAGCAATGTTGGTGAAACAGTGGAACTGAAGACTAAGACTTAATACATTACTATTAATGCAACTCTCACAGTGATCTATTCAGGACCAACAACCCAGTACTGTCCAAACATTGAGCATAAAATATAAGCCTTACTGACCAGAGTGCACTCAGTCCCTTGTGTTGCATTTGATGCTGGATATTTAACATATTCACACGACATGCCAAGGAAACAGTAGTGACAGCAGGTCACATAACATTTATCATCCTTCGATCCACTATTAAAGTAGAAACAATCACACCAAGTAGGCCTATGTGCATTGTCTAATAACACCTAGATGATCCAATATGTGCTACTGTCACAGATAATTAGAAAAATACAACATACTTTCAATAAAACGATTTCAAAGACAATGCATAATGCAAAACACCACAACTTCTACTATGCAAATAATGAAGCACTGGGAATGATAGCTGTGAGTGACAGATGTCAAAAACATATCAAACGACAATGTTAAACAGCACCCACAAATTTGTTTTGAATATTTTGAAGGCTTACCTTCTTTGACATCATACCCGCAGTCACTTAGATATACTGAAGTGCGCTGAAATTGCTCATTACGAAACAAAAAATGAATATCATTGATTTCCTGCCCGCCTCATTAACCCATCAGCCTCTCTGGTACCCCCTCCCCCTCCCCCTTTGGGACCCACCCAACAATGGGAGCACACTCTTTTGTCCATTCACGGCATACTACCAGTGAGTGCTGAAACCCGAAGAAGAACACACTTTACCTGCAGCATCCTATAAACATCTTTGAGCCGGGCAGTAGACGGGTAACTCTCCAAAGTTATATCCAAGCATTCCAATTGGTCCAATTGTTCCTCTCACAGTCAACTTTTTGGTAGAAAATGCTCATCAGGATGGACACTTTTTGCGACTAAAAAAAATAAACATGTGTGTATACTCTCAGCTCTCACGTCAGTTTGAAAAGTGCCTTCGTATAAAGAAAAATGCTGCAGAGTTTACTCTACTGTTCTACTGCCACCATCACTTCGCTATAGGTGGGGCTTTCAGGTAGCTCAACGCACCCCACATCAATACAAAAGCTCAAGCCTTTTAAGTGATTTGACGTGGTGTGCATATAAGCAGTCATTCTTTTTTTGCCCTCTATTTCTCTTCTCCCTTTTTTTTTTCTTGATTGGTGCTGCATAGCAAAGCGCCCCCGTAATTCACTTCCACTGGGATAAAAAGGACAAGGGGATGAGGAACAATAGGAATACATCGGTTTTTTGCTGTTGAATGCAAAGTTTGTTGCGGTGTGTTCGGGCATATCTGACATACCTCCCTGTACTCCGCTGGTCAGTAGAGGGTGACGGTAAAGTACACAGACGGTGATTTCAGCTCAATTAACTGGTAGCTCTCTCTCCAGCAGAGGGGCGTCAATCAGCACCCATCCAGCGTAATCTAAGGACTTCCGCTCTAAATGATTTTATATGTTGTTGACAAATCTTGTTCAAAGTTGTTGTACCCATTAAAGGGACTTTGTCATAATTCACCGACCAGGATAGTGAGATTGATATTCATCAATCACGGTAAGAATACAGAACCAGGACTTAGACTTAGCATTGAAGCCTGACATAATGCATTGGGAATTAGAACATTAAGAATAGGAGGTTTTGGATAGAAGTGAAACATATTATACCAGTGCTTATCTGCAAGGCTTTCCACACGAAATAGATCAGGGCAATTGGAAATCCTATTTGGGCAAGGACAAGTAATGTAGACACAGTTATGTATTTACAGTTGGCCAACATTGTGATTATAACTTCTTCTTTTTTTTTCTTTCAGAGAAAGAGGCAAACTCATCGACATGAAAAACAATCATGTTGCCACACATTAACCTGTTGAGGACAAGTCCGAGTATACTCGGGCAGGTGTCTATGGGAAAAGTGTGCTCAGATAGCAAATTCAGACCATCTTCAACTGATTAAAATTACATAGAAGAATGTATGATCTTGTAAAAGTGTCCACTTTATCAAAGAAATTGAAACCAACCATTGCCCTCTTTCTTTGCATCAGTCCTATTTCACAAACAACTTTTACCCGTTTTGAAGCAAAAGGGAACAAAATGCACTTCTTTCTCTAAGTCGAGCAAACTTGAGATGACTAATTTTGAGCAGTAATCTGCTCTCAACTCAGAGGGACAGGTAATTTCATACATTTATAACCATGTGCATAGACTCACAATAGTGTCAAGTGTAAGACCAAAAACAAAGCCAAACAAAAAAGGACCACTGACAACAGTTAGTAGCAGTTTGATATAATTTTAATACTTCCTATTCCAGTGGCCGCATATTGCATTAACAGTTAACACCGCCTTTCGCTCGTACAGCTGTACCGCGACATTAGGCCCCTCTGTGAGCCCACTACACAAAGAGAGCACTTGTATCATGTATACACAGACTGTCAATTACAACCTAAAGTGTACAAAACGATGTATACAATGCAGTGTGAATGCAAATGTGTGTGACGGAGCATGAATAGGATTACACTGGCTGCTTCACATACCAAACTAGAAAAGCACTCTGAGAGCGCAGACCTCCGCCAAGCATGCAGCTCATTTCCACCACTGATCTTGTTCTTCCATAGAGATATCAGTGATTTCCACCCATACGTACTTATAGCATTGTGTGCTGAAAGTTGCCAGATTTCCCAATATAGAAGCCTTTGTTACGTCATAAACACTCAGCTGCACGGCGCGCCTCACCCCAGCAGAAGCTTAAGTACGCACTTTAGTGCGCGCAGGCAAACCTCAAATGCGCGCAGACAAACCTCAAATACGCGCAGCCTGAACTCCCAAGTTCATTGACCCTACCTGCCAAAATATCAAAAATCCTTGATAAATTCCCCCAAAATTCTTGGATCACTACCAAAAGTTAATCATTTGGTACTTGTGTCATTCCCAACCTTTCCTGCAAGTTTCATCCCAATCCGTTCACTACTTTTTGAGTTATTTTGCACACGGACAAACTAACTAACTAACAAACCAACGGTAACGAAAACATAACCTCCTCCCTTGGCGGAGGTAAGCTTTTCCACTATCCCAACAGTATGGAACTACTGTGCTTGGTCTCAATTGGTCTAGGAGTAATATTTGTGTAAAGTGGTCCAGCTTGAATACCAAATCCATGCATCAATAGATTGAGATCTTAATACTGCTTGATACCATGGCACAATACCACAATTGATAGATTGTGTCAGGTACATGTACACATTTTGTGTACAAATACACTCTATTAGTCACATGATCATTCAAATATATAGCAAACATGATCCCTGCAACACGCCCACGGCGGAGCTGCTACCAATTTCAGCTGGTGGTTTTCAAGCGGTTTCCATGACAGGGTATCAATTGGCAGGTTCGCAATGCTGATTGAGGGCAGAATCATGAAATTATCATATTATATTTATGGTCAATACCAATTACCATGAAAGAATAAATTATATGTACAACAGTATGGTACATATCACAAATGATGGGAAAGTGCACTTGCACTTACACTTTCTGTCTAAAACTATGAAACCTGTATGAAATATTTCAGATGCATTCACACAGGCTTTCATTTTTCAGTAAACACACACACACACACACACACACACACACAATTAACTGTTTTTGGAAATCGATTTTAGCAATGCAATGTGAAAACCATTAATTCTTACAGACACTCAAAAACAATTATCTCTCGTGACACACATCGTTATGAAATAATCTATCCTGCTTTGTTCATTTTGTTTAAAACTCTCACGCAATAATTCATTTGCCCTGAGGGATGTGTGTGAATGGCATGTGACAAACCCATTATTTTTTTTGAATCCCATTATGCAACTTCCAACAATACAATGTAGGTCCGCACATTCTCAGATGCCCAGGGTCAGCATTTTCTTTTTCCACCGAGGTACAGCAGGGTATGATAAGTGATTGTATGAAAAATCTCCACCAAATGCAGATGCCTTGTCGTCTGCTCACGCTTTAGACCTTTTTGTAATGGCACCCATGCCTTGCATGGTGAAACAGGAATTTCTGGTAGTAGGCCCTCTAGTGTTCATAGTATTACACTCTATTAGTATGCCAATACACTCATACAACAATTGGTAATGTCACTTGATTGTGCAAAGTACAAAGGGCTTATTATGACTTACTCTCTGGAGAAACTAATGTGTTTGTAGAGTGGGAAGTGGCCTTTATAAAAAAATGCAATTAAATAAGATAAAGAAATATTATCTATGAGCTCTGGTAGAGGTCATATTGCCTCTTCTCTCAGATTTCATGATTACTGAATTTGGAGTCTGCAGGGTTTCATGAGAGTGATAAAAGCAATAAAAATAAGGTCAGCATGATCATAAACATCTTTATTTCATTTCCTACCAAAAGGCTGGTACAGTGACAGTTTGTGATTTGCTAGGTAAGCAGTGATTTGTATACACACACACACACACACAAAATGTGGTGTGTTTGTTTCTGTTTTATATCGTGTGTTTGTAAGATTGTGTGCCTGTGTGTGTGTAGGACAAGTAGGTGTGTGTTTATTACGTGTATATGTGTTTACATGTTCTGGGGAAAAAATGCATATGGGTGCAACTTCATGGTTTAATGGGACAGACAGGTCTTTATACATTTGATATTTGCCATACCACACATGCCTGATGGTTCTGGAAAAAGTTGTAATTTTCTTGGAAGTTACTCCAAAGTGGTTTAAAGAATGTACGGCCTACCAGAATATGTACTGTGTATACCTGATATGCATACGTATATATACAAGTCAACCACAGGAAAATTCTTCACATGTATATCACATATCATGGCATCTTTTGCATTGTACATTGGTAGGTGCTTGATTGCCAGGCATACAATGCAATATATGAAATTGATTGAATTCATAAACATAATACTGTTTACATCCATGTAATTGTTATTTCAAAAGATAAGTCTTAAATTTACATGCTTTATGATGGCTAAGAGGAAATATTTCAAAGAAAAAAGAAAAAAATTACTTTGACTGAAATCACACATATGTATAGCACAAGAAGAACATATCAAAAACATACATACACACATACACACACACAAAAAAAAACATGTGCAAAATTGGATTTAAAACAATGTATTCCATGGGCATGGCTACACCTTCATTCTGTAAAGGTTATCACCTAATTATTCCACTCAGAATTGAAAAATGTTAGAGTATATTGAAACTGTAATACCATTTTTTAATCAAAGACATGTAACATACAAATTGTACACATGTAGGACTTCCAACATGGTTTTTAATACTAACTTGTTCTAATTTTGATATCATATTCATTCATCAACCTGACTTTCTCTCTATATATATCTCTCTCTCTTTCTCTCTCCCTTTGTATTTGTATAATTACTAAACATAACATGCACGTAAACACACACTTATGTGTATATATATGCCTAGTCTTCTTGTATAGTTATAAATCACCCTTCCATTTACATTGTATTACAGCTGTTTACTATGCATGACACTTCAGCCTCACACTGCACAGTGACCAGCACTTATATCAAATAAAATCAGAGCTGTGTGCCTTTTTATTATATCCTGTTCAGTCTTTTGTCCACGCCCACCTGTTCCATGGCGAACCAATTGACACAAGAGGATGTCTGCCGCTAACACAAAGCCCCGAAGGCTGTAACCATAATAAAATGAATACCACCCCTCCCAGTGCCATTGACTTTGGAGGCCCTAATATTATTTTTTCCCCTCGCGCGATGAGTCATCCAATTGCGGCAGAATAGCATCGCTCCCTCCCTCGCTGAAGACGCATCGACTTTCTCTTTTCAGCACGAAGAAGAGTATTATTTATCCATGGCAACATCTTGCCCTGACACATCACATGCAATTTACCCCACTCCTGAGCAATAATTTAAGCCAACAGAGAATTCTGCTGTACACGTACAGTGTGCATATGAAAAAGGTTTGCTCTCCATACATGGACTTTCCGCACACACCAATTTTCCAGGAAGAATGTTACCAAACAGGCCTTCATGCCAGCCTGTTGCACTCCAGTCAAATATTTACTCAAATACTATAAGAGCGCATTTCTATGAATTCCACATATATGGATATATCATCAAAAAAGCCACAGTAACGAGAGGTTTGGGTTTTCTCACTCTTGCTCAAGGATGCTAGACACAGAAAGCACACTAAAAAAAAATAATAATAATAATAAAAAACCATGAGATCTTTATCTCTGGTACATCATGTTTTATGGTTACATGCTCACATCAGGGAGGTTCCCACATCAGGGAGGTTCCCATCTCCCTGCTCACATACTCACACAAACACACACAGGAGATAGACTTTGAATTATGTCTTCCTCTTGATCATAGTGGGGGTTAATTGGTCTCAGTGGAGTACACTGGTTTACATGGCAACTGGCCAAGTAGAAGAAACTCGTTCGATTTCTGTCTGTGTTGAGATATGGTATGGCTTGAGCTGGAGTTTGAAGTTTATTATATGGCAGTAATATTTACCACAACTGATTGTGATGAAAGGTACAATATTTGCAACACACTGAGGCTGATTTTCAAACCAAAAACAACGATTTATAACACAGGATACTGTAAAAGTGGCTATTTTCGCATAAGTAATTTTTTGCGCTCGGCAGGGTGAGATTAAATTTTGTTTGCTTTTAATTTCACGGAATCAAGACATTTATTTATTAGTGGAACATATGGCATGCACGCACAAATATTTGCGGATTGTTTTTATTTTTGCACTGATTCCTGGTCGCGAGAAATGCACAAAAATTTCCCCACCGCGAAAATGTCCACTTTTACGGTGGCCCTTTGGCACAGTTAGTGAGGTATTGTGAACAGCTATCATAGCCACTCCATATCAGTCTACTAATACTGCAAAGCAATATGAGTGTACACTAAACATATTTTCATCGGTGTAACTTTTGCCTGGTGACCAAGATTTGAGCCATTTTGTGCGTTTGAGCAGAATATGCGAAGTTGGCGCGCCGTTGACCGAGTCAGACGTGCGAATATGGCACAAAGAGTTAACACCCATCAACACTTTCGATTCCATTCTTGCGTCAATGATTTTAGTCCAGAGGTGGTGAACTTTACCCTCTTTCTCTCCCCTTAAATTATCTTTAAAAAGTTGCACTCAGTGATAGCTACAGGTTGTTAGTGTTGCTAAGTCAGACAAGCCTTGACTACACTTTCATGCTGACAAAAACAACTTAGATGATAAAGGCATGTAGTACTGCATGAAGTATGTCAGGATGCTAAAAAGTGGTCAATTACTACTGGTATTACATGATTTTTTTTTTTGTCTACTAGGAAGAAAAAGGAAAGAGAGAGAGAAAGACTCAATGTGGTCTATAGAGTCTGGGCAAAGAGATGTAAATTCTATCGCTAGACAAGGACCTGTCCATGTCTCTACAAAGAGACTCCTGTGTTTGGGTAGGACCCTCCGCCCACTTTGTGCCATTGTTATGCACGTACGCCCCATTGTGACTTGTTTTTTTGTCCAAACTACAATCCAGGTCACTACAAGCAAGCATCTTGGTTTCACCTTCTGTTCTCTTTTCTCAATAGGTACAAGATATTCTTTATGAATACTGAAGAACTGATACCAACAATAAAACACTTAACCACCATGTACAAGTGTACATGAAGAACAGTGATAAACACTGCTTTGTGTAGTTGTTATAGTTTTTTTTTTCTGAATGTTATATGAAGGAAATGTTCAATTGGAAGTTTTAATCAGAAACTGAAAGTATGAACACACCATTGGTGATTCAACGACTGTTTTTGAGGAGTATTTCCATTCTTGATACAAGGAGAAACATTCTGAAGATACATGGATGAGTACATACTTGAAATATAATAATTTCTCCAACACAGTGGCACTGAACATATGTTTTATCCTTCTGTTTATCAACCTAGCTATAGTTTTTATGCCTTCTTTTGTGGTCAGCACATCTGCTTGAGAGCATTTTAGATACATGTAGATGTACATGTATTGAAACTAAATATCAATGAAAATGGATAACACATCCTTGTAAACCCTTTCACATCAAAACTATTTCTGTAAGAGGCTCTCATAATATTACATGGGGGGGGGGGGGGGGGGGGGGGGGTGACATGATCGTACTATATTGAAAGACTATTACCACTACCAAGTTTGAGTGATACAATAATCCAAACCTCAAAAACTATCTTCTTTTTTTTAGCACTACAGCTGCATCACAAAAACTTTCACATCATAATCATATGCAACATAACAGTTCTAAACAAACTGCAAAGCATGCAATAGAAAAATCATACAAAATCATATACTCTTTTTGGCATATGAATGTGTACTTGGCACTTTCTTTTTTTTTTGGGGGGGGGAGGGGTCATCTCATTAACTTTGATTTTGAAAAGAAGTAATCAAAGTGATCCACTGATAAATCAAAGTTGTCAATAGCCGTGATGAACATTTTAAGCATACTTGCTTCCACTCCTTTTTTTTTCTTTTGTCACTCTAATTCATTCTCTACAAGATTTGTCTTTTATGTGGGCCTCTCTTTCCAAATAACATAATGATTTTGAACAAACATTTTCATACAATGTATTATTCTGGGTTTTTTTTCCACTTTATGTTTCATATTTTGCATTACATTGATATGTTGTTTATTGTTGTATCTGAAAGAATTTGTGATGTTGGAAATAGAATTTGATCTGAATTGAATCGGATTGAATAAAAAAAAAAGAGTCATCTTAAAGAGTTTGTAAGTCTGAGAGTATGGCAACATCCTGCCTGCCAATCACTATCCCACTTAAGCCTCTCAGGCCCGGCAACCGATAGTTCCCATCAACGATGCACACAGTATTGCAGTGACTGGTAATGCTAGGGTTATAGAGTTACATGTAGGCAGTCAACTGCTTTACTACAGTGTATGTTCCCTTCATTGAAGGTTTATTCCATCTAAAATACTGTGTCGCAACACGCTACACTGAACCTTACATGAGCTTGCGATAATTATGCAAGATTAATGGCTCTCAAGACAGGAAATCCATCAGTGTACATCAATTACTAATTCCCTGACATCCAGGCATTCACATATAGAGCAATTATGGTAATAACTGAAACCATTATGATTGATTACTCACTCTATTAAAAAAAAAAATATTATACAGTTACGACATTTCAAGGCATGCATTTCCAGTAATCTATATTCCTATTCAAATGTTTAATCGATTGAATTTCTTGCATTGTGTTATTAAACACTATCTTCGACAAGAGTGTATACTGAGAGTCCTCCTAGGCAAAAATGAAACCTAAACAAGGCATTAAAAAAATGAATTAAATGCCAGCAATGTTGTGGGAATCTACAGACGTGACTCCTGATCATGGACTTCAATGGTATAATATATCTAGGCTCATATCTCCTAACACTGCTCTGGCAAACACTATGCAGTGTATGCAGTAGCACTACGAAAAAAATAATGGCAAATATCTCGCAACATATTATTAATGCATGTGTGTGTGCTGTTCCATTGTATCATGTACACTTTGAAAATCATAAATGCAGATCTTCTCGACACCTGCAGCCTTCTGGACAAAATAGAGCATCAGGGCACCAAAATCCCCTGATAGTACTGTGGTGGTGCTTGGAGACGGTTACCTGGTGGTTGCTATGGCTCTGATACTAGTCTGCTCCTACAGTTGTTTCATTAAAATAAAGATTGAGTGTCTTTTTTTCTTCCTTTTTGTCCTTTATCTTTAGCTATAGCTGCATTAATACTATTATCTACCGGAACATGATGGTTGCTAGTATTCATATAAAATAACTTGCCCAATATTTAGAGCACCAACCTAACTTTGCTCTATTTTCAGTGAGTGGAAATACAGACACAGTGAAGATGACTCATGTTGGGGCTGTATATTTACAATGCATCACATGAAAGGGGAAGTCATAACAGAAATAAACGCCTTTTATGATTTGATCATCTGTTCCAGAATAATGCGGTAACTATACACAAAGGGAAGATTGTAACAATTATTGGAACTGAACACCTGTTTTTGGTGTTGTTTTGACTTTCACACAATATTTGTTTGGCTTATTCAGTTGAAATTTCATCTCTTTTTTGTACCTCTACAGCTTCATTTTAGGCAGCTGTATACAAATTTAAAAATTATGTCGGGAAATCATCACTTTAATTACTTGATTTTGTAGGAATTTGAATAAACAAGACAAAAATAAATGACAACTGATATTGACTCTTAACTTCAGCTCTCTGGATTTTCATGATATCTTCTCATAGCCTAGGATACCCATTGTAACTTCTTCATGTGCCTAGGAAAACCTGCTTAACTTTACAAGCTTTGGAACTCAATAATCCATTCAAACTTAGATTACTCGCAGATTAGCAAGCCCACTCATGTGTAGCATTGTACTGTGCTTCGGTCCAAAAGGAAGACCATGTTGTCATAATAGGGATTAGGGAGATTAGGTAAGCTTCATTCATTGTCAGCTTGTTACCAGACATCTGAGTTAATTGGCAAAATAAAGAACTCTAGCTTGCATGCCAAGCAGTAAACAAAGCATAGTAATCAACAAAAACTGGTAAATTATCCCTTCTGGTTTAGAAGAACACTGAGAACATGATTTGTGGATGCATAGCATTTATATGTCATGGTTCCCTTGAAATATGAGTACAAGATAAGCATACCATTGTTTCTGTGTGATATTGATGTTGATGTCAGTGACTAGTGATGTTTATCATCATTTTAAGTAAAAATAACATTGAACATAAAGCGTGGCATCCTTCTGGATACATAACCAACTCCAGAATACTGTAAAACGAGGAATGTTCTTGTGCATTTTAATTTCACGAATTTCGCAAGCGCCAAGATTCGCGAAATTAAAATGCACACTAATATTCTTGTCTACACTATATGCATTGAATGCTAGTGGCATTTCGTGAAAATTTCATGCTGCAAAAAAAGCCGTCGGCTCCAATTCACGAAAAATTCATGCTGCGAATATATCATGTTTTACAGTATCAGGTACAGATGAAAACCACAAACATGTAATGGAATGCAAATTCCTCTGCATATCAAACATAGTACATTCATGTATTGTTGTGAGAGTCTCTCTTTGATGAGGATATAATGCTGCTTATGATCATAGTGATAGTGATCATAATGCTGATAATGATGAATTGATAACAATTTGATGATAATGATGATGATGAGAATGATGGTAGTGATGATGAAACAATGATAATGTATGAAGATCAAAAAAAAAATGAGCCCAAAAAGTTGCATTTGACTACAGCGACATGGTGTCACTTCAGGGAACAATATTAAAGAATATCTTTCAGAGTACAATGTATTCTGAGAAATTATTACATATCTCATCCTTTTCGTTTTAAAAATGAAGCGAGAACAAGAACAAATGGCAAACAAGTCCCTTTAAAATGATAGAAGGAAAATGAATTAAAAACAATTGAAAAGAAACTGTGAAAATGCAGAAAATTTCCTGCTTGATCAGCATGGGAATTTAACTATCATCTCATTGAGGCAGCTCAGTCACTTGTTCACTTTAGTCAACAAAGAGGAGATAATTAATGTAAACAGTACACGCATTGTACGTTTGAGTGACCTTGTGTAACAATGGACTTAACTCTACACTGCTTGAGAATACAGCATACAGTCTTGGTGTGCATACTCTCATTAAATATAGACACTGAAAATCTATTGATGGTATCATTGTCAGCTCTGTGAATAAAGAGGAAAGAGTCATGCCTAGTGCACACTTCCAATAATTGATCATAGACCAAAGCACTGCTTACTATCATTGAGGGAGGTAATACACAGAGATCTTAGAATTGTGTAACTTGGTTAGAACTGATGCTCCAGATGAGGGTTTTCATATTTTTGTCAAATGTTCATGCTTTCATTATTGTGCCATCTTGCTAGATACAATTTACATCAATACCTTTGCGTCTCCCTGTTACAGTAACATGCCAACAAACAGGCCTACTGTTGACTTTTACTCATGCATGCTTAAAGGACAAGTTCACCTTCATAAACATAAGGATTGAGAGAATGCAACAATATTAGTAGAACACATCAGTGAAAGTTTGAGGAAAATTGGACAATCGATGCAAAAGTTATGAATTTTTAAAGTTTTTGTGTTGGAACCGCTGGATGAGGAGACTACTACAGCTTGTGAGTCATATGCGTACAACAGTATAAAGAAAATGTAAAGAAAATTCAACATATTTTCACTTTTTTCACATAATAAAAGAGCGCTTGACTTGCCTCTTTCTAAAGGCAGGGGGAATAATATTACCCATAACATTTGTCGGTAACGAGTCGGGGGGGAATGTGTACTCTTTTCAAAAGATGAAATTTTGTGAAATTCTCTTTATATTTTCCTTATATTGTTGTACGCATGTGACATCTAAGTTATTCACACACTGCAGTAGTCTTCTCATCCAGCGGTTACTGCACAAAAACTTCAAAAATTCATAACTTTTGAACGGATTGTCCAATTTTCCTCAAACTTTCAATGATGTATTCTACTAATATTACTACATTCTCTCAATCCTTATGTTTATGAAGGTGAACTTGTCCTTTAAGTACTGCTCCAGTGTCTCTGAGCTTGCCCATTTCACCGAAATTGCAAGAAAATATAGGAGAATTTTAGAAACTACAGAGTCAAGAAGGTATAAAAGTAAAGTAAAAGAAAAAAAAATCTTATCATCTAAAACAAAATGACACACAAACCTTTTCTTGTGGAAGAAAAAAAGAAGAAAAGAAAACACACTCTCACATTATAAAATCAACTATGAAGTCCAGTCATTAGCAATGATCTTGGAATGATACATTTTCAGATATTGTCCTGATTCCAGCAATACTCATTGGTTTAAATATCTTTTATCAAACTAGGACCAGCACTATTGTTGATGGTCTTTTCAGGTTGCAGTTGAACAAGCAACATATCAATGGAGAATGTGTGATGTGGTCATGTGATTTAATCAAATATTCATCTAAATCTTATTCTGATGTTGTGGTGAAAAACTGTCACGGACTCACGGCCCTGTAGGTAATTAGACTATACAAGTGTATCATTTTCCATGAACTTGCTCATGAATGCAGAAATATAGTGTTGTAACATGAGGGACTTTCTTTCGCAGTCTTCAATTCGCATCGTCTATTCTGATTCATTTTCAGTAGATCACTGAAACTGCTTGTATGAAATACAAACCAGAATACATAAATCATAATATATCTAACTCCACAAAATATTCCCTGAGCCTCACAAATGTTTGAAACACAGGTGTATGAGAGCTGAAGATGAGGTGATAGAAAATCAGACCTCAGCGGTCCCAGCAGGGAGAATAGGTCTTGGAATTCCCCGTAGGTAACGCCCTCGCGAACACAGATGGCCTACACATTAGCCAAACTTTGCTACAAATGAAAACTCCAGCATACAATGAGCAGAAGGTCATGTGTCAATTGACTTGTGTACAGGCTCGCTCTATGAGATGAACTTTGAATCAAACAAAAAGAGAGAATAAAAACAGCCTCGCAAATTACATTTTCAGACTTTGCCCGTTTACCTCAGGCAAAGAGATCATTAAAGAGTGTACTGTACATAACGCAATTATTCATGTTAGCTACATAAAGTGTTTATGGGCCAGTAGCTCTGTGCTATGCAGTCTCTCTGAAAAAAACTAACTTTTATCATTGTGCTCTGGAGAACGCAATAGAATACAAATGATTTGTTTACTTGTTCAATTCTCTCTGCCTGTGTCAAATAGAGTGATATTGAGCATATTCATCTGATGTAAAGAAATTACTGTCATGCACACTTGTACGTACATCATCTAGTCTCTGTGCCAAGGCATTTACAAACAATTTAAAATATATGTGGTGTGAAATCGGTATTTTGAATAATTCAAAGTGCCAATGTTGAAAGTGTGATGAAAGACTTCAGAAATATATCCAAACAAACATAATCTGAGAACTTCCTATTTACCTGGAGTGCTCAGGGAAAAATATTATTTTTTAGAAGAAACCTATACGTGTCACTCAAATTTAGATGAAATCTTTTTGGACCAAAGTTTTGCCTTCCAATCTTTTGTTATTCCTCTTGGACTTTCTAGAATATCTTTACTGTGTGCACAATAAAATTTTGCTCAAAAACATTTAATATTTTCATAAATGCAAGATTACTGTGTGCATTTAAATGATGCCTTTGATACCTCAATGTACTTATACTCTCAAGATCTGGTTTTCTAATAATCTCTTCTTCTTTTCTGTTCTCTTCTTGTGACTCTGCCATATTAAGTTCACGGCCAGCAACAACAAACAACTGATCAATGGAAAGGGGCGTGTCTTTGTGCACAAATGTAAACGCTGCTCTCCTCTCATGTCACATAAACAGGTGGATGGGAATTGAAAATGACAAGAAAGAGTCATGAGTCACTGTTCAGGAAAAGGTTAAGTATGATGCTGTCAATTTTTTACCCTGAGATGTTCTTCTAGACAGAAATCAATGGAAAGTTCTGTGGTTCTGCATCACAGATAAGAGTTGATTGAAGGTAATAAGAAGTTCAGGGGCCATGAAAACAGAAAATTTCTGGCTTCAGTTTCTAATCAAGTGAAAATAATGAGAATAACACCATCAGGGTAAAACAAAGTAAAACAGTACGACATGAATAATAAAAAAAAAATGAATACATTAATTCTGTGCACATGATGATTTTGAATAAAGGGGTCTATGTTGGTGCAAATGCAACCCCCTTCAGACCCTTCAAAAAAAGTTTTACTCGCATGCGCGCGGGTAAGAGGTCTTTTTTTTTTTCCTTCAATTTTTTTTTTTTGCTTGTTAGCTGATGAAAACCAGAAGTGGAACCAGTATATAAATGCATCCCCCCCCCCTTTGAAAAAAGCTGGTGGCACCCCTGTTACTGCAGCTTAAACATTTTGGAAACATGTATGTCAAGTTCCTCTTTAGATGACTGTGGCTGTGAGCAAAAATTCATTCGGCCTTTTGGAATGACGGCAGCAAGGCAAATGCATGACAGAAAAATCTGTGTCTGGAATACTCACTTTCCCGATACTTGAAATGACATCCGATTCATGTCCTCCGTCTCGCTCCCCTTGCCCCCCTGATGGGCCCACTTCAGCATGCAAGAAACGTTTCCTGGTAATGTCAAAAGCAGATACTCCGTAGTTGGGCTGTTCCGCCCGCTGGCCTGAGCTGTGCAGAGCGTTTCCCTCCAGACTCCAGGCGATGTGTTCTCCAAATCCTCCTCTCTCGTCTGTAGTGCTTTTGGATCAGATCGCAGTCAAGACAGAAATAGCGACCGGACGTAGCAGCTATCACAGAAATGACAAGCTCCTTTGGGTTTTTAACTATCGCTTCGACAGGTGTCTTTTGCAGTGCACTCATCCATGGCGTCAACAAACTTTTCAGCTGAAATTTGCAGGCTGTAAAATTAGATTAAAGAAACAGTTATGTTAGCACATATTTGACACCATCCATGAGAGAAAGCACACTGATCTACATACTTGATGCAAACAAATAATGTACTTCTCTTAATTGATCTGGCCGAGCAAGTGTTTATCCCTGGGCGAGCAAGTATTTATCCCTACACATGGTCAAATATAGGCCTGTTGATATTCATTAGTTTATCAATCAAGCCTACATGCAGGTATTGGGTATTAAATTATCTGTGTCAACGCATTTCTCGATGATTAGCTATAGATCCTTAGTATCCTCCATGCAAACCAATTAAACAAATTATACAGTAACTATCTGCTCTCATCAAGTTGAAAAAAAAAATGAATTCAATATAGACTATTATCCATTGAGTGCAAGTCATCTCATAGATCTAGTTGTGGCAGAAAGCTATTAAAAGAAGAGTACTGTATACGCTATATATTTCGCGTGGGTTTTATTTTCGCGAATTTCGCGAGTCGGGAGCTATTCGCGAAATTAACAACACGCGAAAATATTACCTTCCAAAATGAATCCCTTGCCTTGATGATACGAACATTTCAGTACTAGTATACCATGTCACGGCTTACCGAACAGACCATACTGGCTCAGCTTGTTTACGTTTACGCACGTCCACGTCTACTTACGAATACTGTAGAGAGCCAATCCATTATCGCAAGGGGACCACTCGTCAGAAATCTAGCGCGATGGACTTAACCACTTCAAAAATGTTGAATTCTAACTTACTAGTTCGCAGAGCTTGGTAAGTTTTTTCATGCAGTGTATAACTAGTATCATTCTTATTTGCTAGTAAGTTGAAAATTCACACTTTCTTTGCCACTTCATATTTTCTCTGGTCCCCCAATCGCGAATTTAACCACTCGCGAAAGTGTGTGACAGCGGCAATTCGCGAAAATTTATGTACGCGAAAATTATAGCGTATACAGTAAACAACACTGTCAGGTACATTTAACTGAGCCACAAAACAGCTGTGAATTAAAATCATCTTAATAATCAAATTACATTAAATTACAGAAACATGCATCCAAGATTACAGAACACACGAACTTATATTTCTCAAAAACAAAAAAAAAACCTGATTCACACCAAACAAAATACAAACTAATCATTGAAATAAATTTTAATGATGCTAAAATTTTATTTTTCATCATGATAGGCCTAATCATAGTTTCAAATGGTAGCCTATGTGTGTGCATGATTTGACAGCATAGGTCAGGGTCGAAAATTCAAATATCACCTCGAGTGGAAAGGTAGCAACAAATTTACTTATTCATTCCCATATAAATACGAGATGAGTTCAACAGGTGCACACGTTCACATTGTGCAACAGATGCCGTTAGCAAGCAGACAACACCATTGAAGTTCACTCGCCCAAGAGCCCACGGACCAGGTAGGCGGTACCGCGACCGTGCACTCCAGCATCCATCCCTCTACCCCCATCACCGCAGCCGTATCCGTATCACTCCAAGCTCGCTAATTTTCTTCCCCAACCAATCCCTTCTCGCTAACTGACAACTAAAATATCGAATAGCTAGGCAGAACATATCCGATTACATCAAAGTAATGGCAAATGATGAAGGATCGCAAAATTTACCTTATGATGAGATGACGAGAGCTAAAACATCTAAGAAGATGAATGAATGGGAACGAAGTGGTTTATCTCTGTTGACGATCGCATTTACCGTTTAAAATAACGTGCACGCGCAGGTTGGGTGAATCCCGTATGTTCATTGTACCGTGCCCTAACGTTCGCATCACCGTTGCATGGTAGTGGTGTTCCTTCACACACACATAATGAAGTTGCCGTGACTAACCGATGAAGATGTGAAAATAAAAGAAAAGAATGAATCAAGGCCGCGCCGGTTGGAAGCTACCAACGCCCAGTCAACGATGAGTGCAGTGTACGAGTGAAAATCGATTCCGCGAATAAAAGAATTGTCTCTTCAGGGGACATATTCCTGGTTCCAACCGCTTCTAGACAAAAGCGGGAGCGTTTGAAACTTGAAAGATTCAAGTGTAAAAATGTAAGCTATACATTATACATACAGGCAAGATAGAACTTATTTACATTAAGAGATGACACATACAAGTAAATAAATGATTGCGTGTCGATTCGTGTTGTCGTCTGTGACTAAATAGTAATTTCTTATGGGGGATCCCCGTATGATTTTTTTTTTTTTTTTTTTTTGGTGGTGGTGGTTTTGTTTTGTATGTTCCCTTCAGTTTTCACGTAACCATCTGCATGTCCTCTACTTTTTTTTTAACCAGTTGAAATCATTGGATTCTTTCTTTATAATCCCTGTCTTGTGGTATTTCTGAATGAATAAATAACAATGAAATATCATTCTACAATACACGCATACCATAAAGATAGAAACTACACACAGATCTCGATACATTCAACTTCCGTTCATTCTAAATTATTATTGTCTTTCTGTACTTTTCCTCTTAAAGTTATTTTCCCAGTGGCTGACGAATTTCGCTCCACCTGCACGTTGCCTTAACTGAAATTGTTAAAATCCGAGTTCGTAGTAAATAAGATAATATACTTCTACCTCTCCTGCTATATACACGGGAGCCTAATCTCCTACATTATATAATTATGTTACCTACATATCCTGTGTTTTGCTTTAGTCGTATAGATTTGTGGATGATAATTGACGCATGGCTTGTACTCTGATCTCGAGCGGTTAGTGGTCATGTATTAAATGAACTTCCCACATGTCAGTAAATGACATTTCTATTACTCATCCCTAAAGAATAGCTGCTTCAGTACCAACATCATTCCAAGCTGCTACCAAAATAAGTGATGGGCTTGATAAGGGACAAACAGTTCGTCAATATTTTTTCTCGCAACTTAACTGATCTACTTCGACAATCTTTATCCTTTTATAACCACATAATAGAAGGTTTTTCAAATCCATGAAATTCTTCCGTCGAGAGGTTTTCATTGCAGCTTATTGACAATGTAGGGCAATTTTTTTTTTCCAATCAGTTCCACATCAGGTTTACCATTACTAATGCACTGTTTATATTGTTTGTTTGTTCGTTAATTTTTGTTCTTATAATTGTATTTGGGGTTTTCCGCTTTTCCTTTACATGATTTTTTTTTTGGCCCAAAGATATAATATTATATAAGATTATATCTCTGTTTTTACCATCCCTACTATTAGTCATTACAACCTTTCGTTCCCATCGGGCCGAGTCTATAGATGTAGGAAGGAAATCGTGTCCGTTCAAAGGAGAAGCGTGCAAGCACGAGATGACGGTGATTGTGATAATTTGATTGATGACATATCAATATTTTTCTCATCTTGTGTCATCAACAATGATGCCATTTTGCCACTTTTTAATAATGTTTTTTCTTCAAATTACAATATTCAGCTGTTCTTGAGCATAATTCTACATAATTATCTTTTTATTGATTTTTTCCAATTACACTATTACTATTCAGCTATTCTTAAACATAATTCTACATAATTATCTTTTTGTTTATTTTTTTATTACACCGTTCAGCTGTTCTTGAGCATAATTCTATCATTGGATAATCAGTGATCAATTCAAATCTGACCATCGATTATACTGATAGAATTTTGAAGGAGAAATTCCTTGTAATGACATTCGTTCAATTGATAATGTTACAAATCAGTATTTGAGTATATAAAGTCGTATATAGAAAATATTCGTCATGAATATCTAATGATTACTAGTCTCCTCAGTTACGCTCCGATGCACGCACAGTCACCGATAGAGCTCATTAGCATTCTCATTATAATCATGTTAACAAAAAAATCGTGAGATTATCACGATACTAGTGCATCCATTGCCTAGCAACGACATCAATGTGACGTTAATACATGTACAAAGAGAGAGAGGGAGAGAGAGAGAGGGGGGGGGGGCTCTGTGGAAAATATCCATTAGCTTTAGGGGAAACAATCATCTCTGGAGTGAATAAATTAGATGCAAGTGGGGGAATTGTGATTAGATGAGGCTGGATGGAACGATCGGGTATTAAACAATAACTCCTCTCCCTTGATAACGTCCAATAGACTTCTTATACTAGACAATCAAGGTATATTGATGGATTATCATGACCTATATTTTCTGCCGATCTTCTGTGTGGCGTTTGGTTATTGCATTAATTGATTTGATTAATACAAGAGATTTTCCCCATTGAGGATAAAAATCTCTTTGGATTAATAACAAGTCATGATTGATGGTGAAAATCACTGTGGTAGAGTTATCAAATTCGGACTGAAATCTGTAACCAAAAGTCTTTTAATCTAAATTCTAATTATAGTAATTTCATTGTAAAAACGGTGTATGGACATACAGTATACAGGTACACAGTATATTTTCGTCAGTATGCAATTGGTACACACTCAGAATTCTTGTATATACCAGAAAGAATGAGCCTATTATGATCTCAGTATCTTTTACCGATCTTTGTTGTTGATTGTTGAATTGATTTGATTAATTTTTGATTTATAGTGAAAATCGCTGTGGCAGCTAGAGCTATCAGCTTCTGATGGAAATTCCAACCAGTTAAATATATAATAATCCTTTTAATCAATCTTAATCTGGCTATCATACACACCCAACAATACACATAATTATTTTCGTGTTATAGTGTGCGTCTACTCGACATGTGATTACCGAATGATGTTTGCAGAGAGTTCGATGCAACACTCATACATCGAATTGATTGGGGTCTCATACACGCGATCGCGCTTGCACAAATCATGTTCTGTAGAGTTTTAACTTTTTGTGTTGTTAAAGTATGAAAGACGGTTAACACAGTTCGTCATTCCAAAGGTTCGTCATCTTAGTATGTATATTCTCCATTTTTCTTCATCTTCTTTACGGAACAACGAACCTTATTTCATTTTAGAATTTAAGAACATTTGGCATGAATAACCCCCTTTTCCCACTCTTAGATTAACAAGCCTTCGGAATAACGATATATATATATATATATTTTTGGAAACCTTTGGACCAATGAACCCTCGGAGTAACACCACGTCCAGTTGACGAATGTTCGGATTAACGATCATCTAGGTGTAGGGAATTTATTGTTTCAGAATAACGATCCTACGGAACATAACGAACCTTGTTTCATCTTCGGATTCAAGAACATTCGAAATAATGCACTTTAACCTGGAAGACATGCATGTGACCGGTCCACTGCATATCGGTTAAGCAAATATGTTTGGCATGGGGGTGGATGGGGATTGTTGCTGTGGAATGAGTTGAAATACAAAAATTATTATTATTTCATCAATTTTATCATCATGATGAAAATAGCTACTACATAGAACTTTACAAGACTAAACACTAGAAATAATATTGGAAACGATAAATCATAATTATAGTTGACTTACTACTGCTGTATGTACTTTCACGTCATTCCATTGTTATTACTATTATAAAGAAAATAGACTCTACCTGCGCTCACTATACTGTTGTCTTTGTTGAAAATACAGGAATAGAACAATCAACTGCTTTAGTCAATACTGCTCTGCCTATTATACTCTTGCTGCTACTCCTGCTACCATACTTTATACAACTATTGGTACTACACTTCATATTCGAAAGGAAGGCAGATGATTTTTGTTGTTAGTAGTTTCCGGAAGAGATTACCGTGCCCTTGGTTACCATGGTATTATCAATCATATATTATCAGGGCAATTACCCCCGGATAACAATTACCCCTCCCCCCGCACCCCCCCCCCCCCCCCCCCCCCCCCCCCGGCTAAATACTGGTTTGTGATAAGTTCAGAGTATAGATTAGGGTTATAGGTTTAGGTTTAGGGTTAGAGTTTGGGTTAGGATTAGGTTCAGGGCTAGAATTAGGGTCAGGGTCTTGGATAATTGTCATGGGGGTAATAATGCCCTAGACCCATTACATGTATTAATATGTCCTAAAGATAATTAGTAATTATAATCGGGAGCGTCAAAATCACCTCGAAGAGGGCGCCATTCACAAAGAACAGTAAAAATCACTGCCTCATATTGTTGAACACTAGCAAGTAAACAACAACAAACAAACAAATTCTCAGATGCGAGAATGTTCAGCTGCTCTTGCCCAAGTAACGTCTGGGTGTAACATAATATGATTGGCACTGCAATGCCCAAACTTTAATTGCGATTTACAGAATAATTTAGAACCGCGATTGCTCAAATATTATACAGAGTAAGCACCCAGTATCAAAGGGATGTATATAGTTTTGGTTGAGATGGGGCTTCCTCCGAGCATTTCATGAAGCATTTTGGTCGGATATTTTTCTGACAAACTGTTACAAGCCACTGAAAGCCTTGCATCTGATTGGCTGAGAACAAATCTGTCCGACAACTTTGTCGGACAAAACGCTACATTAAATGCCCCCCCCCCCGTTTCCGTTTGTGTGTGTGTGTGTGTGTGTGTGTGTGTGTGTGTGTGTGTGTGTGTGTGTGATAATGAGAGACCACCGATGAAGCCTCTCATGAAATATGAAAGTGCATACAATTCTAAGAAGAATTCAAAATTTATTTGATGAAAATTGGTTTTGAAATGGCAGAGATATCAAAAAACAAAGAGGTCCTGTGGAGGGAACCACATTTAATTAAGACCACTTTAATTCATTCACTTTGTATTAAGATTTCTCAGCCATTTCAAAACCTATTGTCATCAAACAAACTTTAATTTCTTCTTAAAATTGCATGCTCCTTAATATTTTAGAAGTTGTTTCTAATCATAATCTCGCAAAAAATCAAAATCTGAATCCCCCATCTCAACCAAAACTATACCATCCCTTTAACTCATTAGTACATTATGACTGGTGATCTGTCACAGCATAGTTAGGGAAAGAAAACGAAAATAGGCCTAATCATTTCTGACACAGAACAAGGTTCAGCGATTCTGACTGTCACAATCAAGGAGGGAGGTGCATGGGGAGAGTCTCCTCCCATACCTCCCTGCTGCAATGTTGGTGTAGGGTCGAAAGTGATTGGCTGACACCCCACCCCTTTTCCTAAAAACTATTTTGGTGGGATCTTACTTCACACCTGCTTCTTTTTAGGTGTTTGGGCGAAAAATATCTACCCATAATCTGCCTGCAGATTGACGCCTACACCTGTGCAATCGTGTAGTGTAGGCCAGCGGATTGAGGCTGAATTTGGGGGTCAACTGGCAACTATCGTATAACAAACAAATTTTGTAATTTTTTGAAAGTATATGTCTCAACAAACTTACCAATAAAATTTACCCAGAATTTCTGCGTCGGAACATGCACAAATGACATCATCAATATGGCCACCCCCAAACCAGAAAAATGAATGGGAATTTTAGGAAATCTCAAGTGTTCATTATACAACTGACATTAGTCATGAGATAAATTGCCAGTGTATGTATTTCTTATTTCCTGCCTTTCTTCAAGCAAAATTGGGCCCATTTGTGACCTCTTTTTCAAAAAATGTGAGCCCAAATTAGGTCATTTCTATGGCAACTTTATGCTGAAAACAATTTTTTTTCTCAAACAAAAAATGCAACACCCTCTCAACGATAAACACCATTCTAAATCTATATAAGTATTTAAATTTAGTTGACTGGAGTTGAGACCTAACCTGTGAGAGACCATAGCTACCATGGTTACACTCAAACTTGTCTGTATATAACACAGCTGTCCAGACATCACAATTTTCATTACTAGTGGTGTATTATGTATATTCCATCTCAGTAGCTGGATTTCTTGTTATTTTTCGTTTTGCATTTGGCACAATCATAAGACAAGCTGACATTTAGTTCATGCCAATTAGGCATAGAACATAGATTAAGTCAATTTCTCATAAGATGAGACCCTCCTCTACCTCAGCCCCCACTCCCAATAAAAATGGTTAGTTCATGGTTGTTCCTTTCTTGCAGTCCTGTAGGGTGTTTCAACAAACTTCTCATTGGTTTCAGTTTCACTTCACTGGTTTCAGTCTCGCTATCTCACTTTTCTGATTGGTATGTTTCAGTCACGAGGACTTGCTAAGTGAAAGTGAAAACACTAATTGACACTGATCTCACAGAAATCAATTTTGCTGAAACGGTTCTTGCATGGACTTCTGTACGATACCAAAGCAAGCTCATTATACTCGATGGACTACTACAACAAATACTGTACTTCTGAAAGAAATGAAGCATTGTTAACAGAAACTGGATATACATTTTGTCATAGATCACATTAGTCCAGTCAAAGTAGGGTTTCACCCACTATTAATTAATTGCAGTTGGAATTTCCACTGCAGTGCTACTTGTTATGGGCTCCTAAATACCTTACTCAAAGTCCCAAGAAATCCAGGGGGGCAAAGTGGCTAAATTTACATAATATGCAAATTAGCTCCCATTATGATAAAAATACAGTGTTTCCCTGAAAAATATACTTCTAGGTTTTAGATTGGAACACCGAAAGTGTTGAAACCTATGTTTACAATTTTAGTTAGTGCGATGCAAACATTTACCATGTACATAGTCTGGGCCTCATTTGCATAATATGCAAATTAGCTCCCACAGACCAAATGATAAGAATACAGTGTTTCCATGAAAACAATGCTTCTAGGATTGAGACTGGAACACCGAAAGTTTTGAAATCTATGTTTACGATGTCAGTTAGTGCGATGCAAACATTTCCATGTACATAATCTGGGCCTCATTTGCATAGTATGCAAATTAACTCCCATAATGATAAAAATACAATGTTTCCATGAAAACAATGCTTCTAGGTTTCAGATTGGAACACCGAAAATGTTGAAACCTATGTTTGCAATGTGAGTTAGTGCGATGCAAACATTTTCACGTATATAATCTGGGCCTTTTGCATGATATGCAAAGGGTTCCGAGCCAACGGAATATTCTAATGCATCAAAGTGCCCGATATGAGCATATCAAGAATGTTCAAATATGATATTTCAGTTTCTCTTCATCAAAAACAAACTTTCCAGCCTTAGTAAACTAGCATGAATAATCAATATCATAAAATTCGAGTTTGTTATCAGACAGATAATGATAGCTTATCCATTAATTACGTAGAATCAAAGTATGAAATTAAGTGTCAACATCTATAATTTGTCTAATTTTGTAATGAATGAACTCTATTTGGAGGGTGGTTTGCTTGAATCTTGATGATTCATCTCTTGCATCCTTGAGGGTTTTGAGATATTGAAGATGGCACAGTCAAAGGAAACCCTGTAGGTAGTGCCCAAAGTCACCCCAGTCGATCATATTATCCCCACGACCATTTACACAACATGCATCAACCAACGCGATTTCCGTTATTTTAAGCGTACGAGATTTTATTTTTAAGTCGTTTGGCCGTCTAGCAAATATGTAGAATTGACATTGACAGAGACATTTTCCTACAATGTGTATAATTATCTTTAAAAAGTGGTGCACAGTCAAAGCGACTCGTAGGGAGGTACCCGAATTCATCCCTATGCCCTCACGGCCCGGTACAAAACATAATGAATACAGCTGTTTGAAGCGAAAAAACTCTGTGCGTAACGTCCTTTTAGTTTCATTTCCATTAACATTCAGTGGAAGTTATAGAAGAATTTTGTTCTACAATATCTATAGGGTAAAAATGGTTCACATACGAAGACAACCACGTGGAGGGTGCCCAAAATTACCCCACCCAAAGGCAGTTTAAGACATGATGTACCAACGCAAATACATAATTATATTCTATGGGTACATGTCTTTAAACAGTCCTTCTGGTCCTCTAGCAAAGAAACTTTTATTTAATAAAATTCAATGGAGTCAACAGACGATATATTGCTCTGCAATTTTGACTTACAATGACATAGTTAAAGTGGTTATCATTCGAAGGGAGCGTACTATATGGGAAGTACCTACATTAATTACCTCTATACATGACCCTTTGTAACGCAATTATCAACGCAATTACAGTCGTTCCAAAAGAGCATGTCTCAAAAAAAGTCGTTCCTTGAGTTTTATGACTATCACTTGAGTTTTATGTTTATGTATAAATTATCGTATAGTGCTATAATCATTCGACATAGTTTTACGCACATCATTTTCTGTTACAAAGAAAGTGATGTCTATCTGTTCTTGTTGAAAATGAAATAAGAATTAAATTGAATTGGATTGAATTGGATTCCTGCCATATATCAAGACACTTTTTTTCTATAAAAATTGCCGGAGTAGAGATAAAATAACAACATTGATCTACAATATCTATGCAGTCCATAGGGTTCACTTGCAGAGACCACCTTGGGAGAGGTGCTCGAAGTAACTCCATGCATCCTAAAGGCGATGAAAAACATGCAGTATACAACCGAGAAAAATGTTCCATGGTTACATACCTCTGAAAAGCTCTTCCGTCTGTGTAGCACATACGCTTTTAATTTTCGTAAAATGCAATTAAGGTGATATAAGAGACGTTGCTTTACAATATCTATTATGTCAAGTCCTTTGGAAGTGCTCAGATTACCCCTACCCTGACCGTCGTGGTCCCGAAACAGATTACCAAACATGCATTATATGCCAAAGCAAACTCACTTGTACATGCATGTAAAGTCGTTTTGCCGAGTGGTAAATAAAGACCCTTTACCTTTCATGATTTTTAAATGGTAGAGACACTGCTTTACAATCATCATAATAGTCAAAGGGATGCACATTCAACGGCAACCAAGTGGGATGTGTTCAAAATCATCTAACCCCAGGGCATTATAAGAAACATGCACTAGCATAATTATAGCACAAATATGTTTCAATTTTCCATGCCTTCACATTGTTCCAATCGTTACGGTTGTACAGCAATTGCCCTTTTGTTTGTAAGAAATGCAATATAATTACAAAAAAAAAAATGCTCTACATTAACTACATTGTCAAAAGGGTGAACATTCAAAAGCAATCCCTTGGGAAATGTCCAAAATTACACCGCCGCTCAAGACCCGTAATTACATCACACGGATACTATGAACGCAAATACCGACGTTCTTTCGTGCATGGTTTTCGAAGTAGTTGCAGCAATACAGCTACACACTTATATATCAATGACTGTCGTGGAAATGATAGGAAATGCATTGCTTCAAAATATCTATTTAGTGGGAGGATGCACATTAAATGCCAATCCTGTGGGATGTGCCCCCAAAGTACACCACCCTCATGGCAATATAGAAAACATTGAATATTATTAACGCGAATACACTATATATGTTCCAAACGTACATGTTTTCAAACTTCGATCGTGCCGTAAATCAAGGGCACTTTTTTTTTTTTCAAAAATACGTTGTAGTTAATAGAGGAGACATTGCTCTACAATATCCATATCGTCAAGAGGGTGAACATTAAAAGACAACCCCATTGGAATTTCCAAAGATACACCTACGCTCAACCCCCCTTAAGACAAAATATAGATACATGTATTAGCAACGCAAACACCGTTGTTCTAGCGTGGATGGTTTTAAAAGCACTTCCGGCAATATAGCAAATACACTTTTTAACAATGAAAAGTCATGGAAATGATAGAAGAGGTTTAACTTTACAAGATCTATGCAGTGAGGAGGGTGCACATTAAATGGCAACCCTGTGGTATGTGCCAAAAAATATTCCACCCTCATGGCAGTATATAAGACATATAAAATCATATAATGCGAATATATATATGTTCCAAACGTGAATGTCTTCAAAATGCCATCGTGCCGTACAACAAAGGCACATTTGTGTCCAAGAAATACAACTTATTAATAGAGGAGACATTGCTCTACAATAACTTTATTGTCAAAAGGGTGAACATTCAAAATCAATTCCTTGGGAAATGTCCAAATTCACAACTAAGCTTACGCCCTCCTGTTACAGAACACATTTAGCAACGCAAATACCGTTGTTCTAGCGTGAATGGTTGTAAAAGTAGTTCCGGCAATACAGCAACTACAATTTTCATCGATGGGAAGTAATGGAAATGATAGAAGAGACTTAACTATACAAGATCTATACGGTGAAGAGGGTGCGCATTAAACGGCAACCCTGCGGGATGTGCCAAAAATACTCCACCCTCTCCGCAATATAGAAAACATTATAATATCATATAACGCAAATATATATATGTTCCAAACGTACATGTTTTCGAAATTCCATCGTGCCGTATAGCAAAGGCACTTTTGTATCCAAAAATGCAACCAATTACTAGAGGAAGCATTGCTCTACAATAACTATATTGTCAAAAAGGTGAGCATTCAAAGGTAATCTTTGGGGAGGTGTCTAAATTTACACCTACGCTCACGGCCTTTATTACACAATACGGATATTATCAACGCAAATACAGTTGTTCTAACGTGAATGGTTTTAAAAGTAGGTCCGGCAATGCAGCAAATACACTCTTACATCAATGAAAAGTCATCGAAATGATAGAAGATTTACCTTACAAGATCTACATGATAGAGAGGGTGCTTATTGAAGGGCGACCCGGTGCCGTGTGCCCCCAAAATGCCCTTTATCCTCTTAGCAATATAGAAAACACATATTATCTTATAACGCGAATATATATGTTTCAAACGTACATGCTGTCGTGTCTTATAGCAAGCGCACGTTTGTTTCCAAGAAATGCAATATAATCAAAACAGATTGTCACATAGTTCTTTACCTCAAGTGTGACATCCATATATTATATTAATATATTTTAATAAATAGAATACACAAGCAAAATGACACTTGACAGATATGTTGAAATTGCACTCTCATTCCATTGCCTAAACCTGTTTCCGAAGCTCTTTCTCGTTGCCGTGGAAATAATTTGATGACCATGGTTAGCCTTACAACGAGTTGAGTCATCTAGTGACTGGATACTTTTACTGGGCACCTACTTATTTGAAAGTTATTAAGCTTAATTTATAACTATTTGCGTAGAAAGAATTACATTTTATTATTTAAGGTTTTTTCATGAAAGCGTTACCATGGCAATGACTATATTTCCCCCATATTAACACATGATTAAGACGAAAATTGGTTTGGCACTTCGCTGAAACCAACAAGACACATTGAAAATAACATATATTTAGACATTCTTATTATATTTCAACAAATTAAATGAAAATTATGAAAATTGCTATGAAAACTTTTGTTTATTTCTACTACGTCAGTGTAAGGTTGCTATAGAAACGCTCTTGGTATGCGTACAACTCACCAGCTCAACTGAAAATGAGCATAATTGATGGCTGATGACCTGAGGTACATGAGAAATAGCATTACTGTAGCTAGAATCACTTCCTTTCCAAAATATTCCATTTTTATTATTAGAGATGTCGAAGTGACAATTACTCTAGCAAAATTGCAGTTCTTAAGAAGCCATTTTGATGACGTCATTTGAGCACGTTCCGATTAGATTTTTTTGGGTAAATTTCATGTGGGATATTGTCAGGATGTATATTTTTCAAAAAAGTTAAAATTTGCTTGTTATACGATAGTTGCCAGTTGAGCCTTTTTTAAGCCACTTTTTGGCCATCGTCTGCAGGCCTAGTGGTATCGTCAGCAGCATTGGACCGTGGGTTGTACAAGGTTATTGGGCTGTTTTATTACCACAATCGCTATTAGCGGAAGAGGAGGATCTGGAGCTGGATTACGTACTTTGTGATGAGAGTTCCCTCGATCTAGGCTTCACTTCACGCATAACGTTTGACGTAATAACAATGGATGACGATGTATTTGATGAAGGAATCGGAGACGATGTCATTCCAGAGGACTGGGCTAAAATTGAGCGAGCTCGGAGAACGGTCAGTAATTCTTTCGTAATGATATAAGAATTGTCACATATGGCATGGCGAAAAACCATACCGGGCGGAGCTAATCAAGATGAATATGTTGTAGTCCCATAAATAGTTTTTCACGTTGTGTTTCAAGAACGAATCATAGACATGGACATGGGCAACGCGCTTTGCCTTTACTCATCAATTTTGCTCATACGAGTCATAATGATAGAGTCATAAATGATACGAGTACAACATATTTTTGTTTCTTTTACGATTTGCTCACCTATTGTAGCCTCATGCATATAGGTAGATTCTAATCATGTCATGTATGTAAATTACATAACTTATAAATAAGTAAATTTAGCAGTTCTGTTAATTCTGTCTGTTATGACATGTGATTCAAAGCTCAAAAGCAGGCACAAATGTCAACATTATATACAGCAAACCTGAATATTGAATCACATTTCTGACTCACAGCTCACTGTAGAAGTAGGGCCTGTGCCTACCATGTGACAAAAATTATCAGGTAGATTCTATCTGTAAATTATGATCCTAAAGAAGTCATTGTGTGGAGGAGAGTGGAGGGATGAAGGCGGAAAATTACTCAGTGACAGTAGTGTCATGCAGTAAAGTTTGACTCGTGTGATAAACATGGGCAGTACAGTGCCTCTGCCAGGATGCATGAACAGTGTGAGTGTTAGAGATGCTTCCTTGTGAGTTGTGGGTTTGGGAAAACGGAGACAGAGAAAAGTCAAGGAATGAGTGTACAAGGAATACACAGATTTGCGAGTAAATTGCTATTTCAAAGGAGGCCTAGTAAAAGGTTTTTATTGTGTTTTTACCCCCCAGGATGGCTACCGAGCAGGCCTTGAGGCTGGCCAGGAGGCTGCCCTCCAGGGAGGATTCAATCGTGGGTTCTCAGAGGGCATCGTCAACAAGTTCACCATCAGCTTCATGAAGGGTGTTATCAGGTGAGCACCAAGCAAAGAAAGTAGAATAAACCAAGCAAATCATTTTGGGGCTTGAGAATGAACTCAATCATGAGAGTTTATTCCTGTGTAAATGTAAAAAAAATACCCAGTATGTGAAGCTACAGAGTGTATCAAGGTAGAATCAAATGAGCTCAATGAGGATGCTAGAGAAGGGGTATGATCTTGGTACTGGCAAGATTTATTGGAGTTGGCCCTCCTTCCCTTCCCTCCCCCCCCCCCCCCCCCCCCCCCCGCAATAAAGGTATAAGATTGAGTACTATTCTGATCATTGTAGTGCATGGAGTTGGCAGAGCAATTGTGACCCGCTACAACAAAAGGATCCTAAAGTCGCGACGAGTGAGCCGAGAAAATCGAGTTTGAAGTCAGATCATCAAAATCCGTCAAAACGTTCGGATTTCTGTTTTTGACATAATTTTGTAGTCTAATGTATCTTCTATCATCTGCCGAAATGTTGAAGCTAAATGATCAAAGGAAAGGCAAGAAACTAGCATTTTTCTCGCCCATGATTTTCCGACTTTCAACGAAACAGAAATATGTCAGAATATTTGGATTTAGCGGTGCAGCTAGACTCCGTCCCTAGCAACGAGGGAGTGATCTCATTGGTCAGTGCGTGGCATCCTGGTTACTGATTGGTCATGCATAGACCACTGGCGCTAAGCTTGAATGAACATCGCGGAGGTTGCTAGGAGCGTACCTTCTATTGTCAAACGATGAAAACTGTCTTGCTTCCCCTTGATCATGATAGCATAGGAAAGAAAACTTTGAAGGCGGTTTTCTCGAAACGCTGATTTCTTAAACCACTCGACATGGGCTAATAAAATCATCGATATCTCTGCAACCGAGTACTTTTATGAGTCATGTTATATATATGACATTAAAGTGGAAGAGTAAGGGAATAATGTTATGTGATTTTCAGAAAATTGTCCTCCCCCGACTTTCGGATCCTTTTGTTGCAGCGGGTCACAATTTATTGCTTCTGCCTTAGGAATGAAAATGTTAATGTGCAACCCAGTACATCATCAATATCCAAAGCACCCATTATTAAAGGTCTTATCGCTACAGGTGAGTTTATCGCAAACTATTTGTTTTCAACTTGCCTAGAATATTTTCATTTGTACATACAATGATTGAAGTGCACATCCAGGGATATAGATCTAATTTTGATTGGAAATGTATTGATCATTGATCTTTCCCTTTTCTATTTATATGGTTTCACTTTGCGTTCCTGAGTGCCTTCCCTTTTCTTTGCTTTCAAAATTTATTTTCAGTATTCAGCTTAATGCGAATACTATGCAATCCTAGAACCTGTTTATTTGCATGATTGCAGTGTTCTTATAAGAATGTGTACAGGCCATGTAATGCTTGGATATGTATTAATTGTTGATCGACCCCTTGTTGTCACTGATGGGAGCTTGCATTATGGACTGGACGATGTTTGCATACTGAATGTTTGAAGGCCATCATGTTTTGATATATCACAAAGTCGTGTTTATATCATTCTTTCCATTTTCTTTTTTCTTTTTTTTACATAATATATGTGACCATGCATCTCAAAACCAACAAAAAGTCGCACGCACTGATTTTGTGTGAGGACCGGAAATAGGTGAAATGGGTCAACCTAGCCAATCTTGAGTTTTTCATATTTTCTGAAAGAGCAAGTCTTCTTCTACATAATGCTAAAGTTTCGGATCATAAAACAAGTAGAAAATTGTGTTTTCAGCAGTTTTTTCTCGAGCACTTTTTTGTAGAATAGTGCGATTACGTGTGTCTTATAGAGTCCCCTTTTCATTCCTTAACTCTTAATGTGCCAGACCCAAAACCCCTAACGTGCCAGACGTTTTTACCCAACGCCAGAAAGTTTGCGAACTGGATTGACAATGTAATTTAAAACTGCCATATCTTTGAAACTATTGACTGTTTTGAATTGCGTTCTTCACAACAAATATCAAGAAATTATTGTTCTTTCGTGTCATGTAGTCACTTTGCTGTAATATCTATCTGAACCTGAAATATTGCAGAAATAATCAATATCATTAAAAAATTATTATAAATTTTTGTGTATTATGGAAAGAAAGAGTCAGTCGTGCTTTTTCTTCAATAGAACGCTCCCTTGACCCTGTGAGAAAGTTTTAGAGCTACATTTCCTCTTTCAAATGATAACAAATTTGTCTTCAAGAGTTGAATAATTCCAAAGATATTGGCAGTTCAAATTGTCTTTTCAATTTCATTTTCTGCCTTGGTAATTCATTCCCAAATATGTGTCCTTTAGTCCCAGATCCTGTATTTGAAACTCAAGTAAATCCCGGGTCGAGTCCTGGAAGAGTGTCTTTTGTCCACTTGAGAAGGAAGCACCTACTAATCCTTCTTTTGTCTCTACTATGGCCGGGCGTACTCTATTGAAATCGGCAGGCCTTTGTCCGCGAGGAGTTTGTGTCCACTGTACATGTGCATAGACAAGAACAAAAGCGTGCTCTTCTTTTGTATATGCTAGCGTGGGGACGATTAGTGAAGTTCACTGTCCAAGACAAAAGGATGAAAGACTTGACCGATGAACGAAAGCTTGACTCTCTTTGAGGGACAAAATGAAAGCCGCTCCCGCGGGAGAGCGCCCAAGCAAAACAATGCGAGTGGAAACGCATAGACAACACACGCAGATTAAGTAGCACACACACGCGTGGTTTATCGATGAGAAATTTGATCTATACACATCTCGCAGAGGGTGCGCTCTCTACAGATTTTCCCGACGCAAAAAAGATACATCTAGCTGAAAAATCACGCATTTACTCAAAATTTTCCAATGTAAGCATACTCATATTTTCAGTGGAAACGATGGATATGCTAATCAGCTACCAGTACATATAAGTGGCAGTTTCTTGTTGTAACGCATTTTGGTACCACAAGAACTTAAATGACCAATGTTTTTTGCGCTCTTCTTAGTCGCCGATCGGCGACCATGGCACGTCAGGACTAAGGTCGCCGTTCGGCGACCATGGCACGTTAAGAGTTAAAAACCCTGTGCACACACTTTCAACTCTAATGACTTTAGAAAGGATGATCCTACTGCTTTGAAAGTTAGCATCAATCATGGGACAGAATGTGTTAATAAAGCACGCTCAATTTTAGCTTAATCTGATAATCCCTTCATTGTTGTTGCTCCAGTGGTTTACATCCTGTTTTTTGTCCTATTCATCGCACAGCTACCATGGTTTGGTAAAGATTAAGCGCTTGAATAGACCCTGTACTTCAGAGCCTCTTTTCTCAGTTCACACTTTTCTGGAGTGTGTGCTTTCTTTCCAATACCAGTATTTAGATAGGTTAGGAGAGTCCATTTGAATTGAGTTATACATCATTTTAAAGCTTAAAGTCTGCTCTTTCAGAATCAGCTCTTAACTAAAAATCCATGTCTGGCGACTTTTTTTTTGGTTTTGTGATGCAGGGTCACATATGTAAATGATTCGGCAGCAAAGGTAAGCTTTGCATGTAAGATTGAATTGTTTTCCATTCAGGAAGTGATGAAGTGATACGCGGATGGCGCCAAAGTGGGGGGCCCAGTTTATATTTCTGGTGCCACTACTGCTACTGGGTTTCATCAGCTAACAAGCAAAAAAAAAGGCCCTCAACACAACTTTCTGGTGCCACTTCCGGGTTTCTTCAGCTGACAAGCAAAAAAAAAAAAGGCCCTCATTTATTAAACGAGTTTAATTTTTTTCAAATCGGGACTTCCCGACAATTTTGAGAGTGATAAATTCGCGATCATGGAGCACAGCATTGAATGGAGAAATATATGTGTGCATGTACATTGTAACATTCATGTCGGATGGAGTTAACATTTCGCATGTTTTTAAATTAGCAAAGAGCACCCGACTTGTGAGATTCGCGAAAATAAAAACCTCACAATTATACGGCATATACAGTATGTGAGAGGCATGCTTGCTGACAAAATCTTGTTAATTTCCTTTTCATTTACGCGCACTGGATAAAGGTTAGATGAAAATGCTTTTGTTTTCGTCTGCTTGTGCAGGGGAGAGTAAACCAGGATCTGGGGCAGCAGTGAAGATTGAAGGAGGGGATAGTGACAATGGAATAGAAGCTGCAGGCTCCTCCGCCAGCCTGGCTGAACCACTGGGAGCTAGTAGCACCACGGCGAGTACATCTGGTGGATTCGCAACACGTTCAGAAGGGACTGGTGAGGAGTCTGGTGGACATTTTTCAGCTTCAGGGGATGCTGGCGGGAGGTGGTGTGGCGGAGACAGGCCGTCGATAGCGATTGTAGATCATCCACTGCATGAGATCTATGAAAAGCTGCTGCCTCATCTGGAAAGGATGAAGTGTAGCAACTTGCTTGCTGACACGTCACACCCGTTCCTACGACTATGAAGTTTACCAAACCGTGATTTTGTGCAGAGAGAGTGTGTTGAGTGGGTGCACGGCACTCGATGTACTAACAGAAAGTGGTATTGCAATCAGAATTGTCAAACATGTATTTAACCAAGTTTTGAATGAAAAGCTACAGTTTGAATTATCAATGCTTTGTAAGTGCAGTTAAAGTGAAATATGCATTCAGTGGTATTCTGTCTTAGATAAATAATCACTTATTATAGTTATGTCTCTACACACTAGGTAGACAGTTTTAAAGTCTGAAAGTCTAAATGTGTCTCAAAAGATTTTGTGATCGTTTGCTTTTACTTTGAGATGCCAGGGTGCAACAAGAAAATTGATACTTTTAGATCAGGTTTATTCACTTATATCTTGTGATCGGTTTTTGTTTCTAAATATGAAACTCACAATTGATCCCTGCATACAAGTTGTGTGGCTATATTTATTCTCTCTTATGTGCTGGTAGCGATCGACTGTTTGAAGGGTGTTTACTTGGCGAGAGAAAGAGAAAGATGATCTGTTGTGAATTGGCACACTGAACCCATGTTTAGTTGATGATAGTTGCATTTGATTCGACGGCAATTGGCGTTTCCGTGGACGGGAGGACAGACGGACAGATGGAGCTGACCTGATGGTAGCTGAATGCAGCCATGGCATTACTTGTATTTAATCTTTGGATTTCTGTGGAATCTCTTCTTGTCAGCGGCAGTATGGATTGTACATTTTGAGAATGTATGGAGATTTGTTGTGATATTACGTACATTGTACCTCTCTCTAATGTGTGCACAAAGTATGGTGAAGCTTCCTGCCTGGTATAGGGCGACCTCCATGGACCCTTTGCTGATGTGGTGGCCATACCAAGGAAATTGTGTGCACCCTGATTTTATTGGTTGAAGAGTGCATGTAAGAAAAAACTATTTTTGACACATTTCATTGGCAATATGCAGGGTTCCGCACTAACTGTTCTTTTGTCTCTGGTTGCCCGTTTGGGCCACCAAAATCTTTAGATTGAAATTTTGATGGCCCAGAAAAGAAATATGGTGGCCCTAGATGAAAGGGAACAGAACAATCCGTTTTGAATCTTAGTTCCCCGTTCAACCCACCAACAGGTAAGCTTTATGGCTGTTTGTTGACCCAACATTAATTTTTAGTGGCCCTGTGGCCCCGGGCCACTGCTATCAATGTTAAATCCACATGTTATGCAGTGTTGAATAATAGAGGGAGGTAAGAATCTTGCTGGAGTCAAGGGAAAGTATGACAAATTTGAGTGAAGTATAATGGCATATATTCATACTACAATGCAGCCCCACTTTTACACATCTATCAATATACTTTCATGATAGCCACCATGTATGCAAGGGACAGTACACAAATGTTGATTTCAGATATTACATGTATAAATCATAAGATAGTCTTCAGTCAAGCAAACTATAGATCTATGCTTCTGTTTGTTTATTTGTTTTATCAAATCAATCAACTGCCATTAAGATAGCTTCAAAGGTTACAGGGAAGTTCAGATGGGCACTTAATACAGGCTGAAGACTGTGAAAGGGATATGGTATCACAATCTGTATATTCTTGCCTTTTCTTGCCATTTGATCCTCTCAAAGTATGTATTATTGGTGATTTTGGCTCAGAAAAACAATGTGGTACCTCATTGCTGTTTGTGCACATGCGATGTCATATGCACAAACCTCATTATGAGCAACCTCAGTGCAGACACGTAATATCAAGTAAGGTATATCTTCAGCACAGTCAGAGCAGATTATACGTATGTCAGTAAACTTGGCACTCTTTGAATGTTTGCATACTATATATATCAGATGTGTGACTTGTTTAAAATCCATTTGAACACCGGTAGACACGTTTGTTGATATATGAATGTGATTGTTCAAAACCATCAAAAAATTTTCTGTGAGGATCTTTGTCAACTGCCTTTTTGATTCTCTTTTTCCTACAAGATGCATTTCAATGCATGGAACCCACTATGCATGTAAGGAATGCCACAGGCAAGTTTTCTGGTTGTTTTTTCAACCTATGCACACAGAGCTATATCCAGAAGATCTATACGTGTTAGTAAACAGTCTATTTATGTCAAATGCTAGTCTGCGTTTCAGAGATTGCAAACTGTCTGTTACTATGTACACATATATGTGTATGTCAGTATGAAACAAAACAGACAGACACACACACACACAAGACGACAACAATGCTTTGATATCAGCTCCTGAGGGTATGGCTTTTCTGCCATTTATTAATTTGTTTATTTGTCTGTTCATGAGACGGTTGTGCAAAATATGTGACTGATTTAAAGATTTTGAAAGAAAGGAAGAATGCAAATCAGAGATTTATGGAAGGCATGGTTTCATGATGAGGTTGATTCATCAAATTCTGGGTAGAGAGAGATCAAATTCTCCAATGAAAAGATGATATTTGTGGTCATAATCTGTGGCCTGCTACCTCATGGGTTTGTTATCCTCATCTTAAGGCATGTGCGTTTTGGAAAATAATGGACTTTTCGATTTCTGCGGCCACCTGGTCGCCACCTGCAGTGACCATCTTGTCGTACAAGCATTGCTCATGCGTCCAGTGGTGAGCATCATATTTTCGCACACGCTAGCCCTGCTTTTCACTGGTGACCCAAATGCAGGTCACCATCCACTTTTAAAATACCAGGCTTGTTTTGACAAATTACAGTCAAATCTTTCTATACTGGCCACCCAAGGGAGATGAAAAAAGTGGCCATTATAGACAGGTGGCCGCTATAGACAGGTTATTGAACATGCTTTTTCTTTTGGAGGGAATTGTTTTTAATAGTCATATACGGCAGGTGACCGCTTTAGACAGTTGGTTGTGAAGACAGGTTTGACTGTACCTGATGTCACCCTGTTTGCATGGTTGTACAAGTGAAACTGAAAATTACAGTCAACAGCTTGTGTCGGCTGAACGTCAACATTTCTCACCTCATGCACTGACTGCTTTCGGCAACGAAAGCAGTCAGTGCTTTCGTTTTGCAGTCAACGCAATCGAAAAGTCCCTATTGTAAGCTTTTCAAGACGACAGAGGAAATGGAAGGGAAGATTAATTTCATGAAGGACATTTGACTGGAAGTCGGACGGAAGATTGTTTGCGTTTAAAGTTGATGCTTGCTCTTGTCAGAGGGCAAGTATTCTACAAAGTTGTGCGAAATATGAAGGCAGCACAGATTGTAGAACTGCTGTCAGTGAAGGCTGCAACACGTAGAGTGGCATCATTCTGATTCATCATTCATCATTCCTCTTGTGAGTGCTAATGATTATGGGCATCTGAGAATTCTGAAATCTGTTGCATATGTGGACTTTTGAGCGGTTGCGATGATTATATTCACTGCCATTCTCCTGTCATTTCCTGTGGGTATGATGGCGTGATGGTCAGTCTGTAAGATTTTTTTTTTTAATACAACTATGCATCCCACAAAAATAAAATAGCTACTGACAAGAGTGGTTAGCAACCAGCAAATTTTGAAATTGGAAATTCATGGCTTTGAAATCATGAATCATGGAAATTGAATGTTTTATCAAAATTGAATGTTTCTAACCCAACAAAATGGATGTCATTAGAAGTCAACCTTACTATTAAAGGTCCAGTTTACCTTTGGGAGCAATGATTTCAAAAATGTTCAAGATATCACATTTGATGCATATGTGTTGGTCTGCTGTATCACAAAACAGCCTACCATATAAAATTTTCGCAATAAAGCCTAAAATATAAGGAGATATCAGTGTTTTTCTCAATAAACCGTAACTGTACTCAGTTTAGTCTTGAAACAATTTTATTATAACTATTGTTCACATTTTGTGTATTTAACGACACTTACATAGATTATACGGATTCAAATTTTTACAGTGGTTGTTTCTATCCCTTACTCACATTTTAGAACTATTTTGAAGCACTAATGCTGGATTTTTGTTTCAACTGCAAATGGTAAATTATGCCTTTAAATGTTACTAACAAGGAAAAGGGCTTTGAAGTTCACTGTCCATTGAAGCACACAGACTTAAATCTTTATTGCAGGCTGGTATAGAGAGGGGATTCAAATTTTCCTAGTAACTGCTATGAAGATGTTCTCAGGTTATAACCTGTAACTTGATGCATTCATTAATCACATAGTATCTATGATTACCTCAGGAATCAGTCCTGCTGCTGCTGCTGCTGAATGTTTGAAAAGTTTGTGTAGGATTTTTATGCACACTTTGACCTGCCTCATCAGCAGAAAATGGAGGAAACTAAAATCTGGTATGTAAAACACATGGGTCTACAGCAACTGCTTAAAAAAGAAAAAATGAAATACCTCTCTGTATACAGAACTTGTACTTCGTATCTTTAAACTTGGATAGGAGAGGGGAGACTCTTCTGCAAAATCTACCAAACCTCAAGTCACCCTTGTGGGACCCAAAAGGCATTCATTTTCAGTTCTACTGGAATTTCAACCTGAGATGGCTTCTCTGGGATTGTGATTCATGGTCAAATGTATGCATTCTGGACCCTAGACATGTTGCATGAAATGATGCAATCAAACATAAATCAGAAAATCAAACATAAGTCCGGTATCAGCCAATCAGAATTGAGTATTCAGAGACTTATGTTTGATTTTCTGACTTATGCTCCATCACAACTTTTATGCAACAGGGCCCTGGATCAATAGGATGCTGTTATAGAGTGACTGATAAAACAAGAACTTGCAGCAGGTTGTTAAAAGAAAACAAGGTGAAGCTCAAGGAATGTTTCCATTCTTCAAGAGTGATTTTCCAAAGAAAGAGATTTTTTAGAGCCAGCGATAGCACGCTATGATTTATTACATCAGGAAGAGGTGTTCTTATCTGTTGATTGCTATTGTGCATAATTATGAAATAGGGACATGGTTCTTTACTGTACATAACTGGATGAGGAGTAGTCATGTGACCAGGTGGCCATTCTTTCTGAATGAAAATTACTAATGGTCTGCCTTGATCTCTCTTTGTTTATTCTAAGTGGCAATTGTTGGTTCAGTTACCTGAGTAAGAGACACTTTGCAAACTGCATGTGTAGGTTCAAAACTCCAGTATGGATTTTTCTCTCCAGTGTAAAAACCTTTGATGAGAAACCATTAATGCACTATACAATCAGGTGTTCAAAGGAGCTTTGCCCCCTCTGAGCTTATTGGAATGGCCCAATACTCTTATCTTTACTTCAGACTCAAGCAAAGTTATCTTGTTGGGGCGATTCTTACCATTGGCATTATGGTTGTGCAGTGTTTTTCTACGAATGACAGAAAAGTCACATGTACCATAGTTTTCAGGGAATTGGCATTTTCCGTAGTTCAAGCAAGAGATAGAAGCTGATCGAAACCTGGGACCAATTTCACATGTTGATGTAAAATTTGTGGCCACTTCGAGGTAGCGTGTGTCAAACACAGAAATCCATTGTTTAAACCCATTGAGGACGAGCTGATTTTGCTGTAACACGCATTTCCCTTAGACACTTGCCCAAGTAGTCTTGGAACTAGTCTTCAATGAGTTAAACCATGTTTTTGTTTTGTATTATGAGGTTAGTCTTCATCAGCTCGAGCTTGAAGAATAGCGAGCTTATAGGGGATCAGCTGAAATGTGCAATCGCGTCTTCACCAGCTTGAGCTTCAGGCAGGCACGGTCTGGTTTATAAGCTCAATGCTGCGGCGTGAACACACTCAGACCCGACTGCCTACGTTCCTGTGTGGTGCGCAACGCATGCAGTGTCGATGTTTAAGCTCGAGCTGATGAAGACACGTTAAGATTAGCGCGCTATTTTGCAAATTAGCTGGCTATTCTGCAAATAAGTCCAAGATTTCTTTGGCTTATTTTCCAATCAGAATAGCTCGCTATTTCGGTCTTCATTGCAAAATTAGCGGGCTATTTTCTGATTGGGCTAATTCTTTGGATCAGAAATAGCAGGCTATGCTTCAAGCTTGAGCTGATGAAGACCCACCTATTGTTTTGAAGTGTGGAGCTTCTAGGCTGCCCAACCCACTTTATTGTCAAATTTTGAGGTCTTCTGTACTACGTATTGATATATTTACATTTGCATTTTACGTCCATTCAGCCAAAGGCAATATTAACACAGTTTTGTATCTTGATTGAACACAAAGGTGAATTTCCTGTGTATGTGGACAATTTTTCGTCTTATATTTTGAGGAGACATCAATTACTACAATCGTGTGTATGTCTCAATTTTTATCTTTGAATGTACAATTGTTTGTAGAGGGCTACATGCTTTTGAGTATAGAGCAAAGATTGCGTAGCAAGTAGGAGTGAAATTTAGATAATTTCTGTTGCGTTGCCAGTGACACCTTTAGACAAATGTGAGAAGAATTCAGGATTTGAATTAGTTGATCTATGACAGCTTTATCTGCAGAGAGAGAGAGAGAGAGGGAGAGAGAGAGAGAGAGAGAGAGAGAGAGAGAATGGTTTTATCCGATATACACGGTGGTATAAAAAAAAATGACAAACTGAAAACAGTTCATAGTTGTGACAAGAGACCTTTGATGGTTGCAATGTAGCACAATTTTACTGACATGACCTTGCAAAACGTTTTGTGTATACATGCTATAAATGTCATTTATTGTGGAGAATGCATTGAATTCATGACTCATTGTAAGTACACAGTCTATCGAAATTGTAATTATGTCCTTGCTTTACAGTGCCTGATGCTATTATTGTGTTCTGTGTACATGTGCAGAAAATGATAAGATCAATTTGCAAGTGATTGTTTAATATCTAGATGTATGTATTTTGCTAATTTTGATGGCTTTGCTCAGTACCTTGCACAATTCTTGGTTCTTCCATCAGGACGTGTGAATGTGTTGTGAATTTCTTGCAATTTTTCTTCTGAATCAGTATTATCGTCATAAACAACATAGATGTACAAAGGATGTCGGGAATGTTGTGAGAATGAAGGAACCAGTTGACACTTGTTACTACAACAAGTGGAGTCGTGATATTTAGATTCTTTGCCGATGGCTCAGCAAAGTGATTTATCGAAGTTGTTCCAGAACAATGAATTGGCCAGCACTCTGTGCAATTTTCTGTGACCAGTCTTTTTTTACACTGTTTTACATTGATTTGATACTGCATTAGCATAATATATGTTTTGTTTATTGCATTGGAAAAAAAAAGAGAAGGAGATGAAAAAGTTGGGAGAATTGGCAGATATCACCTTGTTTTATGGATAGCATACTACTTATTGATTTCAGAAATGTGTAGCAAGTTTCCTCTGAGAATACAAGGTAGCTTCAGTAAGTTGTGGTTGTTGACTCATGACTAATGCATGTGATATCATTTTCTTTTTGTTATGTTTCAAACTCCACCTGTGCAAAATGTATTTGAATAGACATGTATAGGTATTTAGGCAGGCAATTTAGTTCTAGTATTTTTTTATTAACAAGAAAGAGACTTTTGAGCAATGCATGATGAATGATATTTTGTGACATAAAAATTCCCTAGGCAGGCAGTTTAGTTCTAGTATTTTTTTATCAACAAGAAAGAGACTTTTGAGCAATGCATGATGAATAATATTTTGTGACGTAAAAATTCCCTTCTTGATATTTGCCTTACCTTCAAGTGAATGGCTTGGAAATGTTTTTTTTTTTAAAGACCTTGAGAGATTTATATATCTACCACCTTCCTAAATAGAGCTGACTAGTTTATATAGTCATTCATCAAGTCATATATGTACATTATTTATTTGTCAATTTATGAATTTTATTTGTGATGGATTTTTGTCTCGCCCACCGGAGGTGAAGGCGAGACTAAGGGATCCAAATGGCGTCCGTCCGTTGTCCGTCCGTCGTCCGTCCGTCGTCCGTCGTCCGTCGTCCGTCCGTCGTCCGTCCGTCGTCCGTCGTCCGTCACAAATGTTAAAGTTTACCTGCAAGACTCTCTTATGATGCATAACTTGGCAACTGTTACAGCAATGGCAGCCACACTTGGGTGATAGAAGCACTAGGGGTATCTTCATGTTATGGTGTTGTCAGAGGTCATGTGATGAGGTCAAAGGTCATTTGAGGTCATATATTAAAGGGTATGTGCAAGACCCTCTTTTCTATGTTAAAGTTTACCTGCAAGACTCTCTTTTGACAAATAACTTCACATAAGTTGCTTGGATTACAACCTAACTTGGGTCATAGATACACTGGGGGTACCTTCATGTTATGGTGCCGTAAGAGGTCACATGATAAGGTCAAAGGTCATTTGAGGTCATACGTTAAAGTTTACTTGCAAGACTCTCTTATCACACATAACTCAGCACATGTTGCTACAATGGCAATCAAACTTGGGTGATGGTAGATGTCTCTTGGGAAGTTGAAGGTAACCACAAGGTCAAAGGTTACAGACAGGGGTCAACGAACTTTTAGGGCCCAATGTTAAGTTTTTAGGGTGCAATTTGTTTATGGCTCATAACTTTTGATCCCTTTGTCCGTTTGTGCCCAAACTTGGATGGAACATGTCCCTTGGGGAGGTGAAGGTCGTCACAGGTCAAAGGTCACAGACAGGGGTCAACAAACTTTTAGGGCCCAATGTTATGTTTTTAGGGCGCGTTTTGATTGTGGCTCATAACTTTTGATCCCTATGTCCGTTTGTGACCAAACTTGGACGGTAGATGTCCCCTGGGGAGTTAAAGGTCATCACAAGGTCAAAGGTCACAGAAAGGGGTCAACAAATTTTTAGGACCCAATGTTAAGTTTTTATGGCGCGTTTCGATTATGGCTCATTACTTTTGATCCCTTTGTCCGTTTGTGACCAAACTTGGATGGTAAATGTCCCTTAGGGTATTGAAGGTCACCACAAGGTCAAAGGTCATAAGCAGGTCAATTAACTTCTGGGAGTTATAAAAAATATTAATTCCTTGTACGCGAATGGGCGAGACACAATTTGGCGATTGCCTTGTTTGTTTTGTTTACAACTTGATATTCATTCATCTAAATGATTATCTGGTATGTTTTTAATTTAGTGACAAACTTTTATTCCAAGTTACCTGTCTGCTTATTAATTGTTTGGACACATGAACTTCTCTGCACCTTTACCTTCATTTTAGAGGTACATGTATAAACTTGGTCTATGAGAAGCTCTTGGATGTACACTATGAGTGCAATTTCACTCCATGTCTACAGTGACTGTAATGAATGTTGTAAAATATCAAGCAAACAGAATTGCAGAAAATGATCAAAATTGGGCATAGTATGAAAAAGAATGAAGGGATTCTTGAGTTTCATGTGTATTCACAAACCACATATGCATACAGAGATGAGATACATGTAATATCAATGATTTCATTTTCCATTTACCTGCACACATTTATGCAAAATTTCTTTTTGAAAGAAATTTAATCACACAGGAAGCAGACTCAGTGAGCATCGCATTTATTGTCGTGTTGAGATAACAAGGCATTGATGACTAACAGGGGTGAAGGGAACACAGTTTCCAAACTAGTGAACATTTGCATCATGTGGTTGCAACTGATATATCGCTGTTCAGTAAAACAACAACAAACAAGCAAACAAGCACACAACTACAGCATCAGTTGCAACAACAACATTATGTGAAACTTTCAAATTCCATAACTTTCTTCATCAATGTCACATTTCAATGGAGATGTCTACTATTTTATTTGGCTGGTTTTTATTTTACTATATTCCGTAAAATCAAACTGAAAACAAGAGTAGAAACTTTGCACTTCAGAGGATGAAAGAGAACTGCTGATTGGTGATCCATTTTTCATTTATTTATTTATTTATTCATTCATTCATTTTTGTGAGACATACAGTTGTAGTTCTCTCATGCAGTCCTGGTAGGCAACGAGGTTAACCCTTCGTATGCCAGGGACTTTGGACAGTGTGTATGAAGCTATTGGGGTTTTCTGTGTCAATCAACACTCACAGCACACAAAGGGTTTATTTAAAAGAATGATAGACTGTATCAGAACATATGACAAAAATGTAGAAGAATACACCTGCAGCAGCTGTTACTATGTGAAGCCTTGAAGCCATTTCAAAGATGTCTTATTTTATAAGTTACATTTTAATAGCATGATATGCTGCGTACATGGTGTTGGGATATAATGGTGTAACTGACATCTTGATGAATTCGTTGATCAGTTTGGAAGGATTCATGGCATATCTTCACATTAGAATCTGACACTTACTCATTTCTTTTTTTTTCTCGAGTGTCTTGTTTGTTGGATACAGACTTGTTTGGTTTGGTTGCTTTTCTTTTGTGTTAATGTCTATTTCAGCCATAACTGAGTGGCTTCAGTATGCCTAACAATGGTGGATTTATTCATTTAAGCACTGACATAGCAATGCACCTGCTCATTGCATAACCTGTTGAATCATCTTTTCTCCCTAGTTTCAGCGCCCCCCAGTTATTGCCAACATAAATTACAGTAGTAACATTCAGACAGTGATCCTTAATCTCCAGGATAATTTTTATGGGGCGCCAAGTGTAGCACGTCAATTTCATTTAATACAAAATTGACCATGCGACACTTGGCGCCCCATAGAACTTATACTTGAGGTTAAGGATCACCGTCTGAATGTAATTAGAGATATAAACCTGGAAAGATCTATAAATGTAACTTGATTATGTCACTGTGCAAGATGTGTTCTTTGTAACTTTCTGCAACCCAACAAAACTGAGAATGATGCAAGTAGAATTATAGAATTTGTGACAATCCACCATCACAATCCAAAAGTCCCAAATACTCTTCTGCATAAAAGGAAGAAACACGTATTGTATTACATGATTTCCTGTAATATGAATTTACAGGTTATTATACCATTTGTCTGATGGGGATATATGCAATTTGTACCCTTGGAAAAGGCTAACAACTTTAAAATCTTGAGCATGTGGCTGCGCTCTCAAGTTCTTATGTTCAGACTTACATTGGAGGCATTTACACTGCCATTGATTAACCATGATAGTTTTTATTTGCATCTGTGTTGCTCTGCCAAATCTACGAATATATGAATATGGTCAGGAAAATACTTCAAATGAGAAAGGAACATGCAATGTTTAATGCTCATTTTCTTTTTGTAACTTTGTTTTGTTGATGTTGGCATGGAAAAGAAAAGAGTACATTTTGCAAGTAGCAATGCTGAACTGAATTGAATGTTGCTTTGGAACTAAATTCCTCAAAAGGAATGTTACAACGAATCGAAAGGAACGTAATTATCAACGATGAATTTATGCAGTAGAGAGCCCCTGTGTGCATTACAAATGGCACCTCATAACCTTACTGCTTTTTGTCACAGACCAGCCTTCACTGACTACTTGCCGCTGGTGTAACTGTATGGTTGCCTGCAGGAATCTTCAGTTGACAGATGTGATGTATGTTGTGCAAGCGCTGCGTATGAAGAATGTACGTATCTGATAATCCATGATTTTTGTAATGGGGGACAGGGTTGGTGAGGGTAGCTGCTTCAGAAATTCTGTGCTGATTTAGGTTCAATGTAACAATATCTCAGTATTTTATGAGATCACTATGGTTTTTTAGCTCACCTGAGCCAAAGGCTCAAGTGAGCTATTGCGATCGCCCTTCGTCCGGCGTCCGTCGTGCGTCGTCCGTCGTCCGTCGTCCGTCGTGCGTAAACTTTTTACATTTTCATCTTCTTCTTGAAAACCCCAAGACCGATTTTCATCAAACTTAGCAGGTAGCATCCCTAGGGGGTTAGGAACTCAATTTGTTAAAATGGGCACCATGCCCCACCCAGGGGGCCCCCAGGGGGGCCCAAACCCCCCAAAATTAAGGAATCTGTAAAAATCTTCTTCTCTAGAACCAGAAGTGATAGAGCTAAGTTAATACTATGAGTTAGTACATTGATGACTGTAGTTTCAAGTTTGTTCATGGCAGAATCAGGGGTGCCCCCCTTGGGACCCAGGGGAGGGGGGTGGGGAAGGGTTCTAATGGGGCCTAAATTGTACATTTTCATCGTCTTCTTGAGAACCCCATGACCCATTTTCACCAAACTTGGTAGGTAGCATCCCTAGGGGGTTAGGAAATCAATTTGTGAAAATGGGCACCATGCCCCACCCAGGGGGCCCCCAGGGGGCCCAAACCCCCCAAAATTAAGGAATATCTGCAAAAATCTTCTTCTCTAGAACCAGAAGTGATAGAGCTAAGTTAATACTATGAGTTAGTACATTGATGACTGTAGTTTCAAGTTTGTTCATGGCAGAATCAGGGGTGCCCCCCTTGGGACCCAGGGGAGGGGGTGAGGAGGGGTCCTAATGGGGCCTAAATTGTACATTTTTATCTTCTTCTTGAGAACCCCATGACCTATTTTCACCAAACTTGGCAGGTAGCATCCCTAGGGGGTTAGGATCTCAATTTGTCAAAATGGGCACCATGCCCCACCCAGGGGGCCCCCAGGGGTCCCAAATCCCCCAAATGAAGGAATCTTTATAAATCTTCTCTAGAATCAGAAGTTATATATAGAGCTGAGATAATACTATGAGTGAGTACATTAATGACTGTAGTTTTAAGTTTGTTCATAGGAGATCCAGGGGTGCCCCTCTTGGGTAGGGGGGGGGGGGGGGGGGTGGTTGGAAGGGTCCAAATGGGGGCCTGAATTGTACATTTTCATCTTCTTCCTGAAAACCTCATGATGGATTTTTGTCAAACTTGGCAGGTAGCATCCCTAGGGGGTCAGGATCTCAATTTATCAAAATGGGCACCATGCCCCACCCAGAGGGCCCCAGGGGGCCCCAATCCCCCCAAATTAAGGAATCTTAATTGGGCCCTTATTGTACATTTTCATCTTCTACTTGAGAATGCCTGGTCAAATTTTGGTAGAGCTGTGAATAATTTAGATTAGTGACTGCGTGAAAGGTGAACTTGCGATACTCAGGTGAGCGCTAGACCCGCGGGTCTCTTGTTTGCCATGTCGTCTAAGTGACAAAACTTTTTAAAAGTTTGATTCATCGTTTCAATACCCGACACATATTGTTCTTTTATTCAATGCTTCACGCTATTACAACTATACATCAGTGAACCTCCCATAAGTTGACACAATGAAAGCATCCAGATTTTTTTTTTCTCTTTGTTAGCTCATTGATTTCAGCATTAGTCAACATTAGCGTAATTTGAGAGATTGTCTCTGGTCCTGTGCATGCATGTCAACTGATGGGAGGTTTACTGTTTTGTGTTTTTTGTTTGAAATGTTTCCTTCCTTGGTGATCTTTTATTTCATGTAACAAAATTGAAGAATAATCAGTATTTACAGATAGGAGAATATATCTTAATAGTTCAATGTCCAAATAGAATGTATTTCATAGATGTTTAAGATTGGCAAGATATGAAAGAAGTTGACATAAAATGTCATACAGTGCACTCCCATTATAACGAACAAGGTTATAACAAAATTCCGGTTTATACAACGAAGTAAAAATTCGGACCGCAAAATTCTCCGCTCTGTTTTTAAAAAAAAAAAAATTTGTTCAGTTATAACAAAATTTCGGTATATAATGAAAGAAAGCTGCCGGTCCCAAGGACTTCGTTATAATGGGAGTCCACTGTAATAGTGTTTAATGTATCTCTTTGTTTCACTTTTCTGAAATCATATATGGAGTGGCTTTCAAACAATATCATCATGAACAATGAAGAGTATGCACTTTGACTTGGCTTTCATTGTAAATTGTGTGAAATCTCATTCTATCCATCATTCCACTATTGTACACAAAATATGGCAAAGATAAGTATTATGAAATATGAATATTAAATTGACACACAATATATTAAAAGCCATTCATGAGACTGTGGTGATTTTTTATTGTTAATCATTAAAGTTGAATGACTGGAAAACTGATGCAGCTATACATGTACAGGGAAACTCTGTTAAAAACACAAGCTCACTTCAATGATCACTTTTAACGAGGTGAATTTGGCAGTCCCAATTTCTATTACAGTATTTAACTGGTCTCTTTTTCAGTGCAATTAAATAAGGTACTGGTTTTAAATGAGATAGAATTGATGGCCCCAGTGAGCTTGCTATAATGAGATCTTCCTGTACAATTACAGGAGACAAATGACATTTTAAACTGTGAGAATACTGTCTGTGTAACCTGAAAGCAATCCCAGTAGCATTTGGTTTATTGTGCAATCAGAATGTCTTACATTTGCCTTTGAGCATGTACATGTACATGTAGTTACAATTTTACTGGTCGTAAGAAGTTTGGTATGTTAGGCTGCTGTCCCCCTTTCTTGTTAAAATGTCCACTTTGACATTTGTCACACACTCGCCAAATATTACACACTTTTACTGTATACGCTATATATTTAGAGAGTCTAAATTTTCGTGAATCCGGGACTTGCCAACGATTTTGTGAGTGGATAAATTCGTGATTGTGGAGTACTGTACTGAATGGAGAAATGTATGCCTGCATGTCACATTCATGGTGGGATCAGAGTCAATATTTTCGCGTGTCTTTAAATTTGCGAATTGCACCCGAGTCTTGAAATTCGTGAAAATGAAAACTTCGCGAAATATTCAGCATATACAGTAATATTCACACATACTTGAAGAGCGAACAGTTGCAGGCATGCCATTCTGCCTTGCAGCAAAAATTCATTCATGCCATCAAGACTCAACATCCATAAGGAATATCCAACAAGATTTCATGAAACACAAGGCAATTTAAAGGTTTATAGGATTTTTTTTTATTGTTTAACAGCGATATAGAATGGACTTGACATGCACAAGACATCTCCAAACACAGCTAAGGCTTAAATTGTAACATTAAGTTGAAGACTTTGATATACATTAGTCTATTCCTAATATCAATTGAGATGGAAGTTCTCTACAAGTATTATCATATTTCTAAGGAACCATTTCAAATGCAAAAACTGTTCAATTCTTTTTGTATGTACAGAAAGAATCACAACTACTGAGGTTTCAGCAATGTAAACATTGTAGGAATTCCTTTACTACTGGGAAAGCAGTAAAAAATAAATACCCTGCACAAATTTTCGCAAATAGGCATTTCAAGTTACTTAGTAGTCAGGATAATTGATTTATACATCCCTTCTTTCCTTAGTACATTGTTTCAGAGAAATGCTCCCAAATTGCTGCCTTTTCAAGCCTTTTCAAGATTGGTTCTTAGGTCACCTACCTCTACTTAAATGCATATCACTTTTGTAATGCATGTCGTAGCACAATTGGAAGTTTAATTCCTTTTCTACAATATGCTCTCATTCCGTAAGGATGCCCTAGTTTTTTCCTTGGTTTACCTATATGCAGTTTTTACCACTAATCTACGCAAAATTTTATGGCATACTATCTTTTGGTGCCAATTTGTGACCTTGCAAAACATGGACACATGCCAAAACACACAAATGTTCTATTCAACCCGTTGAAGACGAGTCCCAAGAATACTCGGGCAGGTGTCTATGGGAAATGCGTGTTATATAACAAAATCAGTCGTCCTCAACGGGTTAAACTGCCAGAAGAATCTATTCTCATTCTTTATTATTAATAGCTATGATTATGTGAAACTGTGAACATATATTTGCACCTGCTCTTGTACATAACAAGCTCAGAGTGCTGCATTTAATTACTCATTTGTAGTCTTAAGGTTCACACTTGGTGGAATTTCCATACTTCTTTCGACAATTCTGTCATACATGCTCGCCTAATTACCAAATGAAATTGCATTGCACAGGTCGCTGCTTTCAGCTGAGAATGAGTAAAATAAATAATGATACAACTATAAACTGCATGAGATGATGTGCAGTGAAATGAAAGTAGCTAAAAAAAAAGATTGCCAAGAGAATGCAAAAGCATAAGTAAATGTCACGATGGAACAAGCTGGGAGAAACATCCAGGAGAAGTGTAATATTTGAATCACAAAACAGTTCATTCTTGTACTTGAAGAGACTGTTGTCATCCTTTCCAAGCAGTACATTTCTGATCCCTAACTGCTTTGCTGTGGATAGACGTACACTGGTTTCAAGCTCTGGCAGAAAGAGGCAGACAAGAGCATCACACCTGCACATAGCAAGTTTTTTGCCTAAACAACTGCACTCATCATGTTTAAGCTCCCACATACACCTAATGCCGATATTTTATTTCTTTGAGGGGAAGAGCTAGTTTTGTACATGATTGCTTTATCCTATAACACTTACAATATAACTGAGTTTACATTACACACAAGGAGTACATCATTCTTGTTCAATAATATTATAGGACGTTAATATTCATACAATATTTATCTATTTACAAATTACTGACAGCATTCTTTTGCTTGCAAATGCAGTGCCTGCAGACAGATTCTTATCAATTTGAACACTCGGCTACACACTTCCCATGTGGAGGTGCATTTCCATTCTTCATTTTAGTTTTTTTTTAAATGAAGCAAATTCTTATTCATTTGCTTTAGCTTACAGGACGCAAATGCAGAGTGGTTGATTACAGTTTCTTCTCATACATGTAATCTTGTAAAGAGGTCTGGTAACTGCAAGTCTGTAACTGTCTGTTTACATGAGCAATTACAGTATCATGGATATTGTGATCAACATCACGCAAAGGCTGTGTTGCCTGTCTGCTTAGCTTATTCTGTATTAAAATGCAAACAAAAGAACACTTTCTTGCAACAGTTCAGTCCAAACTCTTGTTAGAGGAATATGTTAACCATGGTTCAAAATTATTGAGCTCTAGTAGTCTACTGGTTGACTCCGAACAGAGCACGGTAAAACAAGACATTGCTACAGGCATTAAATAAAAGTGGATGCACTGTACTTTGTGTCTTCTGCCAAATCATTGTAGACAACACTAACATGGAAGTAAGGCTGCAAAATGGTATATGTCCGGAACATGCATTTTCTGTTTAATATAGTCTAAAAGTGGAACACCAAAATTTTAAACCATGGTTAGGATTAACCTTTCTCAAGAAGTTGGGCCCCTGAGCAATTGGGATGTCACACTGGTCTCGTTAGGATGCAGAATTACTGTTCCACAGTGCATCACCATCCTGCTAGGAATGCAAAAGCTTTACAAAGTCTGGCCGGGAAATGGACTTTACACAGCTGCCACCACTCCAGTACGCACAACCGCTTTGTGTTTATACACTACTGACACTATCAATACAGCATAAAGAAGACATGCTTGCATCTGTTACATTTCTTATAATGTAATGAAGGCAAGTTCTTAAAGATCTGCAATAGGCACACTTTTTTCTTTGAGTCTCTATTTCACTTAAGTAAATGATACAAGTCTTAAATGCTTACCTCAAGACAAAAAAAGAAAGAAAAAAGCTTCAGAATGCATGAATCCGAGCTGAATTTTTACGAATGATGCTTATAGATGAAGTACACGTACAATGTTTAGTACTGGATAGTTCTTCACCATGGAGGGACTCTCAGTCATCAAATGATATAATGTGATGACATACAAGTCCACTGCAACTTTCAAGACTTTACTTCAGTCTTAACAAACTTTTCACAGTTTTACGCAGTTGAACATGTTAGCTACAACCACACTGAGTAATGCGCACACTACCAAAGGCTATAATTTCTCCTCCCCCCCCCCCCCCAAATCAACTAACAAATAGAGGTACACTGAAGACTCTGAATAGTTGGTGGAACCTTTGAGGAGTTCTTTGTAGCCAGCATCGATTATCTTGATGATTTGATGTTGGCCCAAATGGTGACTAGGGTAAACTATGACACTGTCTCCAAGGCATGGGACTAAGGAATGCATGCACAATGCTAGGACATGATCTGCACCAATGTCTGTGGGTTGGCCAATGCTGCTGTATACCTCTGAAGGTAGTAGGGCATCCCAAATGCTCAAGAGACTTGAACACACTGCTATCTACTTCTTGACGGCCTTCAGTCGGCTGTCTAGAGATTCACAGTTGGCTTGAATGGCGGCGAGATTGGCGGCAAAGGAGTCTTTCAGCTGCAGAAGACAAAGACAACAAAGACACTTTGAATATATAATATGGTTTGTTGTTCAAATGGGAAATAACAATCCAGCAGCTCGAAGGCTGATACCAATGCTTTAGATCACAGCATTCACAAATAGATATATGATAGTAACACTGAATACACATATATGACAATAAAATACAACACAAAATCAAAATAAATACACGTCAGACCTAAGCTTCAATAACACGATAGGTATAAACTGCAAAACAGGAAATGAGATTTACGGGGGTACAAGGCAATGTGGAGAAAGATGAGCATAGCAGTAAAAACAATATACTGTAAAACGAGAAATGTTCACATGCATTTTAATTTCGCGAATTTCGCGAGCGCCAAGATTCGCGAAATTAAAATGCACACAAAATTTCTTATCTACACTATATGCACTGAACGCAAGAGGCAATTCGCGAAAATTTCTTGCCACGAAAAAGGCCTTCGGCTCCAATTCGCAAAAATTTCGTGCCGCGAATATATCATGTTTTACAGTATATTCTTTTAAGGTTTCCTAGTGGCAGAACGTTCAGTGGTAGGTGGTTTCATGGTACACTACATATTTTTTCTTGGATGTAAATGTGGTCCTGAAAAGGACCTACGTTGTACATGGTACTTGATATTGACATTTCTCCCGAGGATGGTGTAACATGCTTTCGGGACCGAAATGTAAGAGTAAGAGTAAGTCCTTTTCAGGACCACATTCACATCCAGGAAAAAAATAGAATTAGAATGCAGATGATGGCAAATCCTCACCGTGCAAATCTAACATGATCACAACTGCTAGCAAGAAAAGAAGTTATGAGTTTTCACCATACTGCATGGTAATACTCACATATCACAGAATTCAACTATTAAACACAGGAGACTTTGCAATAAGGGGGGGGGGGGGATGCTCTCTAAAATCAAACTGAATGGCCCCAGATAGGGGGTGCTCTCTAAAATCAAACTGAATGGCCCCAGATATTTAAAATGAAACACTGGTAATTCGTAAGCTGCAAAAATTCAGTCAAACAAAGCTGACCTGACCCACAAATTCATACACAAACATAAATGCCTGGTACTCGCAGGTCACACAGTTCAGTCAAATAAAACTGACCCAACCCAGATATTCAAAATGCAAACATATATGCCAAATTATTTGTGGACCACAAAGTTCAGTCATTTTTCTTTTGTTTGTAGCCAGTCCCAGAATAGTAGATGACTTCACAACCAGTGCTAATAGAAAGATGGAGAGGGGCTTCCTTCGTGAGATTGACACGACCCAGATATCATAATTTCAAAACAAAGGAAGATGCAGGGTTTATCTCCTTCTCTCTAGTCCTGTTTTAACCGTAAGTAGGCCAGGGGGACATTCTGCGCGATGTATCGCCATCGCAAAAAGCTATTGCTGCGATGTTTCACGACTTTTTTCTTTCGAGTCTCCCGCAACTTTTGACACCAAATTTGCGATGCCCGGGCACGCCGTTCCAAAGTTATGCATGAATATGTACATGCATGTCAGACCAAAAATTGCTCAAAAACGTGAATTTTTGTACAATTTCAATGCAAACTGTGCTTATTGTGAAATTTTATAAAAGCATGATTATTTGGGGGTTTTATTGATTAAAACCAATCAACAGCATGTTTTCATGTTCGGAACAATGACGCGGACAAATTGCAGCGACAAAACAATGAAAAAAAAAGTCGAAAAAAAAATGAAATACATAACAAATTCAAAAAACAATGAAATACTTAAAAAAATTTTCTGATGGCACAATCTTTTTCATATACATTTGCTGAGGGCACTAAAAAGAATATTTGTACAGAAAATGTGTCTGTTTTGAGCTTCATTTAGTGATTTATAGCAAAAAGTCTGATATTAATGCATTACGCATAAATTAGCATAACTAAGCTATCATCTATCGAAATAGCCCGGCCTAGTTAGGATTAACAGACCTTTCCCCGAAAACATCGTGACAACATCCAGAGAACAAAATTCCTCGCCTTGGGCAATAAGACCGCAGGAGAGTGAGGGAGGGGTACCATTTTTCACACACACACTGAAAACCTATGGGTAGGTTTCCACGAAGGCGGTGTGTCCACTGGTTTTTCACGACAACGTCCAAACAACATTATGTGGGGGACCGTTTTTACAGGCTGAGCAAAAAAGGAAAACAAAATTACCCGGACACTACCCTGACACTGTCAAGCTTGAAGTAATACTCTAGTTTGAAAGGCTCTGTTAAAAAGGGGCTTCTGTCGTCACTAACCTCTTTGAGTAAGGTATCCTGTCCCTGCATGTTGGCTGTCAGCTGCTGCTGTGTTGTGTCCAGCTGACTCAGGGCTTGGCTGAATTGTAATGCTGTAAACACGCACCACAAAGACACACACAGAAACGGTGAAAGGGTTAAGATTCACATCTTACATCTGTAGTACACATGGGGAATATATAGGTGGGTAAAATGTCTTGCCAATTAATTTGCCTATACATGTTATTAAATGATGGAAAATGACCTGTGTGTGGCTTGGAAGAACTGCAACACAGTAACCTTGTGCAAACATGCCCATTTGCACACACCAACGTCCCCCTTCCCACACACAAACACACACACGTCTACACATGTTCACCCCAAAAGAAAGTTTTGTTCTGTGTGCCTCAGACTGTTCCAACATTTACCATTGGGTGGATACTTTTTACCAAATGCCCTACGTAACGTGACATGCATTAATTGTATGCTACTGTAAGAACTTTTGGAGGCATTTATGGATTTGTGCTATATTTCATTTGATTTTTTTTCTCACTTTTTCTTTCATTGCATCTACTTAGAAGTTGATTTCATCCAAAAATTGCAGGTTTCTCCAAAGATAGATATGTATATATACTGTAGACAAAATTTACTACCCCGGGTTATACAAATACATGTATAAATGAAATGGATAATTAGATGCAACATCCAAGTAACAGAATGTTTCTGTAATCACTACCTGTTAAACTTAAAGGTACATAAAAAAGACTTTAATTAAAAAAAAAAAATTAAACTAAAGTTAAACTAATGTTAAAGGGAATGGCTAGTAACTGATCAGTGGGAATCAGTGTGAATGCTGGGGGATGATTGTTCCAATTCTTGTGGGATTCATTTAAGAGTACATTATATATCTATTGTTCTGTGAAAATTATTTGCTCCAGAACGGTCTCATATTCAAGTAATGTGCAGTGTAATGCCCCATCACTGTACAGGCATGCTAACCTGGAAACATTCAACTGCACATTACTTGAATATGAGACCATTCTGAAGCAAATAATTTTCACACAACAATAGATATATAAATGCACTCTTAAATGAATCCCACAAGGATTGGAACAATCATCCCCCAGCATTCCAACTGATTCCCACTGATCAGTTACTAGCCATCCCCTTTAAACTAAAATCAGCTTACCTTGTTCATGGAGGTCCTTCAATGCTTGTAGTCTTTCTACAACTTTTGGTAAAGTGTCTGCTACACTATCCCACTTCTCCACCATGTCGTACAGGGCTGAAATCTGACAGTGTGAAAACAAACAAAAAAGCAATGACACACTTGCGTTAGTAGCAGCTGGCTCACTGCAGAAGAAAACCTGGCACTCTCTAGAAAACAAAATCTGAGAGTAGGGAGATTCACATAATTTGTCCGTGGTGAATCGTAAGTGATAGATCCACGAAAGTCTAGAGCTGCAAAATCAATTATGAATCCCTTTGGAGGATGGTGCTGATTGGCACCAAATTTACAGCTGTCTTGGTTTACTACGATGTTGCTGCTTCATACACCTCATGAATAGCTTTGTACGTAGTATAGGACTCATCCAATGTTTTCACTTATTCATTACTATATAACAGATTTATACAAGATATTGTTCCACTAACACATCCCTCAGGGCCACTGAATGACCATAACTATGAGTAAGATGCCTCTCCTAAGGCCTTCATAAGGCCTGATAGGTCTTCATTACAATAACTAGACAGAAGATAAAAACTGCATATTTCCATTTCTTTCTTCTTCTTTTTTAAATCTATACAGAAACACTGAGTCACTGACTAATCACTCACTTTGCTTTCCTTGCCTGCGTCCTCCACAGCCGACTTCTTCTCCGAGACCTGGTCTAGTCGCTGGATCAGGCCCTGGATCCTGGCCTCCATGTGGTCCAGCTGGCCAGGGTCCAGGAGGGACATTCTGGCCTGGAGCTGACTTACACATTCCTGCAGGGAAAATGATGTGGAACAGAAATGTGACACTATTTAGACACGGTTCCAGTTTTAAGCCACATGTATTTATGAGGTCGCAGTGACTTTTCTTGACAACACACCATAAACCTTTTAAGAAAAAAGAACGGCCTACCAGCATGAAAAGTGATAAAATTTGGAAGATCTTGCTGAGCAGAGAGCTGATCAGAGCAGAGCAGATCAGAGAGCGATCTTTCCAACTCTTTAGAAGCAAGGTTAAGCAAAGACTGTACACTGTGTATCAAAATATCAAGTTCTTTTAGCATAAACCAGAAATGCTGAAAGATTCCTATCAAACAAAACCTATCATTCATTGCAATGATATATCCTGTTTAATAAATAGTTGTATAACTGTTATGTTCATTTGATTCATACTTACTTGAGCACAAATGCCTGGATAAGAATTGGATTGAAATTCACTGCTGCTTTAGCTGACCAGTTATTGTATGAAAACAAGACAACTACAGGAAAAACAGACATACATACAGACAGACAGAAGACACAATGGATGGAAAATATAATGACACACCAAAGGAGGGAATGCATTTAACTTTTCACTCACCAGTAGACTTCTGGAACTAGTGTCCGCAGTAAGAGATGCCTGAACAGAATACAAAAATGGGAACAATTAATATCTATTTGCACTACACATGCTTTTATCCTGAAAGTCATTCACATTTCTACTTAAATTTGCAAAAAAAAAAAGTTACTGTAATGCCACAAAATGCATATTTTATGTGATCCCAACTCATCACCACCATTCATCATTTTCCTCCTCAATGACACAAGGACACAGGTGAAGGTCAAATTATGTGTACATCAAACCAGTATAAAAGTTTGTTAGTTGGGAGAAGTGTGACATAAAATTGATAGTTAGGATTGTGATACATGAGAAATATTCCTCAGTAAGAAGTGTTTTCAAAACGACAGCACAGCCACAAGAACTGACTTTAATGTGGCAGACGCGAAAATCCAATCAGGACATATTTGGCAAACTGCAAACTTTAGCACACGAGCAAATCTGTACAAACAAGTCAGGTTTGCAAACAAACCAAATCTGGAGCTATACATATTATATGACTCAATGACTGATACTTCTTTGTACTTTCAAACTTTCATTTGAAAGAGGTTTACTCACCAGCTTTTGAGGGTCTTGGCCCAGCACTGCTTCTATCCTGTTTAGCCTCTGCTCCAACTCTGCAGCCTGGCAAAGGATAAGAGCATGGCAGGATTCTTGAACAAAGACTAATTTGGTGAAATTTAGCAATCAGTATCTGTCTTATCACCGTCATAATAAGAACATTTCAAGTAATGTAAAGTTGATGCCTAGAAAGCAAAATGGGGGAAAATTAATCAATAACTATTGCACATCGTAAAACAAGAAATTTTAGCAAATTTTGCAGCAAAGATCCATGAAATTAAGATGCATGCAAAAGTTCTTGTCTACACTATGCTTTGAATGCCAGTGGCAATTTGCAAAAAAAAAATTCATGTACTGAAAAATACTGCTTCCTGATTGGCTGTTGCTAAATGAAGCTGCCATAATAGCAAGAATCACTGTCATACTGAAACATCTTTAATGACATGAGACCCCGGTCTTCACACTGAACTGAATTTCAAGCAAGAAAAATGTGACTGTCATTTCATGGTTAAAGGAAACAAGGTACAAGAGTCATAGCGATTGATCCTTGGGATACCTTTGAAACTTGAGTGAATTTGTTCTGCTCCGGTCTGTAGTAGAGTTCATAGGTCACATGGCCATCCTTGGCGTCTTTGGCTGGCTCCTTCTTGGAAGGCGTGTCCTTTTGGGAAGCCTGCTTCTTGTAAGCATCTAAGTGACTGAAGAGTTTCCTGTGTCAAAATGATAACAGTTAAAGGGACATACCAGACAATACAGATAATTTCACATCATGTAGTACATAAATCATAAATGCCATGTACAGATTTGCAAAATTCCTTGTGATCCTTGAGCAGATGTAGACAAACCAATTACTCTGAAAAAAACCCCGAAATCCTAATAAACTGAATGAACAAGGATAATGACATAGGAGGCTCACATATTCCAGAAATGTGGGAATGTAATTACATTACAATACCACTTGCTTACAAACAAGTTCATTTGTGTTGAATTCATGCATGCTTTCATCTTTTGTTCTGCTTCATTGAGCATCCAACCATTCTTATGTGAAGCTGTTATGTAATCATCCTTGTTCATTGTCATCAATTTTGAAAACATTCTTATTCCTCATCCCACTCACTATCAATTCTGAATCTCTGCACCCAGCATCACCAATTTATAGTTGTTTAAATGCAAATGTCTGAAGATCATCCAGATCACAGTCTCCTATAAGATGGTTGTGGTAGAATGTTTCAGAAAATCGAGGATAGCTGCATACATCACTTGGGGACAATCAGTAGTTCCTAATTATGGCATGAGTTTGAACAGAAAAGGTTTGAAAAGTTTCGAGTGTAACATGACACTAATGATAGTAAGCATATAGGGAACTGAATGGAAATATCTCCTTATAGTAAACAACACATGACTAGAGCTTACTTGGGGAGGGAGCCTTGTGGATCAGCAGCTTCGATGACAGCCTCTGTGCCCAGGATTTTCTCGAGGTGGAGCCCATAGAGCTGCTGCTGAAGGACACCGACGTCCTGCAACAAAGAGACTGGGGAGACCCCTGTGCTGGCATCCTCCTTGGCTGTTTTCTGTGATACACATTCAGTAATGAAAGCTACATAATGATGCAGTCTTGGAAGCTACATATTAGAAGGTGTGAGGTTCAATTCAATTCAATTCGTTTATTCATCTCAATCATTGATCATAAAAACAAATACATTGTGAGATCAACATAGCAAAAAAGAAATATTGATGAGGAGAACAGGGACTACAAAAAGCGATAGCTTGAAAAGGTCATAAATACAAGTTCAGATTGAAACAATGCATTCAGACATACTTTATCACTACATACATGCATATGAGAAAAAGTATTCCATGGACAAATGCCTAACTCGCTGGAATGGTGTGAAAGTGCTGCAACATTTTTCACCATTTGATATGTTGATAACCCATCCTCAGTATGATTATAGCCTTGATGAAAGCCACTGACGTACAGTGCCAATGTGGTACGAGTGAAATTACAGAAACCATGGTCCCTGTTATATAGAGAGAAATGTATCACTGTCATCACTGGCATAAGATGCATCTGCTGTTGATTTAAAATGATTCATGTGTTTCTAAGGAGCAATTCTGACCAATCAGACAATCTATGTACTGATAGCTCGGGTTTTAGGATGATACCATAATATGTACTTCATGTGATGACCACATCTACAAAATTAATCTACTACCATGGTGTAACCTTTTGGTGATAAATTGCATTGATCTTCCATGCACCAAATACAATGTATGAGATGCCCCAATCATCAAAACATAAAGAAATCAAATGAAACAATGAAATCCCTCATAAACGATCTCAAAAGACTACATGTACTGTAAAACTGGAAATTTTTGCATGTATTTCAATTTCATAAATTTCTCAAGAGCCAAGATTCATGAAATTGTATAATGTACGTGAAAGTTCTTGTCAGCACTTTATGCACTGAATGCCAGTGGCAATTCACAAAGAGATCTTGCTTTACAGGAAGTTGTTTGAAAGCTTGCATGGTGATGTAAATGAGGAAGAGAGCTTTGCAATAACACTATGTGTTACAACTGTCCCTGTCTCCTATCCTCCCATCTCCCTAAGTGCAACCTCAACTTCCAGCTCACCCCCGCCCTCCTACTGTTATTACGTATTTGCCTTCCTTACCCTCTCCCTATGTCGTTTCCCTCCTCCACTCTCCTCTTTCTAGGTTCTTCTTTTGCCAAAGAGCAATCCTCTCAATGACTACACACATGGTGTTACCGCAAAACCTCTCTTTCTCAATCTTGTAAACAGTAAAACATGAACTTCAATGATAGTATACAAATATACCAGGCCTGAGAGGCTCTGGTTGAAACTATGCGCATGAGGTGACTTCAGTAGCACTTTTTTCTGAGGGGTGCAGCCCCGAAGAAAATAGTGCTACTGAAGTCACCGAAGGCACATAGTTTCAACCGGTGCCTCGAAAAAATGGCCTGGTATATTTGTTTTATATCCCTCCCAATGAATTTAAGAGTATTCGACTGCAGGTATTCTGTAATTTACCCCGTTTTTTAGGGCATCTTGCTGGGGCATCTTGCTATTAACCCGTTGAAGATGGACTGATTTTGCTACAACACGCATTTCCCGTAGACCCCTGCCCGAGTATACTCGGGACTCGTCCTCAACGGGTTAAAGAAGATTGACAAGTCATTCACTCTCGGGAAAGCAGTTCAGCAGGAGGGCAGCGCGTACGCGTACTATGAAGAGACAACTGCACGCTCAGCCGCTAAACTGTACTCGGTGCATTGCTGTACAACGTACTAGTACTGGTAAACATGCGCAAACTGCAAACTCACTACGCACTTCATACATGCAATACGCCTACTAGTATCCGATCTGTCAACAAGTACGTTGGTGAGGTGATGTGCGTGCTCGAGCTGATCAACGATGTGACTGTGAGCTGCAGTTGATTGTGTTTTCTGTCGTCTTTCTAGCTGTCTGTACATGAATATGGACTATCATTTCCTGTTAAAAATGCAAGTATACATTGTAAATTTGGGTAGCATTCAGTAACAGCGAGTCTAAGGTTAGATTAGGCACTGGAAAATTCTAGGAGTCAAAGCATCGAGTGCCAATGTAAATTCGTGTGATTTGTGTTCTAACGTAAACAGTTAACATTAGACTCTAACTCGTTAGGATGAGATTACGGGAACTATAGGGTCTACTGTTAAACAGGTAGAACTAACGTTTATAAGCTTAACTAGGTCTAACTTGCGCTAACGTTAGAAATAATGGCATAAGCAGGCCTACTATCTACTGCAGTTTGTCAACATCTTTTGGGTGGGTCGCTCGAGTTAGTGAACTGCGAGACCAACTTTCAAACGGCGAAGCATGAACTCCCCAAAATTAGACAGTCCTACACTGGGATATAGGCATAGACACTACCTCAAATCTAGCATACCGTAGTTAGGGGATCATACTTTCTCATACATTGCACCAAATCCTTTGAACGATCTTCTATTGGCATATACTAGTATCTCTACGAGTCACGACATGCATCTTCAAAACCAGGGCCAAATGAGGCCTAACCAACGTTAGATATTAGAAGAGATCTAGGCCTACGGTACGTCGAAGAGCCCTAGCTTGCTTATTGTCGTTGTCTAATTATAGATCTACGATATCGCCTACTCTGTTGTAACGTAATACCATTCCATGATCACCTTTTTAGGTAGAATGAGGGCTTTATAAGAGTCTCTCTGAGTCTCTCTAACGATACACGTATTGAGTGTATGCGTGCCTTGAAGTGGTTCTCGCAAAGTGAAGGCGCCGCGATCAATACCCATTCATTTGTACATGAAATCTCTCGCGAAGCGAAGGTGCTGCGATACCCATTCATTTACACGTGAAATATTTCGCGTCGCGACGCGAAGCAAAAAAGGCGTGAAAATCACAAGCATGGTATAGTTTTTACCATTTTCCCTAGGGAGAATAGTCATACGCGTATTTGTATGGTAGATTTGTGAGGGATATAATTATTATTGTCACATGTCATCTCACTGATGAATGAAAAAAAAAAATGTGCAGGCTTGCAAGAAGGCTACTGCCCTTGGAACTTGTACTTGATTTTATGGAATACTGTATAACCAGAAACATCTGCACCAAGAAACTTCTGTAAATTGGAGCCGATGGCCTTTCTCCCAGCATGAAACTTTTCATGTATCACCACTGCCATTTAATGTATTGTGTACACAAAAAAACTTAACACGCAGTTTACTTTTGGAATCTTGGCTCCCCGCGGAATTCGTCAAAGTTTCATGCACGTGAAAATTTCTGGTTTTACGGTATACCTGGCCTTCTATAGTTCACTGACCTGCAGTTTCTCCACCTCCTCGCCCAGTTCCCTGATCTCATGCTGGAGGCGCTGGAACCGCTGCACTGGGGTCTCCTTATCACGGGAGTCATCCTCCAGCTGGGGAGAGGATAGGAGGGGAAAGATGATGAAAGGAGGAACTCAAGATGAATTCAACCTGAACCCTGACTAGCTGATGGTATACTAGCTCTTGCAGCACAACAGAATATACAGACATAGTTTCTGCACTTATCAAATGAATTATTATCATGATTATTACATTTATCATTACTATTACTGTCTAGCTTAGAATGCACTAATAAGTTTGTAAATTGAACAGGTGGGAGTGTTTCATCTTCCAGATGGTCCTAAATCATGTGAAAAGTGAATTGACATTCATGACCATCCATCAGGGCCTACAAAAATCAGCTTCCCCAAATGATGAAAAAGGGAGAGCAAGAGAGGGAGAGAGTGAAAGAAGGGGGACTCTTCCCCCCCCCCCACAAAAAAAAAAATACACACACATAGCATAAAAAATAAGGAAAATATAGGTGACTATGGACTCACCATTTCATACTCCCTCTTTGGTGCTACATATCCTGTTCTTCTGGCTTGACTGATCCTGTCAGAAAAATCTTGACACAAAGAAAGACAGGACAACGCAATGAAGTGCCATACGATTCTTCCATTCATCTACTGTACAAGTCAGGCATTTCGCAAATTTTGAAAGGAGTTGAATTCTCAGTCAAGAACCACTTGGATGCAATGGGGAATACAAATAATTCCATTCCAGAATAAAATGAAGTGATTCGCAAGCCTTGGAAATGATACAGTACATTTTTGTAATGCTTAGGGGGGCATTTCATGAAGCATGTTTGTCCGACAACTTGTCGGACAAATTTGCTCTCAGCCAATCAGATGCAATGATTTCAGTAGCTTTTAACATTTTGTCAGACGAAATATCTGACAAAACGCTTCATGAAATGCCCCCTAGATCTCTTTCTCAACTTGCCCAGAGAAATGGGTCTTTCCCCTTTCACACATGGCATACATAACTAAGTTACAAATTTCAACACTGAAGTCCCTACATTCTCTTTGTGACATTTATAACACACACAGGAATACGCAAACATGCACATATTACCTTACTGCCGTATAGGAACTGATTATATTCTCTTACCAACTTTCCCAGAAATGACCGTCTTGTCCTTGAATTTATTGAAGGCATCTGCAGTGTTGATTGCTAGCTGCTCCACTACCTCACTGTTCAGCTCTTCCTAATATATCAAACAAGAAACAACATTGTCATTTATATAATGAAATAAGATATAAATATAACAGGGTGGTCCACGAGGGGTTTTAGCATGTCGCTGCAACATGCTAAAATTCTTGTGCAACATCCTAAAAAGTCAGCAACATGCTATGCAACATCCTCAAGAATTTGCAACAAGCTCAAAGTAAAAGTATTCAAAAATGTGCAAAACATATGCATAACATAAGAAACATCAAACTACCAGGTACTTTAGATATTTGTGTGCAAAACATGAGAGAGAACATTGAATGTAAGCAGCACAAAGAGAGATAAGCAGCAAAATATTGCGTACTAAAATTGTATGTACTCATCGTGTGCGCTCCGCACATATTCAATTTCTGCAATATTTCTAAGATTCTGAGCTTGCAACATGCTAAAATTTCAAGTTGTGGACCACCCTGTATAATCTTTTTAATGTTGTTGTTGATTTAATGACAAAGCAATGATCCCAATGGCATTTTTTTTCTTTTTTCTTTTTGCAAATGGCAAGTACTAAAACTATACAGCTGTAAGTTTGTGCCTTGCTGTGCACTTGTAAAAATTCTGTGACATTGGCACACTGCTGACTGAGTAGGGCAGGTAATTGTGGAACACACAGAGTTGAAATCAAACAAACAAACAAACAAACAAACAAACACACAACTACAGTGTGGTTTAAAAAAATCTCTGCCAACTCACCACAACATGCTGCTGATCTTCTTCTGGCAAGTCACTCGTCTCGTAAAGATCTGGCTGGTTATCCTGCAAGATTGAAAAAAAAAATTCCAAAAGAGAAATAAACAATGTTGATTTTATAAACCTTTGGTACACCTGAGAAGGGCCCTGACCAGGAGGTATACAATATTACTGACATTGTGTAAACCAAAAAAACCTTTTCAAACATACAATAACAAGCAAACCTAGATCTTTTTAATTGTAACTTTCAGAACCTGAACAGCAAACTTTAAAATAGCGCAACCAGAACCTGAATTAGGTCTATCTATGACATGCAGGTACAAACACACTCTTGTTTTTGAATTTTGCTTGTAATCATCAGCATTTTTTTTCTTTTAGGTATAACTCACTTGGATTTGTGGAAAAAACAAACAAACACACTGACAGGTATTTTCTTTTGTTCTTTGAAAATAGAGATAACTAAAAGAGAAAAAAAAAAACTGCACAAATGCAAATGATAATGCAAGATAAGAATAATCTACTGAAAGCAGTAATGTGGTAAAAACTCTACCAGTCTAGATAGTCTTAAAACTCTTGCAATGCATCTTCATGATCATACTATTAAATCTACAAATTTGTGAAAAATCTGTGAAGGTTACTAGAATCTCATGGTCTATTTGCAAATATTCAGTGTTCAATTCAGAACAGAAAACAACATGTCCAGTGTGAAAATGGAACCAACACATGAACAACATTTGACAAAATGCCAACAACACTCTTGCCTTCCTCCGACGCAACCTGCGCATTACTCCCCAGAACCGAAAACAACAGCCTACAAGACTCTCGTCCGCCCTCTTGTGGAATATGGAGCTACAGTGTGGGACCCTTTCACAAGCAAGAGCAACCACCAACTACAATTGGTTCAACAAACGAGCAGCCAGATTCACACTGAACAGATACCACAACACGTCTAGTGTGCAATCCATGCTGGAAGAGCTTCAATGGCCTTCCCTTCAACACATACTATGTAGAGAAGAGTCCAGACTCACAATGATACATGTACAAACTCCACCACCACTGCATAAACTTCCCAACCCAGTCCTACATCACTCCAGTTGCCGCATCTACAAGAGCTCTCCATGCACAAGGCTATGTCATTCCCCGCTCCAGAACAGAACATCACAAAATATCCTTCTTCCCCAGAACACTAAGAACATGGGACATCCTCCCACTGAGCACTGTAACCGCACCATCCCTGGAAGCCTTCCACCATTGACTGACGGAAGACAGTGGATAAGTCCCTGGCCTGGACTGTTTTAACTTGCACTGTGTAAATATATAGGTTCTATATGGTTGGACCTACTACTCATCGACCACCTAATTTTGATTTGCTTGATAAGAATATTTAACACTGAAATTCATGTAAAAACTTGACCTACATGATTGAGAAAAAACCCAGCACTATCAAATGCTGTTGTTTCCTTTTCAATTCGAAGTTTCACAGTGCAGGAATATTGCTGTCGAACTTGTGTGGCCTCTTTTCAGCTCCCGCGTCGCCGCTCCTTTTTTACATTGACTGCTGTTTTTGCATTGACAATGTACACAAACCGAGTTGTACAAAGCTTTTCAGAAAATGCATTGACATTACATTACAATTCGGTTAAAATATTCATTCGAAATTTTGTCCTTGATTAAAACCATCAGTGAACAGTGAATTTTCGCATTTTCCCACACGTCCTCATCAACGGTAAAAGCCAAATACCCGGTACCGGTACATTTTTATGTGCTCTGCGCGCAGTGCAGTGGCAGTGCATACTTTACTAAAAGTAAAGGCAGTGTATACAACCACACGCGTGTGTCTTTACCATCCAGCCACACGAGTGTGGTTGTAGCCATGGCCTGAGTCACTGGATACAGCCACACTCATGTGTAATGTACATGTACATATAGGGATACACACACGGTAGGGAGATGATCGCTGTGCGTGCCTGTCAAAACATAAACGCTACACAATCAGCTTGCTCACAAAGTGATGAAAGTAACCTCATTTTCACACCTTTTAACATTGTTATTTTACAAATATATTTTTCGCTCCATTCTCATCGTGTTTACTTGATATGATGGGTTTAAATTAGAATTAATAGCAAAGTTACAACTGCCGCTAAATTGGGGGACTTTGGATTGACATCGCTAACATGCCTAAACTGCTGGTGGTGTGCTAGCGATCGCTCAGCGCAGCTGCAGCCTAGTCAGCGCAGTTGTGCCGCCCGCCCCAGCAGGGACCCGCGCGCCGGCTGCCTGTATACGCTGGATTGTGGAAGCGCAATTTGCGAGTACCCAAACGAACGAAGGCGAAGTCTCAATAATGACACGACGTATGATCAATCGTTGAAATCAAAAGTCCAAAATCAATTGTAACTTTAAATTCACCTCATCAAATCAAGAAAATGAGAATAAAGTTAAAAATGAAAAAAAAAGTAAATTTGTCTAACGTTAGATATGGTACCGGTACGATAATATTAAAGGGGCATAGTCCCGGTAGTGTAGAGGGCGCTGTTGATGATACTGCCGATCACCGCTAGCATTGTCAATACGAAGATTACCGAAGTTGAGCTGTCATCAAGAGTAAAGTGCGTAGGTGTTGCTAAGTAACGTTGCCTTCGTTGTCTTCTCTGCGCATCGCGCAGTCTGTAGTAATGCCAGGGTGCGTGCGTATGTGCTTGTTATTATGACATCACAAAAGAAGTTTGCTAAAGCTGTCATTCCCCTCAGCCGAATCATGAGCCAAACTGTGATCGGACCACTGACTACAGTGGATCGGACTTCTTCCGACTCGGGAAAGTGGGCCAAAGCGTAAGCACTAAAGAGAAGTCGATAGCGTAGGTCTCTATAGGAAACTTGCGCCGTGCACCCGCGTACGCATATTTTGACTAAAACACCGGGACCCTGCACCTTAAATGGGATTAATTTAGGAGGCAGGGTCATGTTCATCGCTTTGCGGTGGTGCATGATCGCGTGTTGATGTGGCCGGCCACGCACACATTGCCGTGTGTTCCCCGCTACGCAAAAAAAAGCTTCTTCTTGTGTATGGATATCACGAGTGTGGCTGTATCCAGCAACTAGGGCCATGTAGATGGCTACAACTACACTTGTGTGGCTGGATGGTAAAGACACATGCGTGTGGTATACACTGCCTTACTAAAAAGTGTTCTGTGCGCCAAAACTACGCGGTCGGTTTCAAAAAGAGTGGTCGATGTGTAATAGAGTAAAACTGCACCGCACCATGACCATGACCATGCACCTAGCACCTCAAGTCCTCAACCACTGCATTTCACACACACAGAGATGCCAATTGCCAAGTTCAAAAAACTTTTATGAGTGAGATCTTTATGACTCGGCGTCTCGGCGCTCGCACGCATGCGCACGCGAACGAGGAGGGTGTCCCCCTCCCATGGTAGGGAGCTTTTTTAAATTATTAGCTCTTAATGATGCGATCTGGTGCATACTTAAGTGACTATTTTATACTAATTTTGAAAGGCAAAAGGAAAATATACCTTCAATTGCAACTATCACTCTAATCCTTTGAGCTATGCTCCTTATTTTTGGCCCAAATTGCAGACTTCACCAGATGCGTGAGAAAAATTGGTGCCCTGCGTGAGATCGTGAGACAGACCCTAAATGCTTGAGTCTCACGCAGAATGCGTGAGACTTGGTAGCTCTGCACACACACTCACTGACTCACACTCAGTCACAGTCACACACACATCCAAAGTTTGCAAGAATCTTCAAGTTTGAAGGAGGCAGACAGACTCGACTGAGCTGAACCAGAAGAAGAAAAGAAATTCAGAATCAGATGCTATAATTTAGATAAAAGAGCACAGCGCTGAAAAAATGTTGATCATTGCACAATATATTTGGAACATATCATATGCACAGCATTTATAGTTGTCATACTGCATGGTTCACAAATCTACAAACATGCAATTCAAAGCGAAGTAGAGGGTCTACCCGGTATACAGTGAGAGATGCATTGACCGAAATTAACTTCCCGAACCGCCCTAATTCCCCCACACACTTCCTATCGCGGGTCCGAAAATCTGGACACTAAAACGTCTTAGATTGCATGTAGAATTAACACGTAAATAGCTGGAAATTATTGAATAAAGCAAAGCAAGTTTAGTTGTGTCAAAAACCTGGGGTGTAGATATCTAGTGTGAACGATAACCAAATGCTTACTTACAATGCCAGGGAGATCGGCGTACTTTGGGTCAGCCATTTTGCCTCGGACTCAGACTTGGTAGTGTACGTCACGTACACGTCATGATTGATGGAAATAAAGCAGACACTGCGCTCTGGCTCCCATGCATGATGCGGTGAAATAGATTTTAGGAAATCGATCTCACTTTTTCTTTCTATTTTCTTTTTCTCTGTAAGCCTCTAGGATCCATTTCAACACAAATCACTAATCAGTTATCCTCTACGAAAACCACTTGCTCTTTCCTCCGAGCTGGAAATCGGATGCTACATATTTCTTGCGAGACATTCATATAAAATATTGTGATTGTGATCAACAAATGTGCCAATAGCAGCCACGCCCACTTTGACATGACTTTCGCTTGGAATTTGCTTTATTCCACATAGCTAGGGCAAAACCTCTGTGAAAGACCACTGAAAAATCGTAAAAATTGACAGATCTTTCAATAATCTTTCAGTAAACTTCAGTGATCTCTGATGTCTTTCATGATTTCTATTCAAAGTGATTTTTCAGTGAATTTCGTGGTCTCCGTCAATGGTTCAAAATTGTCTCTCACAGTCTTCGATGATCAAAAACCATAATTACATGAACATATGAAAAAATATAAATATATATATACATATATATATATATATATATATAATATATATATATATATATATATATATGAAGGGTTTGTTCGCAAAAACCGATAAGTCCATATTTGCCAAATGGAGATATTTGCGATTAAAGGTCAAGAAAAATAAAGAGAATAATAAGAAAATTTTTGCTTCTTTTGACCATAACTTCAAAAATATATAATTTAAAAGGTATTATTTTGTACTTTATAACAGAGACCGTACTTCAAAATCTTCAAAAATGGACTTATCGGTTTTTGCAAACAAACTCTTCATACATATATATATATATATATATATATATATAATGAAAATATATTGTGTGTATGTGTGTGTGTGTGTAGGTTTTAATGCAAACATAATTATAATAATCTATGTATGGTAGGGGCACCACCTATCGGCAGGGTACCTTCCCATCGGCACCCTGTGTATCATGGCTGTTTGTGTATAGAACGAAAAGGTACGCGCTGGATTAAGTGTCATTAGCTATAAAGACAATAAAAACGAAGAAACGAAAATCAAACTAAAAAACAAACTAACAAACCAAGCTAAAAATTACACATCCGCTCAGTAACGACGCATGGCTGTGAAATTCACGTGTATTACCTATGCTGTGAAATTCACGTGTATTACCTATGCTGTGAAATTCACGTGTATACCTATGGAGGGGAGGGGGTGCCGATCGCAAGGTTCCCTTTTTAGCTGCGCGAAGAAAACGGAACGCACGCACTAAAATTGCGCTTTTTTAAAAAGGAGATTCATAATCAACGAGACGGTCACGACATTCAAAACTGCAGTATTCATGGCATATTTGAGGTAAGAATTAGGTGAATTTGTGTTATATTTTTCGAATAAACAAGCTACAGATCCTTAGGGTGACGATAGGTGGTACCCCCAACCCTACACATTCGTTGGACACCACTAACTTTGAGATGGAGGGCAACTACGAGGGACATCCTTAACTTTCTTTTTATAACCCATTTCAAAGAGATGGAAAGAGATCAAGATAGGCCTCTATGTGCAAATGAGTAGATCATGGGTTGGAAATAGTTACATAAAGTGAAAGTAACATACAAAAACAAATGTGACACAATGTATCTCTTGATATAATGAATTTTATTCAACATAATATTATGCCTCCCACATGGAGCATAATATGAAAAGAAGACAAGACAATCTCACAACTTGATCTTCACATCAGTACTCTATTACAGCAACAATACCACATTGTTCCACTTTCTAAATCATCTCAACAAACCAAACAGATAAAAACAAAGAGCTTTTGGAGTAAGTGATTACAAAATGCAAGACTGTATATGTGACACCGTCACAGAGGTGATTTGGAACAATACATAATTACCTTCAAATAAAACCCTCAAAAGGAACTTGTATTCTTTTGTCAAGACAGTAATACATATCTCATTTTGTTTTCTTCTTCTTGTTATTTATACTTGATGTATAACTTCCATCATTACTCTCAAATTAAAAAGAAGAATAGATATCAGAGAGAATGTACCAACCAATTGCGGTCAAAGTTTTATTTATTCATTTTTTGTTTTGTTCTTTGCTTGTTTAGTTTTGCTGTCTTCTTACTACATGCACTCAGTCATACCCAGCATAACCTGTCTGACATATCTATGAGCATGACAGCTTATCCCTCTACCCAGGGAAAGAGTAAAACAAAATAAATGATGAGTTAATACAAGAGTTTAATACTATATAATGATGAGTTAATACAGGAGTTTACTACTATAAAATGATGAGCATACTTAAAGCTACCTACGAAGAAAAAAAACTGATGTTGTATCACTACTGGTTATGCTGATCAATCTTTTCACCATAATTCCTAAACAGATTTTAAACTTTTTGGAACAGAAGTATTTACTTTAAAAAAAAAAAATCCCAAGAAAAAAAAAAACATGTAAATATAATCAATTCAGATGTGACAAGAGTTTTCATTGAGATTCTGTACACAACTTTAGCCCGTCAACACACAGAAAGTTAAAACATCCATTATAATTTTGAGGATTTCATTTCCTTATTACTGTTGGATTTCCTTTTTTACTTTTTGCTCTTTAGGGAAGAAAATCAATCATTCTGGAATGGCCACATGAGTGGGCTGGGGTCAACAAAAAACATAATCTGACTATTCATAGTTCACTTCTTTGAAATGTAATAAAAAACATAAAAGAACTCAGTAGTACTAAAAATTGTAACAATCTTCGCATTCTTTTTTAGTTTCTTTTTCTTAATTTTCTGACAAAGCTAGACTTGCTTCCTGCAGAAAGACCTAAACACAACACATAACAAACAACAATAAATTACAAGCAGTAAAAATAGATAAATTTTCTCTCTGAGCCAATATGTACATACATCAGTTGACTTGCATTGCATGGGCATTTTGTACTGTATTCCAACAAGCACAAAAGGCAGAAGTTTCCAGTTTTGTGGGGTTTTTGTCTTTTTTTGTTTTCATCGAGAGAAGATACACAGTTCACAAATATTATTCAAATCATCTTTGAAAACGATAATACCCATCTGAGAGGCAGAATGAAAAAAAAAATCAAGTAAAAATTAAAGAAATGTTTTAAAATATAACTCCCTTGAACTCATACAGAAAGTAGACTTTATGTCAGAAAGATAATTAAAGATCCTTGGTTGATAATTATCTTTTCAATCTTCATACAATTATGAATGAAAATCCTCTTAATCATCCAAAAAAGAAACAAAATAAAACAAACACACACACACATAAATTATTTTTATGAAAAATCAGTGAAAACAGCACTTGTGCATGGTCATGAATACAAGAAAGTAGTGACTCAACAAATACTTTATATCTGTCACTACTGCATGATTACATGCCTAAGATAACTTTAACTATTTTCATGACTGCACATCTTGAAATGATGGCAAGTTTGACATGTTTTGTCAAAATGCAAAGCAACAAAAAGCAAACCTGACTGACTTCTTCATAAAGATACAAAGGTAATTACAAACTTAAAGGCAGTATTCACATGACATGTGCAAAAATAACTTTCACAGTTACACAAACAACAAACACAAAAGTTGCTAAAAAGGACAAAAAAAACCCCTAACAAACAGAATTGTAATCTGTGAGTTGCAGAAACAAATAGAATAACTATAATGCATTGTGCACTGGATTTGTTTTAGCAATATTTCTAGCCAGTGAGTGTGACACAAAAAATATTCTCAGTTACTACAAACCCTATTTCTGTGTAATTTCACAGAGACAAAGATTCAAATCTAACATCACAAAACAGAAAAATACTGTGTTCAGTCACTCTAAAGCATATCTGAAGACTAAACCATCAAATAGTCTGAGACACGGAAAGAAACCAAAATGATTAGTTTTCCTAGCTGTCTGACATCATGAAAAATCAAACTTGGTCTACTTTGCCTTTTCTCTTCAGTAATACCAATGCATCACCATTACACACTGATGTTCTTGGGTTTTAAAGGAACAGTGCCAGTTTAAACAACTTGCCTTAGGGACATATTTGCTACACATGATTTGAAGCCAGTATCTTATTGTCAGTGGTCAAGGATCTTTTCCACCACAAAAGCAAAGAATTAAAATCCGACATTAATAAATTTGTAACTAAATTTAAAAAGGCAAATAGTTAATCAAAATGAAACAAAAATAAATATTTAAACAAACAAATCATGAAACGATGAGTTTGAGAAACTTTGCATAAGTCAATGAGTAAACATAATACATTCTCATCATAAACCGACACAAAGAGCTGCTTGCTGAAGTAAACATGACATAAAATTGATGATATTCCTTGTACATGTTTGTTCATAAATTTTCGTATACCATGGTGTAAATAACCACCTCAGCCCTATTACCAAAAACATACCTGGCAGTGATACACACATGTACTGTAAAAGTGGACATTTTCGCGGTGTTCAAATTTTCGCGCATTTCGCGCAACCAGAAACTAGCGCGAAAATAAAAGCACGCGAATATTTTTGCTTGCCATATGTGCCTGTGCGTGATGTCTTGATTCCGCGGAATTAAAAACACGCGAAACTTTTCCGACCCGGCCAAGCGCGAAAAATTAGTAACGCGAAAATATCCACTTTTACAGTACATGCTCTTATTCCATGTTCCCACATGCATATGATGTTCATATCCACACACACACACACACACACACACACACACGCACACACACGCACACACATACCCCCACACACAGATTCTTGTGTAATCACAGCAACAGGTGAAAGAAAATTTCTTTATGACAAATAATTGGTGGAAACAGTATGAGGAATACCTTTACACATCTCAATTCAGGCAGTTGAAAAAAAAACCCACCAATTTTCATGTAAAAAACACTCTTTTTTCTTACATAAATAATGGTTTCCATGAAAGGGTATATCTTTTTTGTAAATTGGCATGGGTAAAAGTATATGTGTTTTTTTCTCATCATGAGAGAACAAGTTCTTCCAATCTCTCTAGAAATCTAAATCCTTCTCATTTGAATGCACACACACAAAAAAAAAAAAACATCTTCTTTCCAACTCTCTGGCAAACCAGGTTGTCGTAAATATTTTGCAGATTACTAACAGTACAAAAATTTCTGTACACTTCCAGAGTATATCCCATATAAACTTAAACATACATTACCATGACATGTGTGTAACATAAAGACAAGGCTGGCACGTGGTTCAATCTTCTGCATCCGACAGCAGTGACTTGAACACAACAATTGACATCACAGCATTATAGAACTAATGCATATCAAATAATAAATGTGTAGATTTCAAGATAGCAGTTCTTAGATTTAGCAAAAAAAGTATCTCCACCTTAGGATATCACATCAAAATAAGAACTTACGATCTTGCTCAAGGTCTTGGCAGATTTTTACCACCCCTCCCAACCCCCCCCCCCCAAAAAAAAAGGATAAATGAAAATAACTCAGTTTACAATCAAAATCAAAATAATAGTGACATCAAATGCATAAGATGCTTTTATTTTACCTCCTGAAAGAGCACCACATTTGAATTCAGGTACTGTATATGCCAATATTTTCGCGTACAGATATTTTCGCAAATGACAGTATCAGTGGCATTTTCGCGTGTTGTTAAATTCGCGATTGATAGTAGTGGTAGGGTCTACTGCCAAGCCCGAGAAACACGTTCAAACACTTGCCAACGTACTCGTAATGTTTTTCCATTTGCATTGTGACTTCCCAAACGTGAAAATAGAAACGACATAGTAGAAGATTTATAAAATGAAACAATTACGGCATTCACAAGTACTCAGTACCTACCAAATGTTGCAACAAATAGACGACAAAGTTTCAGAGCTGTGCAAGCGCTAGCGAAAGTTTTACATGCATCCTGTGTGTATCGCTGTACACAAGTGTCGCGCTAGCTACACCTAGCTGCGCATGGCGTCTGCACGGACCTGGCCCTGCGCACACGGCGTCTGGTCGGGCTACATGCATTCCTAGGCCTCACCCATGTACCCAACCACGTCGAGCCGGTGTTCGTTTGCGTAGGATAACGAAGCAAAAAGATTGCACATTTTAATGCACGTTTAGCATACTGCCCTTCCACAATCGGTCGCACCGTAGCGTACGTACTAGTAATATAGTATGTGTACGTACTGGCCGATGTAACAGCCGCGTTCTGGTCCGGTCAGCGTTGGATACATTTTGTCATAAATTTGCACATAAGGTATGACAGGGTAATATTTTCATGTGTCTTTCATTTCGCGATCAGCCCGAAGCTTGCGAAATTCGCGAAAATAAAACCCTCGCGAAAATAACGGCGTAGACAGTACTTTATAGTTTTGGTTTCATAAAACGTAGTTATCTGTTCACGGGGAAATAGTCTCACCACAGGAACATATTACATTACACCTGGCAGGAGGGTATCAAAGAGTTAACATATACTTGTACGCATCTGGCGGGATTTCACAGTATGCCTGGCACCACAAGAAAATTTGCAAAGAAAATGGAACAAATATGCATCACTAAGTCTGGTGGGAGACTACTTCTCTTCCCATATTTTTTCTCTCTTTTTTCTAATATCCCAATCATGCTTTGTAGCAAATTTTACTCTAGATCTCCCTGGTTCACCGAGGAGATCTCTTTAGTATGGAAGGTCTCTCAGGCAAAAGCCCAGGTAAAAAGCTGGGTGACTTCTCAAAACTTTTACCCTCGAACCATCCATGGTAAACTCGCGGTCGTTCCCAGGAGCTTTCGGGTGACAATGTAGTGTGAAAGGCATCGCAGGTGAACTCCGAGGTGAAAAGCAAAGGGCAGTACACCAACAGCATCTTGCGGGCTGTTTTGCACTTGCGCCATAACATGTTCTTCCACTGCAGAAGAGCGAATGAAAGAACACTATTTGCTGGTCTGAAAGAAATTTTTTGTGGGTGTTCCAAATTTGATTCCCGATGAATCTCCCGGGTGACTGGAATGCCAGTGATTAAAAGGAGGCCTTTAAATTGTTTCATTACTTCCATTTAGATTCACTCTCTCAGTGACTTCCTGACAAAAAAGTGCACATTTCTATGCACGTTTAATAGTACAATGGCAGGCATGGTCCCATAAAGTCCAGCGCCCTCACTGGCTGAGACATCATGAGCAGCATCCAAATCTTCTCCGGGCAATTTCCATGTGGGTGACCACTGTCCACTCGTCTTTCTCCTCCTCGTAACGCTCCACTGAGCGCAGACCCTCCTCCCCATCGTAGCCGCCGACGGCGAAGAGCCGATTGTGGACGACGGCCGCGCCCACTCCGCTGCGTGGGTGCACGAGGGGCGTGACCTGGGTCCAGAGGTCAAGAGCTGGGTGGTACACCTCCACAGATGACAAGCTGATGGACAAAGATAAATGAAACAGGAGCACATAATCAAAGACAAGATACTCATGTTTGCACAATTTGCAGTTTGCAGATTGTTTAGATCAGGCTAAGTTTCAACACATCTCTTGGCTATCTCTCATGGTATCGTAAATATATGTGACCGTGCATCACAAAACCAACAAAAAGTCGCATGCACTGATTTTGTGTTAGGACTGAAAATAGGTGAAATGGGTCAACCCAGCCAATCTTGAATTTTTGTATTTTCTGAAAGAGTAAGTCTTCTTCTACATTATACTACAGTTTGGGATCATAAAACAAATAAGAAATTGTGTTTTTAGCAGTTTTTCTTGAACATTTTTTGGTAGAATAGTGTGATTAGGTGTGTCTCATAGAGTCCTCTTTTTATTTCTTAAAAACCCTGTCCATACTCTTACTTTCAACTCTAATAACTTTGGAAAGGATAATGCAACTGCTTGAAAGCTGGCATTATAGTCATCTACAAAATTTGTAAATAGAGCATGCTTAATTTAAGCTTAATCTGATAATCCCTTCCTTGTTGATGCTCAGGTGGTTTACGCCCTTTTTTTTTTGTTCCATTCATAGCACAGCTATAGCACGGTTTAAAAGATTAAGTGCTTGAGTAGACCCTGTACTTCAGAGCCTCTTTTCTCACTTCACACTTTCTAGAGTATATGCTTTCTTTCCAATATTAGGATGGGTTAGGAGAGTCCATTTGAATAGAGTAATACATCATTTTTAAGCTTAAAGTCTGCTCTTTCAGAATCTGCTCTTAATCCATGTCTGGTGACTTTTTGTTGGTTTTGTGATGCAGGGTCACATTATATGCAATAAACTGCACATAATATTGAATAATGTATGCAAGCATATCCTATCGCCATGATTGATTTATATGACTACATCAATGCAAAAGTAAAATTATACAGTGTAGAGAGAATCTGATTTTCAAAAGTGCATAACTGATGCCATTTTGACTGCTCTAATATAGGGAGAACATGTACAACCTATGGTATACTTGCAGATATGAAACAAACATGACCTGATGCAATTTTCAATTCCACACACAGAATATGATTCTTGCAGAGAGAGTGAGAAAAAGTTGATTTTGATCACAAATTACACATCAAAGGACACTGGTCAACTAGACTCCCTCCACACTCTGTTACTATGGGCCTTCCAACATCTCTGCCATACAGTTGCCATTACTATTCTCTCCACTAACCTTCGGCTGTGCTCGCATCCTCCAATGACGTAAATCTTGTCCTTCAGGCACGCTGCGGCAGCCATGGATCGTGCGACGTGCATTGGTGACACAAATGTCCACATCTTCAGCTGCAGATTAGTGGAGTGGACAACACACATGATGCACATCATTTAAAAGAGTAAAACAAATCAAGCTAGGCATAGAAAGCATTAGGCGTAACTCATGAAAGCATTGTCAGGGCCTCAAAATCAGATAGCTTCCATGAACAAATAAATTTTCATTATCCTGATCATCAGCCTCCCTACAATATTACTGGAAGGTATCATATTGACCCCTTGTCTCTGTTATATGGTAATGCAAGGCATATTTATATCCTGTTTCTGAAGGCAAGTGCTCAGAAGCAAGACAATCAAGTTCAGTTTAGGAGGAGCCAACACATTTTCAAATGTCCTAGGTCCTCACCATCAAGCAGCTTCAATGCACAAACGACATTGAATGCAACCCAATGCAATTTCTGGATGTCACCAAGTTTAGTGTCACACTGTGACAAATACCTGACTAGCCTTGAACACTGATTAAAGGACATCATTCTGACAGGAATTTACTCACTCTCATCCTAGGAAGGTCTTAAACAATCAAGACATTGTTCAGCCTCGCATTGTGTTCAGATTTCATGGGTCACTCCTGCTCTGACTACAATTCAGTCAACACTGAACAGTACGTAGTACCTGTTCAACCTCTTTTGAAATACTTCACTGAGAATGAAAGGGAATCAGAGAACTCTTTTATTTCATGGCGCATAGATCATGTGAAACTCCCTTCGTTAACCCGTTGGAGACGGATTGACTTTGCTACAACACGCATTATCCATAGACGCTTGCCCAAGTATACTCAGGACTCGTCCTCAAAAGGGTTAAGGAGGTCATGTGATACACCTACCGCGGGCTGGTAGCGCTCCACTATCTTGAGGTCTGAGGTGCCGTCGTAGCCGCCGATGACATACAGGTCTTCCCCGTGTGACACTGCAGTGGCCATGCTCCGCTGAGTTGCCATGTCTTTATTTCAACACCATAGGGAGAGACAAAGAAGATAAAAAAGAACAGATGAGAGCTGGAACAAATGGTACTTTGATGCAGCAAAAGCTTTCCTGAAAAGGCACCGGTGTTTTTTGGTGACAGGAACACTCTTTTAAAAAGGTATTGGGATTTACACAAATTTCTGTTTTAAAGTTCTTTCAAAAGAAAATGTTTTGACTTAGATGCAAAATTCAATTGGTATATGTCTATTTTCCTCATAGAAATTCATCATGACTGCAACAGGTAAATTTGCATCTAAGCTGCACAAAACCAAATTTTACAAGAAAATGTTAAACCACGAACATTAATGCATTAATTAAAACTCTTCTCTGAAATGGCACAGGTGTTTTTGAAGACAAATACACTCTTTTCTGTCAGATTCCTTTAAAAATGAAATGTTTTCACTTGATACAATATCAGATTGGTATGCATTTCCTCATAGAAATTCATCATGCTCGTATAGGTTAAATTCACATTTAAAACTGCACTCAGTAACTTCAGATGAGGACAAAAAGCCAGTACTGTAGGAATAGTGTGGATAGGTTTCATGCATAATATAAAGATATATTTTGCTGTATATGCTTCACCTTTGATGTACTTCCACTCATTGAGGTTGGGATCATATTGCTCCACCGACTTCACACTCCGCGTCCCGTCGTACCCCCCACAGGCATACACCTGTCCCCCAACCCTCGCCACGGCGACGCTGCTCCTCGCAACTTTCATCTTGGCCACCTGACGCCAGCTGTCCGTCTGGGGGTCGAAGCACTCCACGTCGCGCAGCGGCGATGCATCAGCGCCACCGATGGCGTAGATGATGTTGTCCACCACCACCACGCCCACTCCCCGCCTGGACTGCTTCATCGGTGGGAGGGGCGACCAGTTGTTGATTGCGGGCTGGTAGCACTCGGCACTGCACAGAGTGTTTCTACTAGGAGATATTTCTCCACCTGGAAGATGGTCAAAAACAACAACAAACATGATAAGAATAATAGAATGTTATCCTACTTAACCCTAACTAGGCCGGGGGGGGGGGGCCTCCGAGGCCCCCCCCCCTCGACGTTCCGGGCGATGTATCGCAATCGCAAAAAGCTATTGCCGCGACGTTTCATGACTTTTTTCTTTCGAGTCTCCCGCATCTTTTGACACCAAATTTGCGACGCCCAGGTGCGCGGTTCCGTAGTTACGCAAAAATATGTACATGCATGTCAGACCAAAAATTGCTCAAAAACGTTAATTCGTGTACAATTTCAATGCAAACTGTGCTTACAGGCAAATTTCATAAAAGCATGATTATTTTGGTGTTTTATTGATTAAAATTAATGAATAACGTATTTTCTTGTTCGGAGCGATGTCGCGGACAATTTTCATCGAAAAAACAATGGAAAACATGAAGTCGAAAAAACAAAGAAATACATAAGAAATTTAAAAAAAACAATAAAATACTTAAGAATTTTTTCTGATATCACAATTTTTTTAAATTACATTTGCTCAGGACACTAAAAAGAATATTTACAGAAAAAATGTGCCTGTTTTGAGCTTTATTTTGTGATTTATAACAAATAGTCTGATTTTATGCATCATCATGCATAAATTAGCATAATTTAGCATAAAATGATAATTTTTTGAAAAAATAACTTCATGGTATTTTAGATTACATCATAGGCAATGTGTGTGCCAATTTTCGTCGCGATCGCGCAGTCGACGGCCGAGATCTGGAGGGGGGGCCTGGGAGGCCCCCCCCCCGGCTCTATCAACTACCTAAATAGCCCGGCCTAATTAGGGTTAAAGGAGTACATAGAATATTGCTTTCCCATCCATAAAATACTTGAACATCTCATTTTTTTTTTTAGCTTGAATCATTATTATCATGATTAAGACATTCCCCAAATTTAAATAACATGAAGAATATCATCTTCTTTGTTGTCTAATAGGTGTAATGAGCCTGCAGAGACTTGCCTGAAATCAACATTTTGCTGGAATGTTTTTTTTTTAAGATAATTCAATGATTGGTTAACCTTTCTGTGCCAGGGACATTGGACAGTGGATACAATGCTTTGGCATTTTCTGTGCCATTCAGCACTATCAAGGGCACACAAACATCTAATTAAGTGTCAGACAGCATACTGTGTTTTGAGGTGGTACAATGTACAGCAGGTCTGACAGGCTTTAGACCTGGTAGCATAAGGAGAAAAGGGTGGCGCAATTCAATTGATCTTCATTCGTTGCCCACACACTGGGGTACGATTGAAAACCATAAAGTACACAGGCCTGCTTTACAACTGTAGAATAGAATTGCCCGTCAGCAAATATGAGCATTAAGGCATGCGTTCATTGGTAATGTTCTACTCCTGTCAAGATTTTTCAGCTGAGTGTGTACTTTCAATAAAGAAAGATCAGCGAAAAAGCTGTACACAATTTGTTGCAGGGATTCCCCCAAAATATCCAAGGTGGGCCAGTCTTCCCAAAGCATGGTATTCCTGTACTACCAGGTTTTAACCCATTGAGGATGGACTGAATTTGCTACAACACGCATTTCCCATAGACACTTGCCCGAGTATACTCAGGACTCGTCCTCAATGGGTTAATGTGTTTGAGTCTCATCGATCACCACAGTAAAGTTCACCATGCTCTACTCTCCTTTGATGATAAGAGAAATAGAGGTTTAAAATTTTGAGACTTCCTATTACATAGATGTATATTTTAAGTCAAGCTACAGATGTCACAGAAACTGAATAGCTGTTTAATACTACAGCAGCTTTCACAACCAATGACTATATCTATCAATTATTGAACCAGTCAAGTTAGGCCACACTTTATGACTTCTACATCACATCATAAATGTCAAAGAAGCAGCGCCAGGAGTGTTACTTTTCATTTCATTCTCTGTTTTATTGATATGTGACATTTTCAAAGCAGAGGAATGAGAAGACAGATATTGTTCTCTCAAGGAATGTACTGTATTGTATCTGATGGCTGTGGGCACAGTCTGTAACAAATGAAAATCTGTTCCATTGTTAAGTACATATTGTTTACATTCAAAAGGTCCATTGTTATCGAAACCTTGAATAATTGTCTGATAAGAATGGGGTACAGTTTCCCATTGTGGGGCATCAATGGGGTCTAACACCATCCAAGAATCTGTCAACTAAAGTTTGTTTTTCTGTCCTCCATTTTCTGAGCTGCATTTTTTCTTTTTTACAAACACCATAATGGTTCCGGGTGTCTGTTTTACATCTGTGTGATTTTCTGAAAATGAACCTTTACAGACCTTTTCCTTCCCCAACCCACAGAGATCTTGCTTGCAATTAAACCTACATGCAGAAAATGATGCATTCTTCAAAAAAGAATTACTTGTTTCTTGTGTATATTAATGTGTATCAACCTCCAACACACGCCTGATCAAAAACATTCCAAAAAGATTAGGGTCATTATAGAAAGATCAGGCACACACACACACACACACACACACACACACAAGATGCATTTGTACACCAACACAAAGTATTATTCATCGCTTAATGAATGTGGCAACTTGTTTGGGAACAACACAATGCCCTGAAATGTCTGTACATTCTCAGATTACATGTCAATACCTGCCAAATACTCAAAACAATATTATCTCACTTCTGATGGGAGTCAGACAATAATTTTGCAGCAAAGTCATCTTTAATCTCTAATACAGTTTTGGATGTCTCATCATGGGTGCCTTACAAGCCTCCCCTACATTTGAACTGCGACTGGCTTACTTGGTCTAGAAAAGAAAGTACTTAAAACTGATGAAATCACTTTTATATAATTCAGTGATCAAACAGCTTAGAGTCAGATGCTGGCAGTGGAGAGAAATCCACTCTTTTTTATGTGAAAGTAGAATACAGGTCATTTTCTTGATGTTGCTGTTGTTGTTCTTGTTGTTGCACAAGAACTTGCACAGCTGATGTGAAGAATACTATATGTGGTATACTTTATAAAGTGTTTTTATTTTTAAAAACTCTAAAATGAACAATTTGCAAAAAAGAAAAGAAAAGATGTTCGTATAGTATTTCATCTCCATGGTAGGAAAAACAGGTATTGCATTTTTAATTTCCATACTTTTCTCATAAAAACGAATGTTACTTACTTCACAATTTATTATTTCTCAATTCACAATTTTTCTTTCTTTTTCTTCCGAAATATACAAATTGCCCTACATCGAAGTAAATAAGCACTGAATTGATCAGTGTTTTAGTAGTACTAGCAGCCATGATAAAAAATCATGGGCACACAACACTCGAGCAGGATTCAAACCTACGACCTCCTGATCACCAGACAGGCGTCAGACCACCGAGCTTTCGCCCAATAGCAAGTGTTGGTGTTAATCCTTATAGCATGCAGCGGGTACTGTGTAATTATTCCAATTCATGCAATTTCTCCGTCGAGATGCTTTCACTGTAACTGATTGCGAAATACACAATACAGTATACTGAAGTCACATTCAATGTAAAAGGTATTTTATTCAGGGTGACAAAATCTTGATGTACAAGTACTGTATGTACAGCTGTAAATGCTAAAATAGATCTCAAAGCAAGTGATACAGAAAGTACCATTTCTCATTGATCTCCCTACTAAGGTTTTGAATTCCAGTGATAAAACAATTTATACAGTGGAATTCCTTTTCACCATTATTAAAAGGGTAAATTGGAAAAAATCTATTACAACTTTCCACATTGAAGATACAAGATTCGACGTCATGAAAATCTCCCAAGATACCCCATACCCTGACTGATCAATGTCAATAACCTAGACCACGCAAACTGAATAAATTAGCTACACATGCGTCAAATGAAAGTTAGATAATTTGTCAACACTTCAAAGATGGATGTTCTGCCCAAAGATGCGACAACTTTCCAGGCTGACTGATGGCAATGATCTGCCCACAAACGGTCACTATGGCAACTGAACATATTTTTATTCATCATGGGGGTGGGAGGATATTCCCACGTACCGGTGATCACCTTGCCATCAGCAGTAATAGGGTAATCCATCAGCCAAAGTTGTGCAGCAGATGAGGAAAGCAGTCTTCCTTTTTCAAACCTATTTCTCCCAGCCCCTTCTACCCCCATACTGTGATACTCCTTTTCATCTGGCTTGACGTCCAGTCTAAGAGTTAAGTAATAGCCCACCAAGAAGCACATACCCAACTGTAGTACATACTGGTGTTTTTTTCATGTTGTTGTTGTTTTTGTTTTTGCATTGCCATTATTACATTGAATAGAGTTCTTCACTTTCTTTGCTTTGCACACTTTCTATTCAAATTCAAATTCAAATTCAAATTCAAATTTATTTCACATGCTAAAAAGAAAACATCACGTTCACAATCAAACAGAAGAGAAAAATATACAAACAAACATAGCACGTGAGGGATCAGTAAAGGCCGTATGAAGCCTATCGAGGCCGATTCCCTTACAAACAATAAATAGTAAGCAATTTCCATCAAATATACATCAAGGAACAAAAACAACAAAGAAATATCACAGCAAAAAAAAAAAAAAAAAAAGACAATCAAAAAGACAATCTAGACAATCAATTTGACCATAACTCTACAAAACAGCTATTTAAAGTCAGGATGGCTGTTGCCATCAACATTGTTGATTTGGCTGAAACAATGGATTGAGGTTGTCAGGTGGTTATATGTGTGTGTGTGTGTGTGTGTGTGTGTGTGTGTGTGTGTGTGTGCAGATACAGAAGGAGAAAAGGGACGCCATCCTCAAAGACAAGAGGTCAACCGCCCTGTGTGAGAGTGCCCTCCAATCACAGAGCAAATATTGTATGCAATGTCACTCCCAGCAGAGAGTAACATACACTTGTACACATGTACCAGTATAAATTTGTTTGTCAATGCCTCAGTATAGGTTTGGTGACATCTTTTCTTTTAAAGATTAAATCTTAGGAAACTATGGTTTCGATAATTTCCTGGATGCAAATTTCTACTATATAACCTTAAATGTGAAGGCTACAAACTACAGGTAAAATAATTACTGCAAATAACATTTTTAGGTTAAGTACACTGACCATTAAACAACATCACTTCGGGTACAGTATTAAGTAATTGTCTATTCATTTTCACTCTTTTTTTAAACCAATGAATAATACCACTAAACTAAATTTCCAACTGAAAAATGCCATTTTTAATAACAATTCATTGACCTTTTAATAATGAAGAACTTGTGAAAAACCTGCTCAGAGCATCTCATTTCACATGGTACCTGGGACAAGTATCCACAAAAGTTAAGAAATCTTTTTTTTTTAATATCATGATCATAAGCTCTGGGCTGGATGGCTGTACAAACTTAAAAATATAATGCCCCCGCTCCCTTTTGGGCAGAGGTATAAAAAGGAAACAAGTGTTGCATTTTTTAATATGTACATGTACAGAATGTATTTACCATACAGAGCTACTCCACTGCAAATATGAAATTTGAAGATCTGCTCTCAGGCCCTGTTGAGATTGTAAACATGAATCTTTTAGTATGAGTGAGTATTTCAATCCCCAGAACATAAAGGCTATATTAAAGGTTCCAAGTAATTTGACGAAAATGTGTCCAACAATCTGAAACACATCAGAGAATGCAGCCCCTTGTAACGACCCCTATCTATCATGCCGTCTGCCTTTTACAGTCACTTTCACAGTAGATTTTCTATGAGCTACCCTAGCAGGATTACAAATTCCAATACTGGTATTCATTTTGTATCACATTTAATTGATATTGGAGGAGATTTCTTGCATGGACAAACCGCTTTTAAAGTGAGGCAGTCTTCACGAATTTCAAAAAAATATGTTGCTGTCGGTACCTCCTGTACTTTCACCAAAAACAAACTTTCAAATCATCAAATAAGCTCGTAAATTTTGATTGAAAAAGTGTGAATCTGCATGGTGAATATGCTAATGAGCAAGTCTTGGCGGAGAGTCAGACGTCACCGCGGCACAACTCTTCCCAGCCGTGTTCTGCTCGTCATGCGTACGCTCTCTAGTTATTTATAAATTCATGTTTACTATTTATTTTTATATTAATTATATACAGTCAAACCTGTCTATAGCGGCCACCCAAGGGAAACAACAAAAGTGGCCGCTATAGACAGGTGGTCGCTATAGACAGGTTGGCGGCCATTTTGAACTTCGATACTTGCATTTGATAACAGCAGAAAATGCCGCATGTTATTCTTAAAAAACAACAATCAGCAAATAAGTTTGCATATGCAGAAGTGCTACTATGGGGATTTCCGTTGTACAATTCACTTCAAATCTTTTTTTTTTTTTTTTTTTTTTGGGGGGGGGGGGGGCTGCTTCTGTTCTTTTGATGTTAAAAATAATATTTCGGGCCTGAGTAAGTTCTCTGGTTCATACCGGTTTGCATGAATGGGGTGCACGAGTGCTGAGTTTGATGGGGATTGATAATGTAAGAAGCTTTACATAAACAACAAACAATGCCAAGACAAGTACCGTATTGCCCTTTAATATTCAAAGGGACTTAATAAGTTAAACACTAATTAATCGGCATTTTGGTGAAATTCTAAGATGTTATCAGGAGTTGTCTTTGCCTTTGTTGCACCTATTCAGGGCGGCATTGCTGAAACCTAGATCTAATCTAGTTAAGTTAATGGTAAGACGGGTTTTCGTGACAAAGAGCTGCATCAATTTCGTCAATATTGTCTGTGTGATTTTAACGACTGAGCTAGGACTCGGTAGAAATCACGCAATGAACGTAAAAGATATCATACTCATGGCTGATTTAACGGTCAGCTAAATATTTATGGCCGCTATACGCAAGTAGATATTCACCACGGGATACAAAATGAGTGGCCGCTGGCCGCGTTAGGCAGGTGGTTGCTATATAAAGGGTCCATAATACAGCAATTTCGTTCGGGGGATTTTCCAGTGGCCGCTATAAGCAGGTGGCCGCTATAGAGAGGTGACCGCTAAGACAGGTTTGACTGTATATAAATAAGCTTGAAATATTTTGTTTGAAATAATAAAACCACATATAGTCACATTTTATGACAAAATCAGATATGATCATTTTGAACGCTTAAATTGGTTTTCTGAGGCACGGCTGTCAACTTAGTGAGTTGGGCATCAATGACGTTGCACCTTTTTGCAGGCTCTTACACGATCGCTTGCAGGAATTATTTTTAAAAAATCGCGTACAGAGACAGTGTTTGCTTTCCACGTGTATAAATTGGTGAAAGGTTATATTTTTTACTCTTCTTAATTATCATCAGGAGTGAAAATTCTCAGGATTGCCTCCCTTTCGCTAATAACGAAAAGGAACACCAAGGATGCCAACCCTAGAATTACAGCATCATGAGGGATGGAAAGGCATATTTTTGGTTGGAAAACAGTAGTTTTACCTATCAGTGCAACAAACATATCAATTTTGAAAAAAAAGACAGATTTTTTTTTTATTGAAATATGCAGTATTTTTGGCATACAACAGCACAAAATACTGCACAAAAAGAATCAGTAGTGCTGCAAAAATATAAATAAAGTAACAATAATGCCACAAAAAAAGAGACTAACAATAATGTTACAAGAAAAGTAGCAGTAATACTGAAAAAAAAAAGAGTCTGTAGAATTTGACATAGTATACTGCTGGAAACTTGTAATGAGTACAACATACATGTACACTAATGTTTCCCCATAAATCACACCTAACTGTGGCAACTCATAATTAGTTATAAATAATACAAGAAGACAATAAAGCGCGCAAGGAGACTTCCTCGTCCTGGTGACAAGTCATGCGTAAATAATGCAAAATACACCCAAAGCAGACAATGAGATTTCGGGGCCTAGTGACAGGTGAAGGGGGGGGGGGGGGGGGGGGTTGGGAATCTTCTGTATGAAAATGAAACTAGAATTGCGTGCATTGCAAAATCTGTCTATTCATCATAAACAATAATAGTCTTTGAAGAAGTCCTCTTTTTTTTTTTGTCTGAATTCAAAACAAAATGAGCATGCCACTTTTGGCTAGTTTTCCAATACATTCAATGTCATCAACACTTTGTTCTTTTCTACTAAAGAACCAATGGCAGTGATAAATTGCTGTATTTCTTTACTAGGCATTTTATTGCTTTTGGGAACCGTAAGGTGACTTTGAGTGTGGCAAAATTGTGATACAGAATCACAGAAACAGAACGAGAAACAGGAGGAGTATCCCTTTTCTCAAAGCAAAGTTAAAAATGATTTCCCACTCTGGAAATCATACACATTGCAGTCGTCTGACAGGAGGAAAGAATTTGGTGATTTGTCAATTTTACAATTTACAGTCCATTTGTATTTTGACTTGCCGAGCTTGCACTTGGGTACAAAATAAAGGGAAAGGCAATGCCATATATCCAATCCAGCATAATCAGTACAATCACTTGCATCAAATGTAAAGGAAAAACGAAGAAGTCACTTGAGAGAGTATGCATTTCGGATCGCTCACAAGATAAACGTACTATGTGTATGGCAGCATCCTTTAAAGATAATGACAGTAATACACATCAAACTATCAGACAAGTAAATGCTTAAACAAAAAAACAAACGAATGTACACTGTCCCTCTGCACCACCACTGTTGACACATGTACTTCAGTATTGAACAGTCTTTTCATTGCAAGGTGACTTTAAATAATATCTATTTCAATCATTAGAAGCTGTCTCAAGTGAGCATGTGACTCCGCTTTATCAATCACACAACAGAGAGAATTATATTGCAGTTTTAACGCTTATTTTCCAAGTCAAAAAGAGAAAGGTCTCACCAACAACATAGATGAACTGTGCCCTGCTGCAGGAGTGTCGCGGCACAGTCCGCATGCTGACCTCCCAGTGCAGCCCGGGATAGAACTTGCTGCCATGGTAACGGCGCGCCTCGTCCACAAACTTCCGGAACCTTTCCTCCTCCATCAGCACCTCCTCTTCGATGACGCGGGAGTTGAGGAACTCCCAGGCAAGGAGTGGGAGGCGCACGTGCTCGAAGATGTCGGCGATGTGGGTGTGGCGGGCAGCAAGGTCGTGCCGCAGCCAGCACATGACAGCGAGGTAAACCTCCTCCTCCTTGGCAATGTTGAGGGTGTCCTTCTCAATCAGGGTAATGAGGTCTGCAAGAAACATTGGGCAGAAATTTAAAACTGCACATTTTTGTAACGGAGTATACAGGTTACTGAAAATTAGGGCAAGTGGGGCAGGGTTTTTTTTCTTGGGGGGGGGTGCTTTCAGTTTGTCAACCATAGTACAGTACAATGTACTTACTTTTGCTGGTTACTTTGTCTGCTGTAACAAATTGTATTTCACCAATTATACTTAACTATTGCTGAATTTTTGGAGAAGTGAGTTTTATGTTGAGGTATGAAACTCACTTGTTTCATTAATGTTACTGGTCCTATGGCAAAGCGCATTTGAACGTGTACGTTATGGAAAAAGGGCTATACAAATGTGTTATTATCATTATGATGACGATTATTATTATTATACATACAGCTACCAGGTAGTTTTAACTCCCTGCACTAGCACATAGCATAGCTACAGTAGCTAGCTGGATAGGGCATGCCTTTGCTATGCATCATGGGTTTTATTGAGCAAGATATGCTGCAATACATGCATGGACTGTCTTACAATTTAATAGTAAAGTTGCATTGGGCATCCTCCCAAACCACCAGGTGTTATCAAAACCCCTTTTAAGCAGTGTCAGCATCATTTCTGGATTTTCTCATCAGCAAATTCGATCATGAAGGCAGCATGATCATGCATGATATCAATAGCAATGAAAAAAATAACAACATAGCGTCTAGAATATTTTTAGGGTAGAGCAGGTTGCACCAATACAACAAATGTCTTTGGGTGTGAGGGTGGGGATTTGAGGGAAACATGCAGATTGAACTCATGAAATTGTCCCGTATTCTATCAGGTACAGCATTTTCAGGGATGCAATGATACTTAGAGATACAACGTGCAATAAACAGGAAGTCCCTGGGACCATGATACCCTGTTTTATCATTGTATTAGTGATTTTATGCCATTTGTCAAACAACAAGTAAACAGAATAATTTTGCTCCACTGAGAAGTTTGTAATATGACCTCAAGCATTCACATCTTGTACCTTTAATTACACCTTTTCAATATAGAATAACCAAGGGGGATTAAACTTAACAAAAAGAAATATTTTAGGCTGCTGGATTTAAAATTCAGTATGTCAGTCGACAAGATTTTTTATGAAAACTAACAGCTAGACTACAGGTATCTTATCACACAAGTTGCATAGTGGAGAACTATAGATGCCACTGTAGATTCTACATTTTAATTTGTGTACTTTGATAGTTTTACTACGGCTTTAAACCACAGCTTGCTGGCAACAAATTTTGTAACTTTGACCATTGACTGCCCCCCCCCCCCCCCCCCCCACACACACACACCAAGAATGTTCTGTGGCCCTGTTTTGCACCCAGGCACTTTAATAGCTGATCTTGCTATTTTTCCATCAGTATCCAGTAATGAATCCACATTTGACCCGGGTCCCGTTTCATAAAACTTGTTATCAGTAACAAGTTACGATAGTTGTTATAAGCTGCTGATATCCCTGCATGCAATTGGCCTAGAGCAAATTTGTCATAGAAATGTGGCAGTTGTTACTGATAACCAAGATATGAAACAGGGCCCTGGTTGTAGATAAGATTAACAATCCTACAAAGTACACGTTATAGCAATGTGCCTCAGTCAAAGAGGTATACTTGTAGGCTATGGTGACACAAGAGGGTTCAGGAGATTAGGTAATCTCTATCAATTGACAGGCGTTTACAGGTATTGGTAACTGCAGGTGTTGATGGGCATACAAAGCACGGTAAAGATTAAGCTCAAACTAAAAATGGCACCTAACATCTTTCTTCAGTGACATGATCCCTCAACCACAAGAGGCTTTCGAGGACTTTATCTCATCAAATGAAACACACTTCAGGTAGCGCATGTGATGATATACACGAACAGAGTAAGATTTTGTGCAGATAAGCAAGAACCAGCATATATCACACAAATTTACAACTCTGCCAGAAGCACATAATAATAAAACCTGAAAAAAAACTATTACAATACATATCCAGTTGCAGCATATTGTCATTCACAAAGCATAGAAGTGATGGACAATGTCTTGAGATGTTTGTGTCTTATTCATACACCAACTTTGAATTTGATGCATTATTTCAATAATTTCTTTTTATAGTGGAATTGTCTGAGATATTATATTTACATATTTACATTTAGATACAAATCATGTACAAATCATGTACATTACCTTTTTTTCATACACGTGATTGTGAAACAAACATTGAATATTTCTAAAGCTGCATTGTCATTTTCTTCCTCTGAAAGCAGATTACTGAATATCAGAAGGAAAGAATAATTAAACTCATAGCAACCTATTGCCATGAAAATGAGTGAGGTCATGTTAATTTTCAGAAGATCCTGACATGGTGTACGTCAGCAACTCATTTTTCAACTAGTATAATGTCGCAACTGATTGACAAATTGCCTTGCATTGACGGAAGAATTTCATGAATTTGAATAGCATAATGTCAATTAGGAATTTGAAAGACAAATGTACTATCAAGTATTCACCTTTCTGACTGGTGATGTTCGCATGGGGCATGCAATGCATTCTACTCGTGTATTGTATAAAGTGAAGTATGCAATTTTCTTTTCACTTTATGTACAAATAAAGAAAACTCTTTTTATTGTTCGGCACTTTTGGAAAAACAAGTTGTGGGAATGTTCTTAGCTGTGGTCTTCTAGCAATGGAAATACAAATGTTGTACCTTCTGAAAAATATGAAAGAAGAGACATTGAAAACCATCATATGATCAACCCCACTTTATTGCATACTATAAGTGACTTGAGCCAAGTTATTACTACTGTATAGTAAAACTTGAGTATGAATTTTACATGAGTTTTGCTTTAAATAATTTTCTTGTTTTGTCTAACTTCTACTGACATAGTTTTCACTATAAAAGTTTGACTTTTGTGCTTCTCAGAGCCCCCTTTCATAGAGAACAATATACTGCAGACTACTTTGGAAAACTGTGTGATTCATAGAGACTGTTTTACCTTTACTACTGAGCTGCAAAAATTCCTCATGGGCAACAACTTTTGTGAAATTCTGCTGCACAAATACATCAGCTGCTTCCTTTAGATCAAAGCATCCATGGAGGACAGCAAAGTTTCTAATCCCAAGACAGTTTGTCGGATGCAGCTGGGTCTTCAGGAACTCACAACAGAGATTGATGACAGCTTCAATCTGCAAGACGCTGGCATTGCTCAAGACGCTCTGAACATTGTCCTCGTCGATGTCGATGGTGGCGCGGTAGGCAAAGTTCACGATCGCCTCCACGGCGTCGCCGTTCATGCCCCGCAGCGTGACGACTTCCGCGGTGGACTCGCGCAGCTTGCTGGTGAACATGGCGTGAAAGTACGGGCTGAAGGCGGACAGTACCAAGCGGTGGGCCGGGATCAGTTTGTCCTCCACGGACAGGGTGACATCGCAGAGCTGCTGCTGCTCATGCATGCTGCGCATGAGCGCGAGAACGGCCACGGCGTGGCGCTGCTGCATAAGGACGGTTTCGTCATCCTCACTGCTGCTGACCGCCTGGTCCTGGATGCGTGGCCTCTTGGTGGACGTCGTCCCAGGACCTGGGTCCAGCCTTGCACTTCCTGGGGTCTCACCTAAATCCATGTCTACGCCTTCTGCTCTTCGTTGGTCTTGTACAAATGGGATGCCTCATCTAATCTGGTTAGAAATCAGGCAAGTGTAAAACCTTTTTCAGTAAAGCTCAAAGCATTATTGTATGCATAAATGTACAATGTACATGTACACGGTATTAAAAAACAAGAGACCCGCGGGTCTAGCGCTCACCTGAGTATCGCAAGTTCACCTTTCACGCAGTCACTAATCTAAATTATTCACAGCTCTACCAAAATTTGACCAGGCATTCTCAAGTAGAAGATGAAAATGTACAATATCAAGGGCCCATTTTTTTAAGATTCCTTAATTTGGGGGGATTGGGGCCCCCTGGGGCCCTCTGGGTGGGGCATGGTGCCCATTTTGATAAATTGAGATATTGACCCCTAGGGATGCTACCTGCCAAGTTTGACAAAAATCCATCATGAGGTTTTCAGGAAGAAGATGAGAATGTACAATTCAGGCCCCCATTTGGACCCTTCCAACCACCCCCCCCCCCCCCCTACCCAAGAGGGGCACCCCTGGATCTCCTATGAACAAACTTGTAGTATTATCTCAGCTCTATAACTTTTGATTATAGAGAAGATTTATAAAGATTCCTTCATTTGGGGGGTTTGGGACCCCTGGGGGCCCCCTGGGTGTGGCATGGTGCCCATTTTAACAAATTGAGATCCTAACCCCCTAGGGATGCTACCTGCCAAGTTTGGTGAAAATGGGTCATGGGGTTCTCAAGAAGAAGATAAAAATGTACAATTTAGGCCCCATTAGGACCCCTCCTCACCCCCTCCCCTGGGTCCCAAGGGGGCACCCCTGATTCTGCCATGAACAAACTTGAAACTACAGTCATCAATGTACTAACTCATAGTATTAACTTAGCTCTATCACTTCTGGTTCTAGAGAAGAAGATTTTTGCGGATTCCTTCATTTTGGGGGGTTTGGGCCCCCCTGGGGCCCCCTGGGTGGGGCATGGTGCCCATTTTAACAAATTGAGTTCTTAACCCCCTAGGGATGCTACCTGCCAAGTTTGGTGAAAATGGGTCATGGGGTTCTCAAGAAGAAGATGAAAATGTACAATTTAGGCCCCATTAGAACCCTTCCCCACCCCCCTCCCCTGGGTCCCAAAGGGAGGCACCCCTGATTCTGCCATGAACAAACTTGAAACTACAGTCATCAATGTACTAACTCACAGTATTAACTTAGCTCTATCACTTCTGGTTCTAGAGAAGAAGATTTTTACAGATTCCTTAATTTTGGGGGGTTTGGGCCCCCCTGGGGGCCCCCTGGGTGGGGCATGATGCCCATTTTAACAAATTGAGTTCCTAACCCCCTAGGGATGCTACCTACCAAGTTTGATGAAAATCGGTCCTGGGGTTTTCAAGAAGAAGATGAAAATGTAAAAAGTTTAGGCACGACGCACGACGGACGACGGACGACGGACGACGGACGACGGACGCCGGACGAAGGGCGATCGCAATAGCTCACTTGAGCCTTTGGCTCAGGTGAGCTAAAAATCAAGAGGCAGATTGTAACAAATGGTAACAGTGGTGACAGTCACATGTTACTCTTTAAAAAACTACAACAGTATTCTACATCAGTACAATTATCTGATCTAACCAGTGACTGTTGCTTCCTTCCTTGTAGTTGTCAGTTGATAAAGCATGTTATATAATGGGCTTTAGAATCTCTGCAATCTCAGACATTGGTCAATCATTATGCATTGATTTTTACTGATCCACACTGAGCCATGCATCCAGTGAAATCCAAATGCATGTGAAATCCAAATGCATGACAAATGCATGAAATCCAAATGCATGCTTTGTAGTCTACGTATAAAAATACCGGACGCATGATGGGGAAAATGGTTGAATTTCATGAATTTACGGGCCCCATTGTTATAAAGCGAATGATGCACAGGCCTATTTTGTGGATCAGTAAATTGAATGCTCTCGTTTAACTTCAGAAACTGTATAAATTCTACTCCCTGCGCTCGTGGGTTTATACAGTTCCAAAGTTAAACTCACATATAGCCCATTCTCACTGATGCAATCTGTCCTGTACATCATTTGTGTAGGAATTTCTTTAATCCAGGCCACTGCACAGTGACCCAAGGTCACTATAGAGTCCATGCAACAAAACTATAGTATGCTGGTAGGCCTACAAATTATGTATTGTATGTCCAGATATCTTGACCTGGCCTAGAGCCTCTTATTATCACAAGCATCACTTCTGCCTGTTGTGTAACCTTTCCAGATTTTAAACCCAGGGTACTCAGCCAGAGTGTTTTTTATCTTTGTGCAATAATTAACAGCTCAGGAAGGAAAGCTGGACATCCACTGGATATGGATCAGAACAGACACTAGCTTTGACTACCTGTGGATCTATTTCATAAGAAATCAGCCTGGGTCTTGCCCACATCAAATGATTGACTGGTTGGCTTCATGCCTAACTAACAGTCAGGCAGCGGCGCAGCACAGCTTGCTGGGTCGAAATTATTCTCAAAAAGCTGTATGGTGTCTTCAAGGGGACATATATTGAAAAAAAAAAGGAGTCCAGGCACAGGATGAAAACCGATCGAAATGATACAAAGAGGAATGAACCTAGAGGATAACATGTAATACAATAATTGGAAGAGAAGATGATAGCGTATTAAAGAAAAACAATGAATAACAGAGAGGATATGCCCACTAGTCCTATCAAATCAAAATCAGAATTGACAACAGATAAGAATATTTGCTGAAGAAATAATGGAAGGGTAAGAATCAAAGAATCACCTGAGAGTAAAAATATTGCATCTCAGTAACAGATTTTGTATAATTCATGTCATTTATGAACTCTATGGGACTTGCATAGATCTGCATTTTCTATTAAAGTGACACCACACATCTTTGCCGCATAGCCAAAACAAGGATTCCCAAATTATTTGGGAACTTTTATAGTCTTATTGTTAATGACATTCATTACTGGTATTCCTGAATTCAGTACTCATTCTTTTCTTTTTTTAATATGATTCATTTGGAATTTCTGTTCTTTTTTCTTTTCCTGCTGTTTGATACCAAACCACTTTTCTTTGAAAGGATAGGCCCTAAATTATTGTTCACCAAAAGCATACTGCCCAACAATGTTATGATAAACTGTGCACAACTACAACTGTATAGAAGCTACAGAAGACCACTGCTTGACCTTATCAGTAATGGTGTATAGGTATGCTTTTTTGATAAGTCTTCTCAAAAGCTCAAAGACACCATGCAACTTTTGGGGGCTAATTTTGACCCAGCTAGCCATGCTGTGCCTAACTCTTTATGTGCCATGTTCGCACGCCCCACTCAATCGACGGTGTGCCAACTTTGCATTGATATACTCTGCTGAAACGCACAAACCCGCCCAAACCGATTGATAAATCGCCAAAGGCCACAGTACAATGAAAGCGTTTCATATTGCACTTTCATTCCTCTCACATGTAGTTTTCATCTTTAATTTGGGGATCGACTAGAAAGTGGGGTTATGGTTCCCTACGGAATTTGTGTGTAAATTCTAAGTTTCTGTCACTATTTTGTGTGCAAAAGTGATGTGCCTTTTTACAATAATATACACTGGACAGCAAAAGAAAGTACCCACTTCTGTCAAAGGCCCACACAAAAATTCACCCCCTAGAAATAAACAATTTTTACAGGTGTGCTACAATTCCCCTTACTAATCACATGTGCATAAGCAAGTGAATGTCTTCATAACAAAGAAGAACTTGACATGCACAGCATCTTGGTCACTGAATCAAAAGTCCCACACAAAAGCAAAAATGGCCACTGAATGGACAACGTTTTTTAAACAACCAACATTGATCCCAGCTCTGCAGGAGGAATGGACAGAACTTCCCCAGGACTACGCCAGACAGCTTGTCCAGAGCATGCGTCAGAGATGCCTGGAATGTGTCCAGGCACGAGGAGGATCTACATTATTGAAAATTGATGTTTGTGACTGCTTTTTTTCGTCCTGTGACATTGATTTTTGCGTAAAACTTGTAAGGCTCATTCTGTTACATTTTGTGACTTTTGATTCAGTGACCAAGATGCTGTGCATCAGAGTGCATGTCATTTTTTTTTCTTTGTAAGAAAGATAAACACTTGCTATTGTGTATGTGATTTATAATGGATATTGCAGCTTACCTGTGTACAAAAATTGTTTATTTCTAGGGGGTGAATTTTTTTGTGTGGCCTTTGACAGAAGTGGGTACTTTCTTTTGCTGTCCAGTGTAGTTCCTGGTCATTTGAAAGAAAAGCAATTAACAGATTTGTCATGCAATTTACAAAGCTTGGCATTTTCTCTACTAGTACAACTTCGCACACTACAGGTCCAGCTACACAGAAATCTATCAAGTTACACGGGTTTGACAAAACAGAATGTTTTTCCAAAGCATGACAACGTTGGTGTCTCAGAATAATGTGGCACACAGGGGGTTTATACCATGGCACATAAAGAGCTAATTAATGATAACTGTAATAGCATTAGCATATAAGCTGACTGGCTACACAGACACATTCTGCCTCTTGTAGTACAATTGTAGTACTAGTAGTAGTAGTACCGGGCTTTGGCTTCTTAAACCAGAGTCGAGACAAGCAGCATGCAAAACTACAGCAAGTTGCCCATAATTTGACAATAACATTTTTTTGACACCATCCTAAATTCAACCTCTGCCGACATGTAAAAACCGATGCTTTTTGTGTGCGGTCAAATTTTGGCATGTACGGTACATAAGGCTAAGCGGGTAACCCTTGACCGACAAGTATGTCTAATTCCGCGAAAAACGTCTCATTTATAATAATGACATTTGCTGGGTCAGTTTTTCGCTTCTTAGACAGACACTATTGATACATACGCCACTGCGACAGTTTCCACCGTTCTGGCGGAAACGCAACTTCGACCCAGTTCCCCCCGCATAAAAATGGTTATTATTATTTTTTCCAGCTTGGTTTTCAAACCAATCTGGAAAAAATATATACAGGATTAATCAGTAAACATTTTGACTCACCTCTTCCACTGTTTCCTCCTGTTTTCTGATTGTTTCCTCCACTTCTTTGCAGCACTCCCAAATTCATCGCCACCTTCGTTTGAAACATGACCGCACGAATGTCTATGGCATGCCAAATGCTCATTCACAATATTACGAAGTTAAATTTAGCGCTCGAACAACTTACTAGTACTTAAGTCAATAAATGTAAGTGTACCAATATACCAGGTAGTGATTGTATGGAGCATTTGGCTTGCCATCAGACCTTTGTGCGGTCATTTTTCAAACGAAGGCGGCGATGAATTGGGGAGCGCTGCAAAGAAGTGGAGGAAACAGTGGAAGAGGTGAGTCAAAATGTTTACTGATTAATCCTGGGCATATATTTTTTATGCGGGGGGAACTGGGTCGAAGTTTCGTTTCCGCCAGAAAGGTGGAAACCGTCGCAATGGCATATGTATCAATGGTGTCTAAGAAGTGAAAAACTGACCCTGCAAACAAATGTCATTATTATAAATGAGAAGTTTTTCGCGGAATTAGACATACTTGTCGGTCAAGGGTAACCCCTTTGTACACAGTTATACTGTGGATCATCAGAGCTACCAAGTCTCACACATTCTGTGTGAGACTCAAGCATTTTGGGGCCGTCTCACGATCTCACGCATGGCACCCATTTTTCTCACGCATTGGGCGAAGCCTGCAATTTGGGCCTATAATAAGGAGCATAGCTCAAAGGATTAGAGTGATAGTTGCAACTGAAGGTATATTTTCCTTTTGTCTTTCAAAATAAGTAAAAGATATTCACCTAAGTATGCACCTGATCACACCATTAAGAGCTAAGAATTGAAAAAGCTCCCTACCGTGGGAGGCATTATGTGAGGTTGAAGCTTGGTGCAGGTTTTTTAAAATCAAAAGTAAATTAAACTTTTTCCATGTCTAAAAGACAAAAAGTCAAATGTTACAAATTCTAGTGACCTCATAATCATGTGCTTTAACAATTGTAGGGTGGCACATCCTATTACCGGACGCTTTTCTCTGTGGCTTTGAATTCCGTACTCATAGAATGAAATTTTGGCTAAAAATAACACCACTTATGCACAGACTCATGGAAATTACGAATTCAGCCAACTTATGTCAATTCTTCGTTCCAGTTTTTAGAAAATATGCTTCAAACATACCCCTCTAAAAATAGTGGTTTTTCGCGCGGTGCAAAATCGCATTGTATTACCGGACGCGATTTTCGTAATCGAATAATCGAGGTCTTTCACACATAATCCTTGCACCAGAATCACAATTCATCCCACAAATCACCGTACACATTCTCACCGAGCGGATGACAAACAAAAAATCTGCAAATGAGGCTCAAATTTCATATTTTACGGTAAAATTTCTGTCTTGACCATTTCGAACAGTTCACGCAAAATAAAACCTTGTGAGAAATCGACAACTGGTTAGACTACAGTGTACGTGCTTTGTCTATATATGGGAGCTGCACGTGCGGGTGATGAGTTGCGGGCCCCTTAGCGCACAAACTATTTCCGCATCGTTCACGTTTAGAGGACGATAGCTACAAATTTCCGATATTTATCAGTGAACTTTTGGTTCCATTGGAATCTTAAGCATTTTCCTGAATATTAGTGGGATTTCATAGAATTTCAGTCGTGAAATGTGATTCAAACATGCATAAATATTAACTATGAAGAGGTGCAGGTCACTCGATCAACTATAAATTGGAGGTAAAATATAATTTTTTTTCGTGTTTTTACATTTTTATGTGGCGTTTTTTGCGATTTCGGCCCACACAAAGTTCTGTGAGGCTAATCTACGAAGTCTCGCGCGTACAGAATGTCATTCGTACGCAAAAATGTGCGTGTCCGGTAATACCATGCGTCCGGTAATACCATGCTTGCCCTTGACCGAAAGATCGGTCTGTATCTGTCCGTCGGGGAATGTTCCGCGGAGACTGCGTCTGGCTTCACAGATCCCCTCCGTATACAGACCGAAGTCAATGATTGCGGCTCCTGTGTGGAGCAGTCACGCACAGATCAAACGTTACGATAAACCAAATTTCAGACAGCTTTTTTACATTCAAACAAGTTTGACATGACATGACTCATTATGCAGCAATATTTGGGATAAATTTCTCAATTGTGCAATCGAAATACTCACATAAACTCGATAATAACGCAGAAATGTTATCGATATCGCAACATCGCCGTTCGCAAGCTGTAAGTCGCCATTTTGAATCTGTAAGCCAATCACTAGACAGAAAGATCCGTCTGTCCGGAGGACTCTTTTGTATTTTGCCATTAACGCTGTCCTCCGTAGACAGACGGAAGGTTGTAGTACCCATTGCTGTGTGGATGTTCTTAACCACTGTCTATATGGAAAATTGGGTGAGGTACCTCACCCTTCTCGATTGCGTCTAATTCACGGCCCTAGGTCGGCAAATTTAAGCTTGAATAGTTAAGGGCAAGTCCAAGATAAGGTCCCCTCAGAAGGCAAAATTTCATCTTTGCTCAATATTGACATATTTGGTATCATTTTGAAGCTTATAAGTTGAAGTTTTGATTTCCGTGGAGGAAAAAATGATATTATGTAAATTTATGCAAATTTCAAGGGCTTCATTTGCATAAATGTGAAACACAGCGTTACGTATGGGACATTTATAAAAATTCATATTAATTCAAAGGAAAGCAAATAATATTTGATTAATATGTGGACATAAGAAGTTCATCACATAGTTTAACTTGGTATGAAAATTTAGGGATTATGCAAATGATTATGCAAATTAGCTCGTGTCCTATCAAGAGAGGTCCCATACGTAACAAAATGAGGTCATTTTTTTAGGTTTTTTCTGAAATTGCTAAGGTTATTTTAATGTCCTTTTGGAAAGTTCTAATTTATTGTTTAGAGAAATTAAATACCAGAGAAAAAAGAAAAAGAAGTAAAAGAAATATTTTTTATCAGGCATTGAAATAATGTTACGTATGGGACAAATGCGTTACGTATGGGACATCCTCATACATATTGCATGTGAGTGCATGTAGCTAGCTGGGAAGGTCTCTCAGTACACAAATGGTCAATCATCCTGAAGAAAGCATCCCAACATTGTAGCTACTTTTTGAGTTATAGACACTTGAAACAATACATGAACTTGACTGAACAATTTTCAGAAAGGGGGAGGGGAAAATGGCAAAATACACAATGAAAAATCAGCATTAAAGGGATGGTATAGTTTTTTGTAGAAATGGGGATTCAGTTTTCAACATTTAAAGAGATGATTGGAAACCAATTATATGAATTACTTAAGAGCATAAAATCCTACGACCAGAGGAATTCAAAGTTTATGTGATGGAGATTCAATTTGAAATGGTTGTGATATATATAGAAAAAAAAAAGTAAAATGATTTTTTTTTTATTGCAAGTGATACACAAATTGTCCTCATTCAGTTTTCAGTAGTAGCCACAACAAAATTCATGGGTATACATACTGAGTTGTGACTCGAATCAATGACCTGACTGCTAGACAGACATCATATATCTACTCGATCACTGGGGTTCCATGCAGCAGGTATTGCTTATTTATTAAACTTCATATTTTTTGTGTCAAGTTGTTTTTTATTGAAACTAAATGGCAAACTGCCCTTCATCAATGCAAGTAAACACTTTAAACTATTCAATTTTTCAGTAGTAACTATCCTGATAAAAATAGGCATACATACTCAGGTTGGTCATAAAAAATATAGAATATGATTGAATGTGATTATGATGGTAAATATCGGGGGAATATTGTTCCCTTGTCAATCAGGATCAGTATTTGAGTAATTTCAACTGATTCCACCTCAATAATTATGCAAAAATTTGTTTAAATGGGTGTTTTGCAAAATTATTTTGCAAAATACCCATAAACATAGTTCTCCACACACTAAACGAATGGGGGACAAACGGCATGCATACCCAGGTTGGTCATAAAAATATAAAAATATGATTGAATATGATTATGATGGTGAATATTTGGGGAATATTGTTTCCTTGACAATCTGGATCAGTATTTGAGTAGTTTCAACTGATTTTACTTCAATAATTATGCAAAATACCCATAATCATGGTTCTTCACACACTAAATGAATGGGGGACAAACTGTCCCATACGTAACTGTCCCATACGTAACACGTCATGTCTGTCTTTAATTAGAACCTGTAATTAGAGCTTTTGGCCTAATGACATGAAACTTACCTGTGATAATCTTGAGTGTTGTGACTTTCATCACAGTGAGTTACAAGTTGTAGAATGATATACTTTCAGAGAGTTTTGAGGTTGAAAAAAATGTTCAAAAAAACAAAATTTTTCTGATCCCATACGTAACGGCACATATTTTCTCTTCTAGAATGTAATTGTCAAGGTCATTTTTCTCAATTTTTTACATGATTATACTTCTTCTAGATATCAATCACCATGGTGAAGTTCAATATGATCAAAGGCCATTAACACTATTTTTCAGGTCATAAAAGTCTCTGAATGTCCCATACGTAACGTGCGCGTTATCTTGGACTTGCCCTTAAATCAACTATTCAAGGATAGACTACACTCACCAGATTAATGAATAATCCAATATTTCGGTAGAATTTTCAACGCAAAACAGACATCAACCAGCCCGTCGCGTCGTCACGTTCAAACTGCAGAAACATACAGTATGAATCTATCACATGCGAGGTAGTTTCTACGTGTTTTTTTTACTAAAACACGTACCTCGCATGTGATTGGTTTACAGATTCAAAATGGCGACCTACAGCTAGCGAACGGCGATGTTGCGATATGGATAAAATTTCTGCATTATAACCGCGTTACTGTATTTCGATTGTAAAATGTGAGAAATTAACCCCAAATATTGCTGCATAATGTGTCATGTCATGTCAAACTTGTTTGAATGTAAAAAAGCTGTCTGAAATTTGGTTATCGTAACGTTTGATCTGTGCGCGTTGCTCCACACAGGAGCTGGGATCATTGACTTCGGTCTGTATACGGAGGGGATCCGTGAAGCCAGACGCAGTCTCCGCGGAACATTCCCCGACGGACAGATACAGACCGATCTTTCGGTCAAGCCAATCACATGCGAGGTACGTGTTTTAGTAAAACAAACGCGTAGAAACTACCTCGCATGTGATTGGCTAATAGATTCATAGTGTATGTTTCTGCAGTTTGAACGTGACGACGCGACAGGCTGTGTTTTACGTTGGAAATTATACTAAAATGTTGGATTATTCATTAATCTGGTGAGTGTAATGTATTCTTAAAAAGCTAATTTCACTATACAAGCTTAAATTTGCCGACCTAGGGCTGTGAATTAGACGCAATCGAGAAGGGTGAGGTACCTCACCCAATTTTCCATAGAGACAGTGGTTAAGAACATCCACACAGCAATGGGTACTGCAACCTTCCGTCTGTCTACGGAGGACAGCGTTAATGGCAAAATATAAAAAGAGTCCTCCGGACAGACGGATCTTTCTGTCTATGCTTGCCCCTACATTTTCTCATTTAAAACTTACTTGACTTTTCTGTGAAACTACAGAAATCTAACTTTTAGCTGTTCTCTGACCACTTTATGGGATGCACTGGATGGTTCAGTCCACTGACGCTGCTTCCATTTTAATATTCTCTCATCAACATTAAAAGTTGTTCTTAAACCCAAGCTCTCAGCAAGAAGTTAGAAGAGAGCCAAGTTTGATAGCCAAGAGATCAAGAAGGATGTTTCATAGAATACACATCAAATATTCTCTATCCAATTAATCAACCACTTGACCATCAAAATAGAACATGAACAATTGATGAAATACAGTATTATTCTATTAAGCGAGCTCCAGCTAACGTGTTAGCACTAACAGTAACACTACAGCACGTCGGCAGTAGCAGCTCCACTCCAAGCGTTGGCGTTGCGGAGCGGAGGCCGCGCCCGCCCCGCCCCGCTCGCGCTCCAACAGTACTGCGCTAAATAGTATTATCACGTTTCGGGAATGGTTCAAAACTAGACTAGAATCTAGACCCTCTAGTGCCGCTAGCCGAGTGGAAATGCATCACGATTAAAACTTCGGAAAAAAGATGACAATTTCTACTTACCAGCTAAGTTAAGGTGATCGTAACAGTCAGCACCCCAGTGCGGTGGTCATCCTTGGGTCCGAGGAACCAACATACATTGTACGACCTAGTACTCCATCGAGCTCGCGAATACCGTATAACACTGCATGCATAAAATGCAAGGGATCGGACGTACCTACCTTTGATCAGTTGTGAGGCTAGATCATGCCTATGGAACGCCAGTTGCACAACACAAATGCATGTCGACTTGCATTGATTTATGATACTCGACGTCTCGTGCATGATCAAGGATATCAAAATATGTGCTATTATTTTACGACCATTTTTCTACCTTTCCTTAGATTACGTGAGCATGTCCCCCAAAACCTCCCTAACCAAGATTTTGCCAGTGACATTATCTGTCAATCATTAATTTATAACTCTAACTATCTAAGTACATGTACACATGTCTGGTATGAAAATATGCTCAGCTTGGTACTTGAAAGATATACTCTTGGTTTCTATTTTTTTTCTTTGCACATATCCAAGTAATCTGAAGAAATATAGTAGAAAAATTATTTTGAAATATATGGCACATATTTAGATGTTCACTCTTTTGTCACGTGTTCAGAAACTCCAACCCAAAGCACCTTCTGATCTGGAGATTCTCCCGCCTGAAACCCCTCACAAACGGGAGACTCCAAGTTGATGAGTGCGAAGCGCGAAGTTCCTAGGGTTCTAAAATAGATGCTCTCTGGTGCTATAAGTCTTATTTTTCTTCAGCATACAATAGCAATATAAGTAAGAAATCCTTTCAAACGGGAGACACAGAACCAGGGCGGGAGAAATTAAATCTCAAGCAGGAGAACGGGAGATTTTGCAAAAATGGGTTTTCGGCGGGAGATCTCCCGTCGAAAACGGGAGAGTTGGGAGTTTATTTGATGAAAATTGGTTTTGAAATGACTGAGATATCCAAAAAAGGTGATAATAATAAAGGGCGACAGGCCACGCCTTTTATTAGGATCTCTTTGTTTCACCTTGTTTTTTATATCTCAGCCATTTCAAAACCGATTTTCATCAAATAAACTTTTGATACCCTTTAGAATTGCATGCTCTTTGACATCTCATAGAGTGGTCTGTGAATATCTCGCAAAACGTCAAAAGCTAAATCCTCACCTCGACCAGAACTGTACACACCCTTTAATATGACAGAAACATGCAAGTTATGCTGAGTTGAGAGGAAGGTACAATCCAAAGTCTTTTGTCAAACATTTCAGTACTTTAGCAATGATTGACAGATGATGTCACCTCAAGAATATTAATAATGATTGGTTTGGAAGGATTTTTTGTGGGCATTCCCAAGTAATCTGAAGAAAAAATAGAAGAAACTAGAAATGTCGCTATGGCGACTGGTATGCCTCCGCCATAATGTATGATTCTCCTAATAGGTACAGATAGTACATGTGGACAATGTGTGATTACATTTTCACAAAAGTGGCAAAATATTAAAACGACAAGTTTGTCACAAATGTGTTAAATGTTCACCTTCCTTGACCTAGGTTTAATTGGATGAATACAACTGTAGGAGAGCATGTATTTGGGAGTTAAGGACTTTGACTTGACTTTGACCCATTCATATGTTTATGCATCTGAGTTATTTTCAAGGTACGGAGAAAAAGTGCAATTTCTGTATTGAATAGTAAATTGTTACCATTTTCATCTGGCCTTTGACCCTAAAATTCATAAAATAATCACTGTCAGGCAGAACATGCATAAATATGTAGTATGTTTCAAGATAACTTGAGCCACTTCGGAGATATGGAGGAAAAGCTTAGTTCAGCACTTTCACTTGATCTTTGACCTTGAGGCAAAAACAAAAGAAAAAAAAAAACTTTCCAAAGAATCTCTATTAGGTTATGCATGCATACACCAAGTGTAAAAAATATAATAATCCTGCCAGCATTGCATAAACATGACGGAAATAGTAAAATTTTGAAGTGTTTCCCTTGACCTTTGACCCCTGACCTTTGACCCCATGAACCCTAAGGCCCGTATTCTACTGTAGACCAAGGTTTAAACCCATTTTAGACTCACCTATGATTTAGCTAGACCCGAGGTTTAAATTTTGTATTCTGCTAGCGAGGTTTAGTTAAACCCAAGTCTATTTCGGGTGCCCTCTATGGAAGAAGAAATTCTCCCTCTCTGAGTACTTTTCTCTCCGCAAATTCACTTAAATTTATTATTGGCAGTGTATCAGCCACATGAGCGTGAATTTCTTGGATTTTGAATAGTTTTTACGGGTATTTATGTCGAATAAGGGCATGCTGTACTTTTGCTTGCGACGACTCGTGAAGCACTGTACATTACTGTACAGTTTGTGTATGTGTGCGACGCACATCACAGGATACACGGTAAGCGTATATAGCGTAGCGCTATTATATTCCTGGCCTGGCTAGCTAGCTTTGAATGCTCAGTACCAGCAGAGCCGCCGCGCCGGCCGGCGGCGCGGTTGCTGTGTGCGCTGGATGGGACATGGCTTTTTATGTCGATTGAATCGTGAGTTCGGAATGGATTGGCGATTGATCAAACCAGGACTTTGAGGTAGGAAATTGAATAAAAGCTTTTTCTCTTAAGATTGTCAGTTTATAAAAATGGAAACCATCCTAAAATATAGAAATAGATAGCATATCTAGGCCTATATCAACCCTGTCTCGATATACATACCGTACCACACTAACCTTAAACTTTTAATAGATCTAACGTTAATCCTAACGTTATAATAATGTACTCTAGCTGTTCGAATAGGTTCTACTAACGTTAGTAGGACCCTACTCCAAGTCCTAACGTTAGTCCTACGATCTAGGTTCTCACTGTTAGTCTATCTATGCCAAATCGACCTCAGCCATCAGGCTCCTTACACTCTAGTCCTACATTGAGTTCTTGGTCTAATCTTCAGGTTATTTTCATCGTAAAGTCTAGACTAACTACAGGTAGTAGTATTTCTAACATATACATTGTAGATCTCGAGTCTCTTCTACGGTGTAAGTGTACAAGTACTAGATTTAGTACGTAGTAGGCGTATCTCGCGTGTGGCCGGCAAGCTAGCTGCTGTACTGGTACGTATCCAGCCAGCCACTCGTTTTGTGCCATTGGCATTGATCTGTGTGCTGGTACCCTTACCAGTCATCGTTAGACTCGATTTAAACTCGAAATAAACCTCCTCCTGGGTAGGTTTAATTTAAACCCAATTTAGACCACAGCTGGACTTAGTAGAATACAAATTAAACCTGGGTTTAAACCTGGGTCTAAACTGGTGGTTTAAACTCAGGTTTAAACCCCAAAAACCCACTTTAGACTCAGGCGTGGGTTTAAACTCGGGTCTCAGTTTTTAGCAGAATACGGGCCTAAATGTTCTAGATAATCACTGCCAGTCAGTAGGCCTACATGTATATATACTATGTTCCATGAAGATACCTTGAACAATTTCCAAGGTACAGAGAAAAAAGGTGAAATTTTAATATTTTTACTTGACCTTTTGACCTTTGACCTTTGACCTCATGACCCAAACTTTCACCAGAGAATCTTAATTGGGTAATACATGTATACACTAAGTTTCAAGAAAATATCTTCAGGCATTGCATAGATATGGTGGAAATAGTGAAATTTTATGTATTTGACCTTGACCTTTTGACCTTTGACCTTGAGCATGTGCACCAAAAAGTTGATAGGCACAACTTCACCCCCTAATACACATACATGCCAAGTTTCATTAGGATACCTCAAAAGGTTTTTATAGTTACCCTGTCCACAAAATTCATTACGGACGGACGGAAGGACGGACGGACGGACAGACGGACGGACGGACGGACGGACGGACGGACGGACGGACGGAAGGACGGACGGACGGACGGACGGACAACCCGAAAACATAATGCCTCCGGCACCACTTCGTGGCGGAGGCATAAAAATCATTAAAAATATATGGAATGTTTCTAGATATTTGTTTTACCGCAAAAGTGATGTTCAAGGGTATCATAAATAACACTAATCAACATGCATTTGGATTTCAGGTCTCTCGGCAAGTCTGCGGCATTGTATTGCAAATGTATTGAAAACCATTTCATTCGTCAGAAATACTTTAATAGCACAAAGTGAAATGCACAATGCTGCACTGTCACACATGTTTGCAATGTTTGTGATTCCAAACAAACTGAACCATCAATAAAAATACACAAGAAAACAAGAATTGAACCCGGTAAACAATTCTTCTCACAAACGTGCTGTATCCGTTTTGTATTTATTGCCAATTTCTGTGGGTCTACATCAATCATCCTTTTCAAATCCCTTCAAAACATTCAGCATGGTTCATTCCCATAATCTTTTGATAGTCGGAATACACTTCACCAGTGCTCTTCTATGACTGCTGCATAACCAACCATACATATAAGTTGACTGCAATAGCACAAACTAATGTACTGCTTATAATACTCAATCTACAACATGACTACACAAGAATCTGAATTGTCTGTATCTACACTGACTTTAGGAGCTTACAGGTATACACAAACATGCAGATTTGTGGCAGTAAATGCATTCTAAATGTTAAGACCTAACAAATCATGTCACAAGCACTATGTTTATCTAACCTGGTAGAATATTAATGCATAGCAAATGATAAATCTAGTTAAAGTATGATGGTTAGCATATATACAAGTAGGCCTACATTTAACCGTTCACCCAAACACAATGTCTGAGGGGGAACAACAATTTTCGCAAGCATTGCACATACAACCTGAACAAACATATGGTACCAAACACAAATATTCTTACAATACAGTTATACACACAAAAATGTTGACTTTACAAGTACATTACACAAGGTTAAAAACATTGTATATGCTTTTATATCTTACTTAAACACTCTTGCAGGATGAAAAATAAAACTTGGCATAGTGCATTCACGAGAAACCAATAGTCATCTCCGCATTTCAAAATATCTGAAATTCGTAATCAGAACGCAGCAAATTTATTATCACAAAGTGCAGATTACGACACATTGTACAATCTGTTTATAGATGCGCATGTCAAACGATGAAAAATAATATTTACGATAAATTTCTGAAAACAGGACAATCTCTTTCGCAAAAGCAATCACATCTTTCTCATACAAGTGTGACTGTATTATATAAACTTTTACATTCTGTACACATCTGTATTGTGGTCCTAAATGTGCGACCTTGCCTGACAAGCAGTGGAAGGCATAGTAACTTGTCATCAATTGCCAAACATGAAAACATTTTGAACACTTTTCTTACCTTGGCAAAGCTTACTGCAATGACACAAGCATGACACCATATCCCAAATTCCCAACAACGAATAAAGTGTGTGAAAGTCTGTCTACAGCAGAGTTGAAAATGACCACTGCTCTTTCAAAAACTAAATTGAAACGAACTCAATTTTATCACCCCCTTCAATTAAAAAGTTCAAGAATGGCTTGAAGTCTGCTGATTAAGCAGATAATCATTGAATTCTTCTATGTAGTGCATGAACACTTTGTACATGGATATTTAAACTGTAGACATTATAATCATTACACACTAAACTATCTTGGTTCAGGCGTGTGATTTCACTAAGGTTTCCTCCCAAGCCAAAAGCAGGATGTTTCAGCGACCTTCAACAGCCCTACAGTAGTAACATTCATTCATTTACTTAACGTCTTCATACAACGGGTATTAATTTTCAGGCACCGCTCCTGATCGCACACGCCAGGAAAATATACCATGTGGCATTTTCTTTTAGAAACATAGAAACTGACAGTGTGAAAAGTCTTCAGCCATTTATTCTGCACCACTGAGGAATTTCTGTCCTCATTTACAAAATGAAGTCAAGGTGATAAAAAGTATTTGCCTTCATTTTCTTTCGCACTGAAAAAAAAAGAGAAAGGCTATTGCTGGCAAACCATTTTGGGTCTTTGCACATTTTTTTGCAGTTTATGTTCATGTTATGAAATATGCAGTATTGTACATCACTTTGTGCAGCACTAACTACAGGTACACGGCAGCAGTGCCTGCAAATATTAGACATACATGTGTGCAAAGCAAGCCTATCCTCACAATATGTCACTTCACTATTACTTGGAACAAGCCCCTTTCATGAAAATGAATTAAAAGAATAAAAAACAACAAATAAATTCACAATTTTTTTTTTTTTTTTTTTTTTTTGGTACCAGTGGCTTGCACTGTCACAGCCTCTTAAACTTATCCCTTACAAGATTATATTTCCATAGACTTTGTGCAGAAACCACTACATTCCTTAAGCAGTGGGTAAGATTCCTTTGGACAGCCATAGAAAATTTGTTCTCCAATATAAAGCAAATAAATAAAACAAGTAAAAAACAACGAATAAATTCACAACTTTTTTTTTCTACCAGTGGCTTGCACAGTCACAGCCTCTTAAACTTATCCCTTACAAGATTATATTGCCATAGACTTTGTGCAGAAACCACTACATTCCATAAGCAGTGGGTAAGATTCCTTTGGACAGCCATAGAAAATTTGTTCTCCCATATGAAGCAAATATGAAACCATCTTCAAAAACTTTACCAGACCCTGTGTAGCACCAGCTATTAGCATTGCCTATCATAGCATCATAAATATTCTGCCTTTCTTGGTTATCTAGCTTTGTTTCATACTGACCTTCACTGAGGCTTGAATGAGTGATATTTATAATGACAATGAACTTTTAGCAACTTTCTAGGAGAAACAAAAAGATATGAGAGGAAACATAGCACATCTATATCATAAAAGTACTGTGGAAGGGAAATATAAAGGGAGGGGAACACACATAAAGTCTTGGAATCACACAGTATAAAAGAAGTTCTTCTTTTGGCAATCCTCTCTTTAGTCTTCTTTTGGTTCACAGCATGCATGTACTATCACAAAGCCCATAAACAATACGAGACTACATCTACATACAGACAAAAAAACAACAGCAACAAAACAAATCAAAACAAAAACAGACAAGTAAAATGACACTTGTAACAATTACGTAAGCCCGACCTTACATAACACCTTTACACCAATGCATCCAATGTGTGGGAAAAATGCCAGCATTAGTAAATTTGCATATATCAGCATGCCAATTGTTTCATCGCACTTTTCCATGCTCTTTCAGCTGACTTTACCAATACTGAACTTGTCACAGAATTTTTAATGTTTGTGCCATCATGCACAAATCTAAACTTCTCTACTTTTTCATTTTTGCTTTGGTTAGTGTTGTTGTGCTCCTCTATGAAGCAATGGTCTCACAATGAAAATTCCTCCCGAGAGAATTTTCTGTGTCAAAACATTTGCAACCTTTCAGGCACCCCAATATTTATAAGGACATATTCGGTCAAGTAGCATAAGATTAAACAATGGAAAACATACAAAATCAGCATAATTGATCGTCTTGGCTATTACTCTATCACCAATGCTGCCAAGCTTGCTCATTGGTAGAGCTGAACTTCTGTAACTGTGGGAGAAATCAGCACCAACATTTCAACCATTAGAATTTGTCAACATGAACAATATATGGATCTTCTCATGAAGAACATTTGCCCATCAATCTCAGTTGTGCAGGTGGTCCATCTCCCACAGATGAATAGATAATCCTAATTATTGTAATATTCCAAACAAAGAGCACCAACTCTGGTAACATATGGTGCCAGATCAATTCTTGATTCAAAACTGAAATTAACTATAGCAATGCTGCAAACTGGCATTGGTCCGACGGTCCCTGACCAGTAAAAATCACTGTCAGACCAGTAACCTTTTAAGGAATGGACCAGTAAAAAATGGAGAAACTGGGTATCTACTGGTCCAACAGACAGGCTGGACCAGTACAAAAAATGAGTTAGTGTGCAGCGTATGCAGCCCTGACTATAGTATTAATAGAAATTCAGAACATGAATGTACAAACATTTTTGAACAGCCAAAGATAGAAATAAAGCACTCATGATACTTAAAAAAAAAAAACGTAAGACAGATGTTTCAAGTAAGGTCTTCGTTTCCATGCAAATCAAGAATGTGAAACTGCATAATAAGAAACATAGCTTTATGACAAAGTTGGAAAGGCATACCTTGTGAAAAGAATTGATACTGTGTATGTTTGAAGGCAAAACATGGCACTATTGGGGGGCATGGAGGACAGAAAAACTTTCAAGGAAGACCTCATCAGCAAGAGCATAGAGAGTGATTGACAAAAGGCCTCACTTTGACCAATCCTTGTTACATCAGAAGACCTCCATAATGATGTAATTAATCTCCTAAAACTTCTCATGTCAACTGAAAACAGGAATGATTGAAGTTGGACTGAAGATTTCTGTTTTCATGAAGTCGACTTTCATTAAAAAAAAACCCAAAACAAAAACAAACTCACTTCCCTTTCACATCAGTTCCACATCAGTAAAATTGTATACGAGAACGTCACTTCTCTCTGCTAACAACTTTTACTAGAATTAATCCTTTCGTCCACCTCTGGCCAACCATAATGCATGTGATGTCAATGGCCCTGTGAAGTCGTGGTCCTGTGAGAGGTAGTATTGAAACTTTCTAGTGGTAGACTCTCACAGCAGATCAAGATTTTGTTTGTTTATGTTGTTAGCATTTCGACATATTCAGAATGGGTAATGTTAAAGACCATAGAATGCTGAACTTGAACTGCTTGAATATATCACCATCACCTGGTCTACACTGTACCATGATTGCTCATTTTTTTTTTTTTTTTTTTTTTTTTTGAAGATGGTTCTCTTTTTGACCAAGACCACCCCAGGAGGTAGAGGCAACGTCACACCTTGAGGACGGTGTAAACTCCATTGTTGAAGAGCGGAGTGAAGTACGGGGAGTGACTCTCCTGAAGGCGGATGCATAGAGGCATCTTGTTGGCATTCTCTGGGTCCTCAATGTCCCAAATCTCTGGCATGCTGCAGCCAAGTCTGTGACAGCAGTTAGGAGAGTAAGCATCACAAGTAATTTTATAACAAAGCAGATACCACATCTAATAAGATGATAGTTTGGATGATTTCTATCCATTCACATCATACTCATATCTTAAAAATCACTGCAATCTTGTCAATGAGACATTTCTTTTTAATTAACATTTTCAATGTTTAATTTCACTTTTTTTTTTACATGGATTTATCCTGGCATGGCTGACTACCATCAGGCAGGAGTGGTCCTTCTCATCTTGTCAGCCATGGAAGTGACAGTCTTTGCACTGCATCATGAGACCTGACACTACCGAGAAAGTCATACCTGGGGGATGGGGTTCAGAATGTTATCAATTTAGATTTGATTATCTTGAAAATTCAATATACACTGCTTTGAATTTAGAGCAATCTAACTGTCACATAGTTACAGTTCTGTTTTCTTTTGTTTGTTTGTTTGTTTTTTCTCTCCCTAGTTTGGAGTTCTTGAGGTTTTACACATTTAGGTGGTCATAACAGTCTCATACCAAGTCTGTCATGATATCAAGCATACATCATTGTACCATCTTCCCTTTTGCACCACTTCCACTTGGGTGTCTGTAATATTGAAACTAATCTCTACATGCATGTTAACAATATGAATAATTTTTATCAACCATCAATTCAGTTGCCAGTTCCTAAAATATAAACACTAAAAACAAACAAACAAACAAAAAACAGATCATAACTCTACATCTCAGGGATATCACAAAGCCTAATCGAGTCCAGCGACTGGCAAAAGTCAACAATATGTGTATAAACCTGGCACATTTGTGCCATATGAAGAAGAAGAAGACAAAGACAATGACAACGACAGCGGCCATGATGGCAAAGAAGAAGAAGGAGGAAATCATGACTCACTTTGACCTGCGCACACACCAGGAGTGTTCCATGATGGCATACTGCACACCCAGGCTCTTGTACCCCAAATGAACCTCTTTGGCTGATTTGCGGCTGAACATGGCATACACTAGTTTAGTCCTGGCTCTGCAGATATAGTAAGCACAGCAAAAATCCATATACATTTAGATAATTGACAACAAGGCTGGAAATGTTTGAGCATTCATCTCAATCATGTGATCACAATGTAACTTATTTATACATGTCATATTATCAACATCTGAGTTACTTCACTCTCATTCTCAGTGTGCTGTGTCCCATGGTTTATTACTACGTAGAAGGAGGGACGTGGCAGCTATTCTGTTCAAATATCAAACTATGCCACAGTCCTATGCACTGACTGTGAAAAAAAAAAATGGAAACTTGGTACAGCCTGTAGCTGTCTAACGCGTTGAAGACTAGTCACAAGTATACTCGTGCAGATATGTATGAGAAATGTGTGTTAAAGCAAAATCAACTCATCCTAAATGGGTTAAAGATGAGTAAATCCACCAGGGCATCCACAACATAAATCAAACATTCACATCTATTTTTCCATATCTTGCAATAACCATGCACCAAAACTTTTTTAGGGCTCAACTCTTTACAAATCATGCTCCCAGAGTGAACTTATTCAGCAAGTTTGCATCATAGTCAATTAAACCACATGTCTATCAAAAATGCTAGAGGTACTTCGCAAAGATTCACACACTTGGTATAAAGTTTTATAAGTGCTGTACAGTGGCTAATCCCTACACTCAGTGTTGCACTGTGAGCCTCTATAACGCAACATAGACATTATTAGTTTGCCAAACTGTCTGCTGTCTTTGATCATTGCCAATAAAAGTTAAAAGTTATCATGACTGGACGTTGCACATGTGAGATGATATGCAAAGGATGAAAATGGACAAGCAATATAGAGGTTCAAAGAATCTCACCTCAGCCCAGCGTCCTCGTAATGAGGGTGGTTCACAATTCTTCTTTCTGTGGACAGCTTCACAGATGCCATGGTGGGCATTGGACCAGCAAACACTGCATCTGGAATATCGCATTTGGGAAGAGTAAAATGGCACAGCAACATGACAGTGGGCACTGGGACACATGTCAAATGTCAGAGGCAAATGCAAATTTTGATATGCAGAAATTACACCAAGCTGTTGTTCACATAATACATTTGTCATTCATTTTTGTCTTTATATACTGTCTATACTTCGAATAACATCTCTTTATTTTCTATTCACTCTTGACTTTCCTTGAGCACTGAACAAAATGACACAAAGAGACAGAATTTCTCTCTCATTTATCTAATTTTTGTTCTTTCCACATGACTGTAGTTGACTGTCTGCTTACTACAAGAATTGGATGTAGTATATATCAGGTCTGTGCAAAATCCCCCCCCCCCCCCCACCCCATTCATTGACTCTTTGGTTTTGGAAGTCTGTGCATATCAGCAGAAAACAAACTGCAAAACCTTAACCCATTGAGGACGGACTGATTTTGCTGCAACATGCATTTCCCACAGACACCTGCCCTAGTATACTGGGACTCATCCTCAAAGGGTTAATGCATGATGACAATAAGAATATTTGGGTTTAATACCTTGAGGAGTATTGGCCATGATCCACTCAAGAAGCTCCTCCTGCGGAGCGTTGGAGAAGTCTCCACTGATGTTCCACTGATGCCTGAGGTTGGCCACGCCCTGGATGGACATCAAGGCCAGAAGAAGGACCACACCCGCCTGATGGTAGTCATCTCTCTTCAGGAACCTGAAGACCTAACAAAAAAATAATTTTGAAAAAAAGTCAACTTTTCCTCTTTACGCGAAAAATGCATTTTTATATGGTGTCTTTTTGTATGAAGACAAAAGTCAGAAAAATAAATCAGTAATAATTTGGGGAAAAATCAGACACACAAACAATCATGAATTGTACAATTTTAGGGAGTAGGACAAACTCTGTGTGATGTAGAAGTTGAGCAGCTCTCTATTTGTTTTGTACACAAAATGTCACTGATGTTAATTTGTTATAAAATATTTGGGTACAGACAAACTTATCTACTGAGAAGCACATGCCAAATGTAATATTTTCATCATGTACCAAAAACAAGATCTGAAAAATAATTTTCGAAGGAGAAAACTAAAAATTGGTGACTTTTTTTGAATACTTCATATATTAGTACTTGTTGGTATTAGTAATTTTTCTATTGATTTTCACCATAACTGAACCCTTAAAATACCAATTTATCACTAAGTCTTAGAGGCACATGCACATTGATACGTGCAAGACTTTCCCACAAAAACACTTGCTGACATGGTTGCTAATGAACATCCTACTTAATTGAGCTCTCAGTACAGCAATTCATGATTTAAAAGTATATGCTAATTTAATGCTTCGAATAAGCCCTCAGAACAATGGCCCCTGGCATGTTCTGTTGGCAATTTTCCCTTTGACATTGATCTCCTTTCTCTATGTAGTCATCTATTCCAAATATGCTTGAATTCTTGCTATAAAACATACTTTCCAAAATGCAAAGCAATACAGTGTGTCACACTGCTCACTATTCTATTCAATCTCTCCCTGTCTTTCCTACTTACATTATTCTTCCATTCTGCCCACCTTTTCTCCTTTCACTGATTTTCCTCCTCCATCCACACTTCCTCAATTCGTATCCTCTATTATAGATACGCAAATATAACGTCATCACATATTTACTACCAACATGAGACACAATAGAGGATGCTAGGAATTTGAAAAATGTAAGAGTGAATAGAATCTACTCACTTGCTTGGAAGCCAGTAAACTGGAAATTATACACAGATGAGGTGAGAAGAAGACCTTTAATCTCATGATGAGGACTGCCATAACCAGAAAGGCCAGGAGCTGGAACAGGTGATATACCAACTGGAACGTGTGCAGAAGAAGACAGAGAAAAAGAGAGAGAGGGGGTCTGGTATCAGTACATGTACAATGCTAGCAGCCATTTTACCCCGATCCTTTTCAGATACTGCATGCCAAATAAATGACCAATGTAGTACTAGTACACAAGTCCATGCCATGTTAATGATATGACAGAACAACGTCCATGGTTATTTGTTTTTGTACAACTCAACAAAAAATTAGACTGTGAGGTTTAGCCTACATGACAGCATGCAGGTAACTTTAAAGGGGTAAATGAAGTGGATTACAAGGTTACAAATTAATACTCAAATAACTCTGTCTGTGATGTGACCATTACAATCTTGACAAATGCTTTTCCAGATCAAGGGATTCATAGTCAATAAAGACTGTAACACCTGCGAGAGTTGGTTTTTCGGTGGGCAATGCTAACAAATGGAAAACAGACATATTGCTGAGGTCCAATCTGAAACACATGTGCCATTCTTGACAGCATGTTTATATGAATTGAATATCATACTGATTTTAATAATGAACAGTGAAATATTTTTCTTACCTCTGCATGTGGCTTGCATCTTATTTCTCTGCAAAACAGACATAATTCGAGATAAATCATTCCTTTTTGACTCAGAATCAAATTACGTCTTGCCCATTACAGTATTCCTCCCTCAAAGAGTATCACAAGTTCAGACAGAGAGGTAGATTTTGTTGTATCCACAAAGCTTAACACTTCCCTCCTTCAAGCACTTTCTAAGAAGGCTACTATACATACTGCAGTTTTCTCTGTTCAGGTTAGGACCTTATGTCTCATTTGACCAACAGAGTACAGACTATAACACCTATACTGAAAACCCGTGATTTGATTTGAGCAAATACTGGTTCTAATGAGACTTCTGGGAACTAATTGAACATTTCCTCCTTTTGCTTTGTGCATCTGCCTATGAATACGAGATGCAGATGGCTCTACAGTGTATTTCTGTGTGGCTTAGAAGGAATGGGATTTTAGTTTGCAATGTAAACAAGCACAATTACCACAAGCTATTTCCGAAAAAAAAAAAAAATCAAATTCCGTGATACTTGCTTCCTCAACAACATTACAAGAGACTATTTGTTCTATCTTCCACCTAAACAGCATACTTTGCCTTCATGGCAATCCACATGAGGCAAACCATTTCAAAAATCTTGAGATTCAGGGATTGCTGCAGACATGCCCCTTGGGAAACACCTTCCTATTTTGAATAGTTGGGCCTCGCCCTAAAGGTTTCCAATGGGGACACTACTACCATTTGTACAAACTTTGATCACCTCCTCCATTAACAATTTCTGCAAAGTTTGGTCAAATCAAGCCACCAGTTTTCGAGAAGATGCAATGTGATGGGGGAGGGGGGGAGGGGATCCAAAAATGCTCACGAAGACCCAGGTGCTTGCCAAAATGCCTCATCTTGTTCAAAGTGGAAACAAGTAAAGTATTGAATACAAATTTGAATCAATTACACAAAGTTAACACAAATTTTTAATGTGACTGACTAGTGGTGAGAAAGTAGGTAATTACTGAAGTTGTCACTGCAAGATTTTCTGACTTGACTACATCATAGAACTTTTGACTGGAGAAATCATGCAAACAAGCTGAATCTTACTCTTGATGTGGTGGATCTCTTATTGCTGAAATGTTCTGGCCATTCGTCAAGTTCTCTGATCTGACCTGCCCTTCCTGAATACTTGGTTGCAGAAATTCCCTGAATAACTACAGGATGTAGCAAGAACAAGAGTGAAAACACTCTGGAAATAGTAAGAAGTTTCAGAGACAATTTCTTGCATGATTGACTATAATGGGTGTTACAAAAATGTTGAATCAAGGACTTACAAGAATGATGAATATCAATGAGTTGAATATTCATGAGTGTATGTATGACTTTAGGTATAAAATTGGACCTTGGCTGAACACAGAATCCACTTATTCACAGTTTTATCCACCTGATTTTCATGTCATAAGTATATTTCGCCAAAATATTGGGACTGTGGTAGGTAAAACCCAACATTTATGTCAAAGGAAAGTAAAGTATATCTGGCAAATCTTATATCATGGTCTCATCTAAAATACAGCTTAAAAACTGGTCTTATCAACATATCTAATACTCTAAATGGATGCTAACCTTGTCAGCATACATTTTACAAGTCTTCCGCAAGCCATGAAATAAGTTCCCTGCAAGATTCTGAAATTCCCATAGACCTCATTCAGAACCCTCCAAGTGATATGTATGAATCTTTCAACAGTGCTACTGCTAGAGAAATGATGATGGTAAATACTCACATGGTAAGCTAATACCAAGACGGCCACCACAGCACTGGGAAGCAATAATGTTTGGGAAAACTTCACAAGGGTCTGTAAATTAAGCACACAGTGTCACTTCATAATAATCATGTTCTTTGGATATTGATACTTGGTATGATACTTGGTATTACATATAAATAGCAGTTGCCAACAGAGAAATTTACAACAGACAGAGTCTAATTGGAGCATTCACTCTCAATTTATTCTCAATTCAACATGACTGCTTGGCTTTTTTTAAAGTGATTTTTTTTTTTTTGGGGGGGGGGGGTTTGTATTCACTTGCAGATGGTTGTGTCTATAACATATACAAAGCAGGGTTTTTATTCACTGCAAAAATCAGTCTATGACAGCAAACTTTGACAATTTCTCTTGAAATGTATTTAACAAAACTATAGTTGAGCTTTTCAAAAAATGAATACATATTTCAATGGGTCCAATTATTTATATTTTCTTCTATAACAGCAAAGAACTAAAACAGCGAGGCTGGAAGTATGTCCTGATATTGTACTGAAGCACAATTTCACAGACGATGTTATGTATAAAGGGGGCACTGTATGACAGGCTTACCGCAGTTTGCATATAATCAAATTCAGCAGCACAGGTGTATAGCATGGTGTGGAAGTCCTTGTAGTCAGAAAACTTGGACCTAAACAGATTGGCAATGTGAGCCTGGAAACCAAAAGAGAAGAGGACTTTAGGGAAAACTGGCACTAAAAGCTTGAAAATGTAAAGGTTTATTCCTAATTTGCTTAGCTTTATTAGAGGCTATGAAATGGAATGAACTCATTTTATAAACTATTACATTGTAAGTTATTTTCCCTTTGAATATGGCAGATACAGCAGAACAATCAAAACATGGCCTCGATTTAACACATACTTATATGCATTACACACATCTTCACTATCATACCACAAGAGCATGATGTCCTATGCAGTAGCTGATTTTGAAAAGGGCAAACAAATATATTGTTAGGAATATTTATTTCTTATTGGTCAGTCCTGGATGTGGCCTGGACATACATGTACAATAGCTTAATCAACATTTCCTAACTAAATTGTACACAGTATGCAAAATTTCGCACCCCTTGTGCTAGAAATGCTTTTCATTACACATCAAGATTTTAGTTTGAGAATGAGAAAGGCACTAGTCCTGAAAACCTCTTTGATTTGAATAAACATGTAACATAAATCTGTAGTGTCCTTTCAGATCACTTTGTATCTCTTTCCTGTACAGTACACAAAGCATACAGCAGGTGCTGTATCTGTTTAACCCGTTGAGGACGAGTCCCAAGAATACTCAGGCAGGGGTCTATGGGAAATGCGTGTTGTAGCAAACTCAGCCCATCCTCAACGGGTCAAAGTGAATCAAATCTGCATCAGCATCTCTTTTCCTTAAAACAAGAGTGGATGACACAGTCAATGCAATTTCATACTTACTCAAAATATTTTGACACAGGGGAAAATGAAAACAGCACAGATTTTTACATTACAGCATACTCTAAACGTGGATATTTTTGCAAGAGTAATATTCTGCGCTCGGCCAGGTAGGATGAGTTTTGTGTGTTTTTAATTCCGCAGAATCAAGACATGAACTACTGGAACATACATCGTGTATGCAAGCAAAAACAATCATGTGCTTTTATTTTCGTGCTGGTTTCTGGTTGCGCAAAATTTCCACTTTTACAGTAGTCAAGAAACAGCTGTGTGGAGGAACATCACTTTAATTAAGACTTCCTCAACGCACACACATACACACATTCACACAATAATTCACATACTCATCTGGCTCTACTTAACCTGTTGAGGATGAGCTGATTTTGCTATAACATTTTCTATTTCCCATACATACAAGTCCGAATAAACTTGAAACTAGTCTTCAACAGGTTAATAAAAACAAACACACAAACAAATTAGGGAGAATATTCTTACATCATCCTCTGTCCGAAGGAGTGTAGACAAGACCAGCTTGATGGTGAAGACTCCTCCAAGTAATAGGCACAACTGACACAACTGTGAGAAAACATGAAGCAATCCTATAAAGTTATGACACAGTACAGTGTAGTACAACAAAAAATGTGCATTTACAATACAGACAGCGTAATATATACATGTAAAATGTTGTCTTTCAAACAGCGCTACGGTCACAATTAGAAGATAAACTTACTACAGACTTGATTTATCTTTTGTTGGGCTGTTTCTGTTGTTGCTGTTGTTGTTTTGTTTTGTTATTTGCTTTTTTGGGGGGATTCTTTGAGAAAGTTTTTTCAGGGTAGGAAGACTGAACATTGGGACTGTTGGGATTACAACAAAACATCTACTATTTCAGAAAAAAAAAAAAACCCTCAAGCAATGTGTCTAAGGGTGCGTTTATCAACTCCTTTTCTCGGCAGAAACAGGTTATCCAAACAGCTTTCAAGGAATTTTTACGAGTTGATAAACGCAAAGCTGTTTTGATAGCCCTTTATGGAAGCCTTTTACGAAAGGGTGCGTTTATCAACTCTCCTTTCTCGGCTGAAACAGGTTATCCAAACAGCTTTCAAGGAATTTTCACGAGTTGATAAACGCAAAGCTGTTTTGAAAGCCCTTTAGGAAAGCCTTTTCGAAAGCCCGAAATTTGTGACGATCCAAACAGGTTTCCTAAACAGGTTATCAGAAACCTGTTTGTAAAAGCCTTTCGAAGTTGATAAACGCAAAGCTGTTTTGAAAGCCCTTTAGGTCGCCCTATACTGCGGTTGCGCAACCATGCGTTTCCAGTTTCTGAAAAGACGCGCGCCACGTAAAGTGCACACGAGTACGTGTACACAGGTGTATACATACAGCTGTGTGTAATGCACGCATATGCTTGGAACAAGGAGATGTTTCTCTCACCAACAAGGTTTGAGAAATAAAGTAACAACAGTCTCATTCCCTTTGATCCCATGTCTCATGCCGCTACTCAGAAATATTTGAAGTATGTGCTAAACTGGAGCTGCCTCACAGATAGGAAGACAATTGATTCATGTGGCATTGTGTCATGACTCCTCACTCTCAAAGGAAGATATGTCTTTATGATGGTAATCGCTTTTCGCCGTCCCTTCTTAGAAAACAAGCGGCACATTAATAGTACAGGCAGTCAGGGCTTTGGGAAGAGCTCTCGAAAGGGCTATGGAAAGGGCTATGGAAAGGGCTATCGAAAGTTGATAAACGCAGCCGACGAAAACAAGTGGCACATTAATGGTACAGGGAGTGGACAGGGCTTTCGAAAGGGCTATGGAAAGGGCTTTCGAAAGGGCTATGGAAAGGGCTATCGAAAGGGCTATCGAAAGGGCTTTCGAAAGTCGTTTAAACTGGGGAAAGTTGATAAACGCAGCCTAAGAAGTTCAGAAACCAGTTGCCCCTGTAACAATAAACAATGGCTACAATCGGTCACCTGTTCGATGATGACAGAAGCATCATCATTGCCAATTTACCCTAATAGCATACTTTAGTGTCCATTTTACAGCCATTAACTTGTTTAATCCCAATGATACATGTTACATGTATAATCATATAATCCTGTACTCTAGCCAGCACTGACTATAAACCGGTGATGTCATCATTCAACTCTGATAGAAATCTGTATTTCAAATGCAAGTGTTTGGTGAGGACAATAAAAGAATAATCCCACATTCTGTGAATAAACTTACCCATATAATAATTCTGTATTCAAGTTTTTCCAGGAGTGGTTCCAAAAACAGAATTATCTACAGCAAGAAAAAACAAAATAAAGATATATCAATGTACATCATCAGCTTCTAAAAAATAAACAAAATGAAACAATTGAAAAACAAGCATAGTTTTCCTTTTCTTTTTTCAAAATCATACAAAGACAATAAATAGTATACACTGATCACAGCATAAGCTACAATGTATCCCTTAAGTCTGTACCATAATTTGGAGGATAGCCCACATTTCTTGCATTTGGTGTCTGTTTGCAAGAAAAGAAAAGATATCTGTCTCATCTTTTCTTTTAACTGCCCTCAGAAAATAAATGTAGTACTTTTTCATTAAAAAAAAAAGTGAAGTAACATTTCGTTCTTGGATTGTGTTATGGTTTAAAAAAGGGGGGAAACAGATATTATGGTAATCTGATGGGTGAAAGTTTGTTTTGCACTTTACAACATACCGGTATCATATTTAGAAAGCATAAGTTTCCTACCTGTATATCTTTAATGAAACATATGAAGCTCCAAAAGCTGGAATTGTCACTGTTAGCAACATCAGCTCTGGTGAAATGTTGCTCAACGAACATAGAAGCCTCAGTCTTTGAGTTATTCTACCCCTTATTTGTGCATAGTCTACATGCACCATACCCTTTTTTTCATGACATTTGCAATAGGGCATGTCATAGTGCAGGTTTAACTTTGATTGGTCTGTTTTACCCCAACTTACCCAGATTGTGAGAAGACAAGATGTAAAGAAGGACGTAAGAAGCATCTCATTTCCAAATAACATGATGTAACTGACAAGCAATCCAATCTACAAAGAAAAGAAGAATGCACTGGTGCTGTTAAGACATGGGACTTAACTGATCAATGAAAATGAAAACATGTAATGCCCAGCTTTTCTATATTAGTCATGCAATACATTGTCCTACAGCAGTGCGATATGAAATTGTATGCAATAAATGAGATGTCAAAGAGCATGCAGTTCTAAGGGGTATCAAAAGTTTATTCAATGAAAATCGGTTTTGAAATGGCTGAGATATCCAAAAACAAGGTGAAACAAAGAGATACTAATAAAGTTGAGGCATGTCGCCTTTTATTATTAGCACTTTTTTGGATATCTCAGCCATTTGAAAACCAATTTTCATTAAATAAACGTTGAATCCTTCTTAAAATTACATGCTCTTTCATATTTAATAAGAGGCTTTTCATTATCTCACTTTAATAGGAATGTTCAAAACATGAATCCCTACCTCAACCAGTACTGTACAGTCCCTTTAAATGTCTAAAAAATGTAATTTGCCAGTAAAAACATATTAGGCAGCAATGACACACTATCTGGGATTACAAGTTTACACATTAAAAAAGATGTTCCATGGTACTTACATTCTAAATGGACAATATCCCCAATTTATAAAGAACTAATTTCACATCTCTAGTCACAAGGAGAATAAAAGCTACTGATGAGTTGTATTCCAAAATGCTTCACTAATAATACCCTAAACTTATCCTCACATTAGTGCTAAGAGATATTTGCAGCATCAACAAAACATTCTAGCCTTACTACACATTTCCATTTCATTTTCCCTCAGAATATAATTGTAATATGCAGAAATACTCTGTGTATTATGACATATGACTTTCATCAATCTTTCCTGGCCAAGCTCATGAGAAACCACACCAGTTGTGCAGGACATCATTTGTGTACCTTTAATAGCAATTATGCATCCATGAAAAACATCCTCTTACTTCAAAGTTTCTGCCACATAATGAACACTCTACACGCATATCTGATCACTTTTACCACTTTCCGCTGGCCTACAATAGACAGGAGTGACTTGGACCAATAAAGGTAATCATCCTAATTGCTGTATCAAAAAAAGAAAGAAAGAGTGAACAAACAACACAAAGTTGAAAATCAAAGAAAAAGAAATATTCAGCAACAGGCCTAGCTCTACTGGTTTCTGCCAGTTCTCCCCTGCTGCGAGATACAGAACCAGGTAACAAACGTGACCCCTTGGCTACTCACACTTTGACCTTGAAGAATGCACTTGACCTTTTGAGAACTGGCAAAGCCCAGCATGTAGGTTGCAAACACAGCAAGGGTCTGGAATTGGAGGAATGAGAGAGATGGAGTGAAATGGAGAAAAAGAACTATTAGTAGAGACATGCGGTGCAGAAGGGCAAAGGGCATGTATTATGAAAAGGAAGTTGGAAGGAGAAATACAATTGTATATATATGGGAGAAAGAGAGGCAGTAACCACATAGTAAAAACAAAACAAAAACAAAGCAGCAACAACAGCATGAAACAGCGGTGGAGGGATCATACGATATCACAATTATGAAATTATCCATCCAAATGCATGGTATAATATACTTCAGTAACTTCCTTCTACAGATAATATTGCATCTAACTCTGCCCTCACAATGGCTGTCCTACATTGTATGTAACATTCCTGATTGGTACGGAAGGAATGGCACACAGATCTTTCCTCATGATTCGATTTAATTTGATTTGATTTTTGCATTTGTTCGTTGACAAAAAAACAACAACAGCAACTGGTTGTAATTTTTTTTTTCAAGATGGAATTAAAACAAATCAAGAATCTGATGAAAAACCAGATACCAATGGTACATAAGCAGATGAACCTAAATATACAGTAAATCTTCACACCAAGTTGAGAAAAATCTGATTCTGAACTAATGAACAAAGAATAGAATGATTCACTAAAAAAAGTGGATTTACCTGTGTAAGAAGAGCAAACTGAGCAAATTGCCACGGCAACATGAATCCGACCACGCCCAGACTGATGGCGATGCTATGAATCCATCCAGGCTTCTGTATTCTGCAAAGATTCATTTTCGTAAGCATGAATGAAAATGCTATGCTATGCCATGCTATGCTATGCTGTACTCTATTGCACAAGACAAGATGTCATCTTCAGAAAGCCTTTTTTTTTTTTCAATCAGGATCCCAGCAGAACATATCTTTCTACAATGCCCTTTAAAAGCTACAAGGATACTGAATATACAACAGCTTCTACACAAGGGGTATCAGGGATATGCCCTTGAGTTATTAAAAGTAATACAGTGCAAGCAGTTTGTCTTAAACATTTTTGTTGGTTATGCAAATATGAATACTATGTAAATTCTTGTTATCCCCAAGAAATAAATTTGTGGGAGTTATAACTTATTGCAAAACATATCATGCAAGGCAGTAAAGTATGCCCTTGTAGAACATGATGGTCCTTGTTCATGTGACCATTTTAGAACATGGACCAAACTGACCTTGAGCAGTGATCATAGGTCGAAGTTGTAACAAATGCACACCATATTCAAACTGACTTAAAGAGACAGAAAAATCAGACAAAAAGATTGAAAGAAGTTTCATCCGAATCGGACATCACATGCAAAAAGAAGATATGGAATTCTTAAGCTTCGTTTTCATCAAGTGAATGCCTGCTGGAAGATCATCTCCCAACTCTCAGACATGTTTATACACAAAAACACTATCAAACTCCTGTTTGAATTGATGATTTTGCAACTGCAAACATTTTCTTTCCCCTGGCAGTCATCATTGCTAGCTTAGTTACAGGACTTCCATAATTTGATGTATCAATAATGCGCATTGTAAATAAGAAAAAAAGAAGAAAAACATATGAATAATAATAACAACACATACAGTAAATAAATAAAAACATATTCCAAGTATTGCTTGTTTCATAATCCTATTTCGAATCCTGTACCTTAAAACATGTGTGACCAAGAACATCTCCAGCACAAAGATGGGATATGCAAAGCTTTCTCTCAAGGGAGGTGTCCACTGGACTCTGGTACACTGCCAAGATAACCATAATAAAAGCATGGCAGATAACAAAACAGGTGGACAACAATAATCACTGGTCTTTGACAAGCAGGGAAAGTAATATATGAAGATTGTGGGGGAAAAGCATGTTTACACGAAATGTTCTCTTTATTCGCATGCAGAATTCATCTGTAGATGCCAGAAGGGTTTAGGCATTGCAACAGCGATGTGATCAGCTAGGGGTTTTAGCAAGGAGGTTCAAGAGAATGGAGTCACAACTGTCTTATTTCCTTTGCTAGATGTTCGTTGCCGCCGCTCAAAAATATTTGAAGCATGTGGCAAACAGGATCTGCCACGCAGATAGGAAAACAATTGACTCGTGTCTCATTGCATAATCACCAGCCACTTTCTAAGGAAGATATGTCTTTGTGATGGTAATTACTTTTCGCTATCCCTTCTTATACAAGGTAGGTGGTATAGGCACAAGGATGTGCGAATAGAAATTGCCCACAAAAATGCTGGAATAAAGATGAAAATTGCTCGACTGGGCATACCCGCGCACTAATCTGATATATCTATCAATAAAGAATTATATTTGAAGATTATTCCAGGTCAGTTTTATTTGTCGGAATTAAGCGGAAAAGTGATAAAACCGGCTTTCCAGGATGGTACAGTTTTAAACAGTTTCACATGATACAGCTCTGATTTACGCTTTTGCACAAATTTCTGCACGGGATTGATTTTTGTTTTACATGCTTTATCATTAAGTGAAATTTAATTTCATTTAATAAATAAACAAGCAAAATATGGCCAATATTATGTTAACGTTCAAAATGAATCTTCAGATTGCTCAGCAAGACGGCAGCTTCGAACATCGATCATCAAAGGCACAAATGCACTTGTGAAATTCTTTTGTACATCAATAGAAATCTGACAGCTGTTTGAATAATTACAGCCAGTTGGAACTCCAACTCTTAAACCTCCTTGGTTTTAGCATGTCACCACAACATTCTGCTTGGCATCCTAAAAAGTGCAAGACATTCAAGGCACAGCACCATGAAATTGGCAACACACTGACAATAGAAACTTGTGAATTAATCAAACATGCCTACATTAACTTACAAAAAATCTGGCTAAAGATTTTTAAAGCTATGATCATGGCTTCTTCAATGTCATCTAATGTTCACAAATATGGTTAAGAAAGCACCATAGCACATGTAGATGTCCAAACACAGCCCCTGCCTGAAGGGACTTTAAGCTTTGCACTGGTCCATTTCATGCCCATACAATGCACATTCACACATAATACACAGACAGCCTTTTTTATGTAGATCACCCTGCATGAGTAAATTATACAGCAAGCCTTGGATACATTTTAGAAGGGGTGCAGAAGATACAGCTTTTCTTTATATCCATTATACATTCAGGATGTATTTTCATCAAATCAAACAGAAAAACTCAAAAAAAAAGTTCTAAAACTGTGCACGACAAAAAGGTGTTACAATGTGCCCTTATAAAATAGAGTGTATACATTGTGATGCACACAAAAAAGTTTATCACTACAAGATTCAATGAAGCAAGACCCATTCAAAGACTTGAATAATGGTTTGCAAAAGACCCCACAATGCTTTAGGCATTTCGATTTAGAACCATTTACAAATGTAAATCATCTCTTTCTTTCCGCCCACAATATGTGCAACATAAAGTTTCCTTCCCATGGAACACAGGCCATAAAAATAAATGAAGTGGGTTCAAAGGGATATTTTCTCTAAGAATGGAAAAAGCCCATTAGTTTCTTTTACTATTATTTGCCTTTGAACCTAATTCACGCAAAGTCCTTGACATAATATTCTTGCAGTTGGCAAACTGACATACCTCTCCATGGTTGTAGAAAAAAGATAGCACAGTAAGAACTCCCCCGAGGATATTATGGCTCAAGTATGCACCAAAGATGAAGAGCAGAGACACAAACAAGCCATTCTCTATGAAGATCCCATTCACATAGAAATATGCCCTGTCCCCCATTCCTGCAAGAAAAAAAAAAAGGGGGGGGGGGAATTCAGTTACATCTGTACTTCTATTAAATTCAACAGAGGCCACAATCATAAATGCTGTCAGATATGAGAACATATTCATAATTATATTAAATTGATCAAAATTCTTTGCAAATCTTATTTTCACAGAAATACACACTTTCTAGTGTCATAACATAAATATTTCCTCCAGAATGAATTTATCTTGAATCTTGGGTGAGTAAAGATTTGATAACCATCTGATGTTTTCATTGCAACTGATTGACAAATTGCACTACATCTGATGTTTTGTGAAGACTCCCCTTTCTGGCAGTCAATTATTAAAAGGAAGACACTGTATGCCAGTGATATGCACATTGTATATCAGTCAAACATAATAAATTGATGTAGAATATATTATGGCTACCTCCATTCCAGTGCTTTTCAAAATTGATTATCTTTAATGGCCATTTTCATGACTTTGTTTCTGGTTTGCTAGTATACATGTTTGGGAATCTATGAAAACTTGTACACTGATGTAGATTATCATTCATCCAATCGAAGTGTACAGATGAATGGAGAAAAAACAAATAGAAAGAAAGAAAGATAATATCTAAGATGGAATAAATACCTTCACAGTTTAGTACTGGACTAAGCCCTCTACCTCTGTTGACTGTGTAACACTCCTTAGTCTTGATGTCCAGCAGCTTTGTGACACTTTCATATATTCTGAAACTGGCTGCCAGAAATACCTGTAAAAATGATATTTGTATTAAAACATCAGAATCTCTTTGACAATGGTGCAACTGTTAGAAAAGTTTGCAAGACTGAGGAATTTTAATCATTTAAATGTGCTATAGCGTGGTCACTATGCTTACCAACAAAATATTATCAAGTTTTATTGGGTTAATTGAAAAAAAGAAGAAGGAATATTCAAGTATTTACAAGTAAGTATAATATTAAATTTCGTTGATCATGGATACTTGTCATAAACATTTGACATGAGTATTCTTAGCTATATCTACTCTTAAAAATCATGGGGGAAACCCCAACACACACACACACACACACACAACAGAAATGACTTCCATGTGACAAGTACCTCCACTTGAAGAGATCTTCATTTGCATTGCAGCAATGAACAATGCAAAACGTGTTACTGCATACCCTGCCAATTCATGCATGTACTGGTACATGTCAATGCCACTTTTTTAGTCACAGTTTATGGTTGCCAATGTTGCCACATGAACCTTGACTCTTAAGTGGTAATAACAAGGTCACTACTTTTGTGGCACAGCATACAATTACATGTATACTAAAATCAATAGGGCCTAGTGCAGAATTTTGATTGGTACTACAAGAATTAGAACGTGAGTCCTCCTTTCTGCATGGGTCATTCAACTTAGATATCAAGGACATCAGTCCACATTGGCAAAATGCAAACAATGGACCCACTGTTCCTTTAAAAGGTAAATCATGTCTCAACAGTGGCAGAATTGTTACTGCAAATGCTCACAAGTATGAGATATCAATGTTTATTCATGTTTAATTGTTTTGTCAGAAGGGGCTGCACTAAATGACAAGAGTATTAGGTCCATAGAATGCTTCCAGTAGTATTGCAAAATATGAAACTTATGTTGGATGCCTACAACGCACTGTCATGGACTTAAAGACTTCTGATGAAAGGCAAAAAACCTTTATATTATCAATATTTTGGATAATGCGATAATCCTCTTAATACTCCTAACATAGTCAGTACTTACCTCTGGATAGACATTGAAACGTTTGAGTGTATTGATGGTATTGGGGTACTCGGTGACATTGTCACTCATTATGGCGTGCAGTCCCAGGCTAAAGCTCGGAGCCTTCACCATTGTCTTGTAGTAGGAAAAATATAGACCCTGCAACGTTTTGAAAAAAAAAATGAAATCATGTCACTGCCTTGGACTTTATATTGATATGAAGCAGTGGATTCTAAATACAAAACTAGCAACATTTATATCACCACAATTTGATGGAAAAGTGTAGAGTATACACTGTATGAGGCAGCATTAATGATAAAAAATAATTTAGAGCACGATATTTGTGAAATACCTAGAGGACAATTTCATTGTAAACCAGATGACTGCATCATGTGATCAAGGTTTTAACACAGTTAACAAAATTTATGAATGAGGAAGTACATCAATCGAAAATAGAAGCTATATTCTACAGGCTCCTGTTTGGGACCCGGGTTACAAATGTAAACAGTCACTGTTTTTCCAGGAAACAGCCACTTTTATTGTTTCAATACACATTACTCTGTCACTTAGAAACAAATAAAAGACAGACACACCTTACATGACAATTTACTACAAAGAAGAACATGTCTTTCTATCATACTGGCATAGAATTTTCTCTTCCAGTAATTTCTTTCTCTCCTCCATCTTCCATATTTTAATATTGGTCACAGACAAATTACATTTCTTTTTTTTCCCCTTTTTATAGCAAAACTTGGTCCAATTGCAATAAAATCAATACTTGCACAACAGCTCTGAGTAGTACTCAGTTACACTGAAGTTTACGGCAGCAATTCCAGCAAGATAAATGCAAGCACATCGTAAGCATAGCAGCAGCCAGCAGGATTGAAACTTTGAATTTGGCAATCCTCTAATTTTATCTTTAGTACAGTGATATGAATTATAACAATTTGCCAGTCATTTGTATGGGTATAAGGTACAACCATTTCTCAGGATTACCTACATGTATCTTTATTATGGAACATAATGTCAAGTGCAAGTGGAATGCAGGAACAACACATACTGCAGAGCTGGGTAATTTAAGCATTTGCTCTCTTCTGCAGTCTAGGTATTGTATCCTGCTATGATATTTTATCCCATAAGACCTCAATGATCAAGAGAGTCAAGGCTTCAGTGCAAATGACATCATAAACCTTCAACTGGCAAATGGGTTACTTACCATTTCAGTTCTGAATGTCATTTCTCGCTCCAGGTCCGAAAGGTGGGAAAAGAAGCGATCGTTCTCGAACATGCTGGAGATGTGTTTTCTGTCATGATTGGATTGGCAATTTAAAAAAAAAAATCATGCATAAAAAATCTAAGATAGTATGTGATATTCTATACCTCTTCTCTACTATACTTGATTTGAATAAACAAAACTGAAATCCCATGACACGACTGACAATATTTGGGTTCAGTTTTTCTGCAAAAAAAAAAATAATAAAGAGCTCCCAAAAAAGCAACATTAAATTTCTTTAAAAACAAACAAACACACCTTAACATGAGTATAATACATGAATATGATGACTACAAACACCAACAGGAAGCAAACAAGACTAAGAGTAAAAAAGTGTAATTTTAATCAGGTTGACTCATTTTCGTCTGGAATTAAATCAAGTATACTCGGGACTCGTCCTCAACGGGTTGATAAATCTATGATACAGAGTAGCATGAGCATTATTGACATTCTAAAGATGTGTGATTAGGTGATTGTACCGGAAAATTTTCAACAACAACATATTTGAAAGCAGTGGTTCAAAGCAAGATGTAAGAGCCCAAATTCTGAAATTGAATTTAATTCTTTTAATGAATGCCGGCAATTAGCCTCTCATTGAAAAGAGTTAATCATTAAGTTTGTTTCAAATAACACATCGCTCTGAACTGTGCAACATCTGTTTTTAATACTCATACACCAATATGGGTATATAATACATCATGCCAACAGAATTCAAATTGTTTTTATCATTTTATTATCTCAGAATGTGATACAGAGTCAAAGCTCTCCATTAGGAGTGATTTACAGAGCTCCCAAAATCATGGAATACTTCAGAGCTATTAAAACATCATACAAGCTGTGCAAATATCAGGAGTCAGGCTTTGACCATCCGCAAATATGTTTTCAGTAACAGCTGGCAAATCAGTGGATGTGGTATAATGAAGTCACAATGGGAATCTCTGATAAAAAAAACCAATTTTTCTGTTGGTAGTAGCTGAGGTATAAGTACTTACCCATGCAAATATCCTACCAGCAAGGCTGCCATGATGCATGATGTAGCATAGCAAAGAAAAGAAAAATGGCAATCAGTTATGACATATCTATAGATGCACATGTATTAGATTAAATCTGACAGGCAAATGTAAACACTCAAAAGATAGATCTATGTTTGCTTTTGGTGTTTATTCAGCTATGATGAATGTCAAGGTTTTGGTAAAACTAAGTTCACAGTGTATCATTAATTACTCAACTGTCTCAAGTTCTTTGACATGAAGGTAACCTGGCTACCTCAGAAGGGCTGAGGTTGACAAGAAAATAGTCCAAAGTCCTCTGTCTAGCAAGTTCCTAGTTGTGTTACCCTATGGGTCACCCGTAACACACACTGCCACTTTCAACTCGCTTGCAAAGGTTTTGTGTAATGAAACCAGTTTCAGATTTCAGTGCCTACTAGTACTCTATGGAAAGAGATGCCGACTTTGTGACAACAAATTGTAGGTCTACACAATTTGAAGCTTGCATGAGCAGCAATCAGTAAGAGTCACTGTTTCATGTGACCTGCATGTGACAATCATAGTACATCTCGTATTTTTAAAGGTGGGGTCATAGTATGCATGATATGCATGATTTGACAAACATAAAAAGAAAACAGGAAAAATTTGCAAGGCAAAGGCAAGCATATAGTGAGGCCAACATCGTTTCATCAGTTTAATGGTTGAAAGTTTATGCATACTTCCATGTGTATAATTTACAGCCATATTTCACAAACGTATTGTATGTTCATTGAGCACTCTCAGAAGATTCTAGCCTACATTGTCATGTTTGGTTTTGCTTTGTTTTTTGTTTTTTTGATACAAGCACTTTATGATCTTGATGTTTCAACCACCAGTAATTTCCACTCGTACCAATAATGCACAATGCTTAATACTGTTGAACATTCACAAATTAGACAGAATTTATCAAACAATATTCTAAAAACAAAAAGTTATTCCTTAAATGATGTTGAAGAGAGGATGCAATAATCTTGTAACAAACAGGGATGTAGGACTGCTCATTGCATAATATATATGCTTCATAACTCAACTTCATCATTGCACTGTTACTACAAAATGAATAGTTAAACTGTCATAGTCTAGAATCTACTACTCACTAGATCATATGGAAAATGAAGTGCTTCTTCACTCTGTCTCTGAGTCTGAGTCTTACACATGGTTGGTAAATCCAACTCTAAGCTCTACTCTTCACAGTCACACACTTTTATTTAATGTTAGTATGATCTAACTTGTTAGAACTCAAACTAGAAATTTGTCTGGTTTCTAGGATCTTTCTTAATTCTACTCCCTTTTCACAGCTGATTTTAGTGGCAGTGGTTTACTAAGTCCAAATCAGTGACAGTGTCTACTGCCTAACGTTACAGGTAAACTTGGAGTTTACTGATATTTTGTGATAACAATAACAGTTCAGATCTTAAAGTCTCAGTTCGTACATTCATACTGTGTCATTAGTTTTTGCATGAGATGTCAACATCAACACTAAAAAAGTTGAGAAATCAGAGTCTGGTCTGGAGTAGAGTAATCTAACCGCTAGGTGGTATCTAGCAATTTCACTACTAACGTTATCAGTGCTAACTGTTAGATTCTAACAGTTACACGTTTGTCGCCAAAGAAAATTCTGTACAAGCTTAGGGCCATGCCCTTTTAGGACAGTTTAAATAAATGCATATTTTCATCAACCCACTTGATGAAATTGGCAATAAACTGCCACAAACGAATGAAGCGTGCCACGGCAGGCACCCCACCGGGCCGCTCAATGTGCCACAGTGGCAGCGGACACGAAGCCACATCGCCGGCTAAGCAGGGAGACGGAATGCTGCCACCGGCCGGTCCTCGGTATACACATTCAGCATGTACACACACAATACACTTCGCTTTTTAGTTTTGACTTTTGACTCGTTCAGTTTACAATGCAAAGACAATACTTACCGAGACTCACTATAAGAAAATTCCTGCCAGAAAGAAGCCCCGCAACAACTGGTCGTTCTTCTCGGATCCCATTCTCTTTCCTACTTCTTTGACTTCGTGAAGAATTGCCCTTCTTTGTTTCTGTTCGCCCCGATCTGATGTTCGTCGTCTGCTCCGTCGTCCTTCTTCTACTACCGCCAGCCATGTTTATTCACGATCAATTTTGTTCGTTCGCGATCGATCAGCGATCAGGCTCCGATTGAGTTATTTTTAGTCAATCAAAATTGTTATCGATCACTACGCAACTCGCCAGCTCGCGCGGTCGTTGTAAAAGGTACACCAATAATAATAATAAAAAAAAAAAAAAAAAATGCACGAGTTTCGAAAACATTGTCATGGAAAGTGCAGGATGATGAAAGATGAAAGGAAAGTCACAGCAGAAAAGAAAGAAGAAGCTAGAATTGCGCAGAAGAGAGAGAGAGGAAAAAAACCCAGAAGACTTAAGAACTGAAAAGGAAAGGAAAGAGAAAAGAAGGGGAAAACATGAAAGGGGAGCTAGTGCATGACAGAGGCCGATTAGCCAAGACATAGAAACGAAACTAAATTTGGCATCGTAATGGTGATAAAGGGGAGGCCTAAATTTCATTGGAACAAGATTTATAATATACATATGAAATATTCATTGAGAACAATGTCGTGGGATAGGCCTAATTTTCATCTCCGTGCATGTATGAAAGTTGAATGTAATTTAGCATGCAAGATTTAGAACAACATCAAGCTTGATATCTGTAATTGATTGAGTGAAATCGAAATTTGGATTGCGAAATATGGTTTGAAGGTGGTTTCATTAAAAAAAAAATCTTCGTGTATTTAGTGAACGCAGTGTTAACGTTTGTAGCATTATTTGAGGAGTCTACACCTCAGTGAATTGAGGAAAATCGAAAATCCGTTCAGAATTTATTGCAATCAATTTCCAGCATTTCAATATAATGAATCGCAAAACGAGAGTTCAACACGATCTTCTGAACAACAAAGGATCTTCTGAACAACAAAGGGCACACCCTTTGTTGTTCATGCATGTATAGAATTGTTTTGATTGCAGAATTTTCAAGAGCATCAAGTAGAGCAACATTATTTTGTTAGAATTCAAACATGCGTTTAGTGTGTCAGAAGATCTAACGTTCCGTTTCTTTTTCATAAAAACGTTGAATTCCTTTTGGATTTTGTCCACACAAAATGAAGTTAAGCCCCAAACCTGTGGCTCTTGATAAAAAAAAAAAGAGATGAATATTAAAGAAAACTGTGTGTGTGTGTGTGTGTGTGTCTATGTGCGTGCAATGTGTACTTGTATTGTGTAGCCTATCATTATCCATCTATAGGCCCCCTGCATGTGTATGTTGATGTGTTACTCACTTGAGGCCTATTTGTATTGTATAATAGAGGATGTTGGATGTACCCGGGAGGGCCGCTTTAATACAAAAATATTTCAAAAATAATTCAAACATTAAACAGTTTAGATTCATCTTGTATCACAATTCGTATCAGTAATGGCAGTTGATATCAATCATGGTATTTCGGTACTCTCTAAAAAAAAATCGAGTGAAAATTTTCACTCTTGAAGGAGTGAATACAAAAAAGAGTGAATTTAGAGTGAAATTGGAGTGAATTTTGAGTGAAAATGTTCATTTTCACTCGTTTTAGAGTGACGTCAGGGATCACTCCAACATCTTCGAGTGATCCCTGAGGTCACTCCAAAATGAGTGAAAATGAACATTTTCACTCGAAATTCACTCCAATTTCACTCTAAATTCACTCTTTTTTGTATTCACTCCTTTAAGAGTGAATATTTTCACTCGATTTTTTTTAGAGAGTAATTTGTATCTCTCAGTCGAGCACGTGGAAATTGTCAATCTTTATAATCTATTATGTAATGATGATTAATTGTGTAAAATCTCAATAAACATTAAGGGAAAAATGTGTGACACACATCCTGAAAAGTGACACATTGTCTGCTATTTTGCAGTGTCGTGCTGTTTTGCGGTTTCCCGCTCGACGCTGGAAAGTGCACTTATATGCTGTTAAGTTTTTCTTTTCTGCTTTTCTTTTCTTAAAGATATCCTTCATCTGCTCCACGCAACTTAATTAAAAGAAACAACAGCGCAAAGATTGTGGTTTCGCAGCTACACAGGGCATTTTAACAGACATTGACTTATGCATTTTTCATTCACATGCAAAGTCTTGTTAATATGACATAAGGCAAAATGCTCCTCATCCTATATATCCGAGCACGATTCAACTGAACTGCAACTGCGTCACCATATTGATATCAAAGCTCACATGGTATGCCTCACTTCTTGAATCTTGGCACTATGAATGTAGAGCAGAAACAGACTTGATTTAATATCATACATATTGATTGTTTATTTTAGTAAATCGTAGAAATTGATATACAAAGAAATTCTAGTGACAGTTGAAAATTAGAAATTCAGGAAAAAAAGTTATGTCCCACCTATTTCAAGCTTATTTTTGATAGAACATTCATATGGTTTAATATTTAAGGAAAAATTACCAAACATAATTATTATGAAAGTAAAAAGTGAAGGAAGGAAAGACAAATTCAGGAATTACATCGATTTTACATCCATGCTATCAAATCATATTTCCAAGAATGTCAAAAAACGATCTTGCCGTTAGTCTCCAACTCAAGAACAGGCTTCCTCATTCATATCAAACATGTTAAAAGGATTGTATAGTTTTGGTTGAGACCTGATTTCAGGTTTCTAACATTTTTTTGGTGAGATAATGAGAAACATCTTATGAAATATGAAAGAGCATATGAAGAGTTTGCTCGCAAAAACCGATAAGTCCATATTTGCCAAATGGAGATATTTGCGATTAAAGGTCAAGAAAAATAGAGAGACTAATAAGAAAAATGTTGCTTCTTTTTACCATAACTTCAAAAATGTTCCCTTATATGTAGGGACCAATATATCAAATAAAAGGTATTATTTTGTACTTTATGACAGAGATCGTACTTCAAAATCTTCAAAAATGGACTTATCGGTTTTTGCGAACAAAGTCTTCATATAATTCCATGAGGAATTCAACGTTTAATTGATGTTCAAAAATTTATTTTGAAATGGCTGAGGTATCCAAAACAAAGCGATTCTAATAAGTGTGGGACCAACCTTTTATTACGATCGCTTTGTTTTACTTTGTTTTTGGATGTTTCAGTAATTTCAAACCTGATTTTCATCAAATAAACTTTGAAGCCCTCTTAAAATGGTATATGCTCTTTATTATTTCATAATTGTTTTCTTGGTATATCTCGCAAAAAGTTAAAAGCCCAATTCTCATCTTCACCAATACTGTACTATCCCTTTAAATAAATAACTCTAGCATAAAATGATTTATTGTCAATGCCCTTTTACAGGATTGCAGAATAACATTATTGAAACATCTCGTTACTTGTGATGATAAAGAGTGAATCTCCACTATTATCATTTATTTATTTATTTTATTCATTTATTTATTTCTAATCTTTTGTCAGGGTAGTCCATTCACCAATAAATAGTGGTCTTCCATGGAGCCCTGAATAATATTGATGAACATATGTACATTAAATAGCAAAACGTATATACAGAAGATGACATATACAGTGTAGATACATACCAGCATACTGTACATTGCAAAGTAACATAAGAAATACATGCCACAGCAAGAGTTCACCAGAATGCCGAAATAACAATTAAAACGCTATTATACAGGAATGACAAAGCCCAGAATGAATTTCGTGTGTTACTTACAAATAGCAACTTTGCTTAAACAATCTCTTAAATGAGTACATGGAAGAAGCTGATCTAATTGAATGATCTAGCCTGTTCCATTCAAGTACAGAGGATACGATTGGGCTGCACTTGTGACAATCAGAGCGAAATCTTGGCACACGTAGATTTCTACTGTCTATTAGCCTTGTATGATGTTCATGTACATCACTAGGCTTAACTAAGTGCACCTTAAGGTACGAAGGTGCTAAGTTATGGACGCATTTATATATCATCATAACGCGGCTGAAATCAAAACGTTTGTCTAGTGTCATCCATTTAAGACTTTTGAATAAATCAGCCGACGGTGTGTCATATGTTTTGTCCAAAATTATTCTTGCTGCCCTCTTTTGAATTTTTTCCAGCTTAGTTGTATGGGATTGAAATCTGTTTGACCAAACAACAGAACAGTAATCAAATTGTGGTAACACTAGACTATTATAAAGTAATTTTAGGGATTGTTGGGGCAAAAAGGCCTTCGCTCTCTTTATCATGCAGACACTTTTTTGGGTACGTTTACATACATTTTCGATTTGTTTAGACCATTTCAGTTCTTCATCTATTGAAACACCTAAACATTTAGTGAACTGAACTCTTTTAATCCGACTACCATCTAATGAAACACTGAAATTTTCAATTTTCCCGAGATTAGCACGGGAGCCGATAATCATGACAGAAGTTTTGTCAGTGTTAAGGACGAGCCGATTTTTCTTAATCCACCCCAATACTTTATTTAGTGCAACAGTTATCTTTTCTTCTAAAACTGTTGCGTCATTAGCACTGACAGTGAGGGTCGTATCGTCAGCGTACATATCTATAACACCTTCTGAAGTACACTCGGGTAGACTGTTGACATAAATTGAAAATAAAAGGGGACCAAGTATTGACCCTTGAGGTACACCCAATTTAATAGTTGAAGGGTGGGACTTGGCTCCTTTGAATTGCGTCACTTGCTGTCTGTCACTTAAATAGGATTTGAACCAATCTACAGTCGTCTTGCTACACCCTATACACTTTAATTTATGTAAAAGTAGGTCATGATCTACAGTGTCAAATGCCTTCCGAAGATCTATGAAGGCAACTCCAGAAATTTGATTATTATCTATATTCAAAGACCACTGATTCACAAGTTTTGCAAGAGCAGTTGATGTGGAATGAAATGGTCTAAAACCAGATTGATTAGGGTGTAGTAAATCATTCGCATTCATGAATTCGCTCAGTTGTTGATGTACGGTCCTTTCGATAATTTTACTCACTGTTGGTAAGATTGAGATGGGGCGGTAGTTATTCAACGAAGAAATATCTCCTGCTTTAAATATTGGTACTACCCGAGCCTTTTTCCATTCACGTGGAACAACTCCCGTAGACAGGGATTTGTTGATAATATCGCAAAGAGATTCTGCAATAACATTCTTTGTCATCTTTAAAAGTTTGCAGCCGATGTGATCTTCTCCGGTTGCTTTATCTATGCCAAGAAGCTCGATCTGTCTCAATACAAAATCTCTCGTTATCATACTTAAATTGAATTGAGAATGAGATGGAACAAAGCCTTTGTCCTCATCTGATATCATTTGAGAAGTATTTCTCTGCAGGTCTTTTGTAATTTTGTAATTATCATAACCATTAATGATATCTTTCGCTAACTTGACAGCAGTAACCATGCAGGGCTGTCCAGCATTATACCACTTGCGCAGTTACACCGAGCACACCTATAAAAGGCATAATCAAATCAAATCAAATCAATAATTCAAATAATAGATTAACACTAAATCATAATAACGTCAGATTTTTTTTTTAGCGTGTCACTGCATTTTGATGATTAGTTTTATCATTATCAATGATATAAATTGCAATTTATATTGCTACATTTCCATTAATGAAATGATAAAGGCAACCTGGTAACCAATGTCTAGCTACCTCAAAATATAAGGAGTATATAATCATGAGTGCATATCTTCGGGTAACGCTCCGTGCTGCTGCATTTTGTAACGTTTGAAGTTGAGCCATGTTTTTTTTTGTTTGTTTTTTTGTTTTTTTGGTTTTTTTTTTATGGGGGGGGGGTATAATAAGTTATATACTATATAGAAAAGTGCATTTCCAAAATCCAGGCGGGATGATATTAAATCGTGCACTATAGTTTCAGAGAAGCGGGGGAGTCAACTATACTTGCGGACAAAGCCTATAGATTTCGCAAGTGCTATATACATATTTGCATGCACTCGATATCTGACAAGACATGGACATAATAATTATTATTGTGTTGTGAAGTGGGTCGACTTCACGGGGTATATATGGACGGTTGAGGTCCACGGGGTTCACACCAAAGAGGATGTCGGGAGACTTCAGTTAAAGGAACTTTAATGTTTCTGAATGACTCAAAAACATAAAAACAAAAACCCCCCAAAACCCTGCAAAGCAGAGAAACAAAAATAACAAAAGCGATAATCAACATGATATATAATGAACCACGCAGCAGTAGCTACTATAGCACTGTTATTATACACGATACTAGTACGACAACAACAACGAGCATAAATTAATATAAATCAAACTAACACATTCTTCACTTATGAAACTTAAAATTACCTGGCCAAAATTTAACTGTGGATTCGCTTCTTTAAACAAAATTCTTTCGTTTCCTATATTGTCCGAAACACGTAAACCAAACAAAATCTGCAAACTCTAAACCTTTTGCATGTGTAATTAATCACAATGCAACAAACTGTTTACATATTTTAAATTGCTTATCGATATAATTTTCAACTAATTTCTTTTGTCTAGATATGCGTCAAAAAGCCAATAAATCAATACAATAATTCTTTAACTATTTTACATCAATATCCGATAATTATCATCTATTATTGTTGTGTAAAATATTTAAAGCGCACGACTGTAAATGAATCTATCATATTACGACACAGGCTATTTACGCATGTCATGTATCTTATATACCAATAACCTCCTAACTCAATGTATGCTTCTCAATTAGCAATCCCAAATCCTATACGAATATAACATGCAAGCGAAATAATTATACTACACACAAAAATTATAATGATACAACATATACAAAGGGTGATCATGCGATCAAATCAACCATCAACGGCGATACTACCGTTAACTATTGCCGAATCCCCCCTCCCTTTGGGTTCTTGTCACTTTAATAACCACAAATCACTTACATCAAATATATTTTCTTTAATCTAAACAACAATCATATATAATCAATCTATCTTGTGAATTGCCTATAATCTAATCAATAATACATTATACAATTTAAACCAATCCAAAAACCCATGCATGACCCATCAAATTGATGCAGAGGAGGAATCACATCTCCCTTCAATTACAAACAACTTATTTAATTCAATCTAATTTATTCTTTTCATAACACAAAACACATATGAGTTACTCATACCTGAATCCAACGCAGGAATCTCTGTTATATTATGAGTTCCCGCTTTTCGGAATACGTCGTACAAACCCGCTGCAATATACAACGATAACACAAATCAATCATCTTTATACAATACAATGCATCAAAATTATTATTTGATTACATTAAATTATTACATTAAATATAAATATAAACAAACCGTCAAAGCAGCGAAACAAACGTGCCCTCCACTGTACGTAGAGTGTCCTCTGTTTCTCTTTGTTCCTGTAAAACTCCTCAACTACGGCTCGCTGAGGCATTTATATCGGCAAAGCAAACGAAATACAACTTATTGACTAAATACCGACCAAAATCTGTACTTTTACTTGTCTAAGGTCGCTCGCTTAAGCGAGGCAACTCCTTATTTATTTATTTTATGCATGGAAATAATGGCGCGTAGATTACGAAGAGATAATTCTGTAGAAGGAATAAAGTTTGGAGATACAAAGTTTGGAGATGAGGAAATTAAATTAGTTTTATATGCAGATGATGTGACTATTTTTATACATAATGAAAAATCATTTTATAGGTTAAAGATGTTGTTTGAAGAATTTGAAAAAATGTCGGGATTAAAGGTAAATATGAATACGACCAAAGTATTAAGATTGGGATCATATCAGCATTTGAAATTAGATACTAATTTTGGTGAAACAGTTGATTTTGTGAAGATACTTGGGTTTTTTTTTCTTTAGATGAGGGAACGAAGGAAAATATGAATTATAAAGAGATTTTGAGTAAAAATAAAAGTTCTTTTGAATTTCTGGAAACAAAGAGACCTAACTTTGATGGGAAAGATTCAATTACGTAAAGTACATATTTATTCAAAATTTATATATCGAGCTTCTCTCACTCCATTTTCCAGGTGGGTTTTTGATTCTTTAGACAAATTGGTTTTTGATTTTATATGGAAAGGAAAAAGAGATAAAATTAGAAAAAAATTTAATATATTGTTTTTAGATTATAGAGAAGGCGGGTTAAAAATGATGAATTTTGTTGATTTAGTTAAAGCACAGCGAGTTATGTGGGTTAAGAAACTTCTTAATAAAGATGAAAATATGAAATGTGGAAGCAATATTTCAATTTTGTTACGAGAGACATAGGAGGAAAATTTACATTTTTGTGTGATTCTTTACCAGCGCTGTTGAAAGTGAAAGCTCCGTTATTTTATAGGGATTTATTAGAAGTGTGGGTAAATACGAAACAAATGAGAAGTAATGTCAGTAATAGTTTGTATAGTGGTAATGTTATAATATTTAATAATAAATATATACGATTAAATAGAAATTGTATATATGATAAAAAAATGCATAAAAAGGGAGTTTATCGATTAAAACATATATTAGGAATTATAAAATGGGTTCAAGAATGTAGCCAATTGGAAGCGCTGAAATGAGTCACGTGTGCGTGCATTATTTTCTTCAGGTAAGCACTAAGAAGAGTCTCTCTTCCACCTCCCTGGCCTGACGTACGTCACAATGTTTACACTAGCAGTGCGCACTCAATCAGTTGTTACAAGTGCGTCACGCGCTACTATACGCGCTGTCAATCCTGTAAACAACTTCTAGTTGATAATAGTTGATAGTTGGTGAGATAAGACGTGTCTCTCGGTCGCTCGTATGTTTCTCTCTCTAGAATCATCAATTGTTGTTTTTATTATATATTTGTCACATTGGTGGATCGCTCGTTCAGCGCTGGACCTGTTTGTGATACTCCTTTGTGCCTCATCATCACCGTTTTGGATATATTCAAGGATTTCCAGCGTTCGTGTATGGTGTTTCCTCTTGTAAGTTACTCTTGAACTTCATCTTCATCTTCATCAGTAACATAGCAACCAAAACAATCTTGCATGGCGTGGACCGCCTTAGCGCAGCAGGCAGTATAATATTTTTCTTCCGCGTACATCTCATAATAGCCGGGTTCACACGTACACCAATTAGCGGGATACAAATCTCGAGATTTGCATCGCGATCGTCATCCCGAGTTTTTTGCACGTGTGGACAGAAAAAACCCGCAAATTAGCGGGATAAGCATCGCGATGCTAATCCCAAGAAATCTTGCGCTGGTTCATCAATTAGCGGGATAATTGGCCCCGCGCTGGTACGTGTGAACGGTCGGGATTACAATCTCGAGTTTTTACATCCCATCATGCAATGCGCACATCACAACAGCGAGGCCTCTGCGAAGAGGTCCTTCACCTCTTTGAAGCACAACAACAACAGCGCGCGAACCACACCACTGACGCGTAAAAGACAATAGACAAAGGTAAGTGCGCGCAGGCAGTGATAGAGAAGGGCGCTGTGTGACCCAGTTTGCAGGCTTTGTTGTTGTCTCTATCGGCAATTAGCGGGATAATTCGGTACGTGTGGACGCTCGCCAAATTAGCGGGATACCGATCGCGATCGCTATCCCGCTAATTTGGTACGTGTGGACGCTCGCAGAAAAACTCGGGATGAGCATCGCGATCGTCATCCCGCTAATTTGTACGTGTGAACCCGGCTATTGATAAACTCCTAGGTATCTGCGCGCACCACTCAACAAGAGAGAGTCTACGCACCTGTCACCAGGGGAATCCTAGCTCTACCATTCACCAAAGCCTTCTCTACGCACAACTACGTAACAATAGTTTCCATTGTCATGGCAAATGGAAACCGGTTTGACCTACTGGATGACGAGGTCTCCATGAAGAGGAACAATTCACCATCCCTGGCTCTTGATGATGCCGTCTCGTACGCCGTGGCTGCTGCTACAGGTATCAAGACGGATTATTCGATGAACGCGGGCAAAGCTCGTCATGATGAGACAGGGAAGACGGCCAGCTCTCGTCAGCATGACATTGAGGAGGATAAGATATCGATAATCGTAGCCAAAGTCCTGACTGCAATCCAACCAATCATCGTGCAGTCGGTCTCTGCGGCAGTAGCTGCCGCAATGAAGTCCATGATGGACGAGCTCAAGAAGCCGCTAGAGAGTCTACGGCAACTCGAGGTGGAATCCGGTCAGGAAGCACGAGCCTTAGCAGAGGTTGACCGCCTCGAACAGTATGGCAGGAGGGACAACATCCGGATCTTTGGGCTGGAGGAGACGCGAGGGGAGGATACAACTAGCAAAGTTGTGGAGCTGGCAGCCGATATGGGAGTATCCATATCAGCAAACGACATCAGTGTCAGCCACCGTCTTCCCGTCTCGGGAAGGAAACCGGATGTGCAGAAATCTTCGACGAGGCCTATCATCGTCAAATTTGTCCGTCGGTCCACGAAGCAGGCTCTGATGAAGAAGAATGAAGGAGCTGCGGAAGAAAGAGACCAGGAAGAACGTCTACGTTGAGGAGGACCTCACACCCCTTCGAAACAGGATCGTTCGCGCCCTTCGGGAGGACAAGTCCATCAAAACCGTCTGGACCATCGATGGGAGAATTTTCGCCATCAAGAATGCGAACGGAAAGGAGGAGAAGCTATCCATCGACTCCGCGAAAGACCTGCGGAAAGTGGGCTGGACAGTGGAGAAGATCAAGGGCATCACTCGCCACTAGGAATGCGATGGCAACAAAGAAGAAGTGGACTTGTTATCGATAAGTAACTTAACTGATTCATCATTTCCATCTAATATTCAAATACTAGGTCTAAATGTGTGTGGCTTGCATTCTAAACTTGAATTGGGTATATTGTCAGAAATTATCCGGGATGTTGATATTGCCTGCTTATGCGAAACAAAAACAGATACTGTAGATGAAGAACTTATTCCAACAGGTTTTAAAGTCTTTTGTAAGGAAAATAATGACGGTTCATTTCGTTATGGTGGAGTTCACGGTCTGTGTATTATAGCGAAGTCGAATCTTAATATACAAGTTCTAGGTGATATAATCTCTAAATATGTCCTGTGGACCAAAGTGGAAATTAAACCTGATTGTAATTTTGTTCTTGGTGCTGTTTATATACCACATGAACATTCCAAATATTATGAACCTGACATATTTGAAGATATAGCCTGTGGAATCATAAATATTAAGAGTAAATTAGATTTACCACTGTGTTTAGTTGGGGACTTTAATGCTCGTACTGGAAATCTAGCAGATTATGTTGAAGATGGTGTACACGTGGACAACGCGGAATATTTTCCTCACTTACAAATAAGTGATTTTATCTCTTCGCTTTCAGTAAGACGTAACAACGATAATTGTGTTAATGTTAATGGAAAGAATCTCATTGATCTATGCAAAGCATTCGATCTGTCTATTTTAAATGGCCGTGTAGGCAGTGATATTCCAGGCAACTTTACTTTTGCAAACTTAAGTACCATTGATTATTGTCTGTTTTCAAGTGATTCTTTTCAGCTTGTTAAAGATTTTGCGGTAGATCCATTTGATGACACAATTTCTGACAAACACCACGCAATACGTGTTATGTTACGTAATGATATTAAATGTTTGGAAGAGAATAATGATACTGACTGTTCAGAAGATGATAAACGAATTCGGCTTGAAGACGAAAATTTGCATTCAACTACAAAAACTATAAAGATTATATGGGACAGATCCTTAGCTAATGAGTTTAGAGGAGGTTTGGATGAAAAACTTATAGATTCTATTTCAGACAAAATCGACGCAGTGCAAGATGAGCCTAGTCAAGACACCTTAGATGCGTTGTATGAATCAATTCAAAAAGTTTATGTTGAGGCTGCGTCCAAGGCAAATATGGTGAAAACGTTTGACTCTAAAAAAAGACACTTTCATCCCCCTAGAACACGTAATGATAAGCCTTGGTTCAATGACACCTGTAAAGAACTTCGAGCTAAATACCTAAAATTAAAGAAAAAATGTAAATCTCCTAACAGCGCTTGTATTTGTGAGCTAGAAAGAGTAAAACGACTGTACAGGAAGACCACGAAGAATGCTCGTGATGTGTATTTTAGGGAGACCCATGAATCTCTGCGTGCTTTAAAGACAAAGGACCCAAAGGAATATTGGAAAATACTAAACCCGAAAACGAAAAAGAAAATAAATAATTGCACTATCAGTATTGACGCATTTCAGGCGCACTTTCAAAACTTGAATGATAATGGTCCACCAAATCAGAACAGTAGAAGTTTTAGTAGCCTGATTAATCGCAATGTTAATGTTTCAAGTTCGTCAAACGCAGAAATATTTAACAACCCAATATCTGGGGAAGAAGTAGTAAAGCATATCAAGCTACTGAAAAATAACAAAAGCTCTGGAAGTGATTTGATAGTGAACGAGTGTTTGAAAAATAGCAGTGGTTCATTGATAGGTGTGTTAACTAAATTGTTTAATGTCATTCTTGATACAGGGATCATACCAACAGAATGGTCCATAGGTCTTATTCGTCCAATCTATAAAAAGAAAGGTTCCATTGATGATCCAGATAATTATCGCGGTATTTCATTGTTAAGTTGCGTTGAAAAACTATTTTCTTCCATTATAAATGAAAGACTCAATCAATATCTAAATTCCTTAGATCTCATTGGTGAAGAACAAGCAGGATTTCGAGAGAATTATTCCACAATTGACCACGTATTTGTGCTGCATTCTGTCATAGATTTGTACCTTTCCCAAAAGAAAAGATTATACTGCGCCTTCGTAGATTACAAAAAGGCATTTGATTCAATAGACAGAACATCTTTGTGGTATAAGCTTATACAAAACAACGTCAAGGGGAAAGTGTTCAGAGTAATATATAATATGTACTCCCATCTTAAATCTTGTGTAATAAGTAATAATGAGAGGTCTGGTTTTTTCAATTGCAATATGGGTGTCAGACAAGGTGAGAATTTATCTCCTCTTCTCTTTGCTATATATTTGAACGATTTTGAGTTATACATGAGAGAGAGATTCGATGGTGTTCATTTGTTACCAAAAAATATGAAGGAGCTCATGTTCGACAATGGCATAGACGTTCTTTTAAAACTTTATTCGCTTCTGTATGCAGACGATACGCTGATACTAGCAACAAGCGAAAACGAATTACAGTTGGCTTTAAATGCTCTCAGTGAATACTGTAAGTTATGGTCTCTCCAAGTCAATATCAGTAAAACGAAAGTGATTATTTTCTCGAGAGGAAAGGTCAGGAGATTTAAACCATTTATGTTTAACACAGAAATATTAGAAGTTGTTGATGAGTATACATATTTGGGAGTAGTGTTCAGCTACAGAAATAATTTCAAAAATGCCCAAGATAAACAAATCAGTCAAGCAAAGAGAGCCATGTATAACTTGTTGATAAAATCTAGAAAATTAAGGCTGCCTTTAGATATTCAATTAGATCTTTTTGATAAACTTGTTTTGCCAATTCTTATCTACGGAAGCGAGGTATGGGGTTACGAAAATCTAAAGCAAATTGAAGCCTTCCATACAAATTATTGTAAACAGGTGCTAAGATTAAGAAAAACTACAATGAACTGCATGGTCCTTGGTGAGCTTGGGAGATTTGAAATGTCGCGAACAATAAAGGAAAGAATGGTTAATTTTTGGTTCCGAACAATAAATGGTAAAGAAGTTAAAATATCAACGATTATGTGCAATATCCTAAAGCTTGTACACCAACATGACGTTTATTCCTCTCCATGGTTACTACACATCCAGAAAATACTTAACGACTTAGGACTGTCGAATGTGTGGCAAGACTATGGACACTTGTCTATTAAGTGGCTGAGGCCAGCAATTAAACTCAGGCTTTGTGATTTGTATACTCAAAACTGGATGAATAAAGTTAATACTAGCACGCAGTGCATCAACTATAGGATTTTTAAGAGCTCCTTATCATTCGATTCTTATTTAACTAAATTGCCATGTTTTTATAGAACTTCACTCGCGAAATTTAGGTGTCTTAACCACCGTTTACCTGTAGTTTCTGGAAGATATAACGGAATTGAAAGACAAAACAGACTGTGTAGCTTTTGTAACCTGAGTCGGATAGGAGATGAATTTCATTATTTATTTGAATGCCCAAAGTTGGAGTCATGCAGAAAAAAGTTTGTCAAACCGTATTATAGGATCCGCCCAAATACATTGAAGATGAATCAATTATTCAATACAGAATGTAATAGGGAACTGCTAAATCTAGCTAAATTTTCGATAGAGATAATGAAGATCCATTTAACATAAAACTTTAGTATTACCCTTTTTGATATCTTATTCTGTTATTTCATTAATGTGTATATATACTGTACAGTTGTGTTTCGTCAGTTTTTTTTCCTCGTTTGTATATATATTTAATTATTTGGATTGTTTTGTTTTGTTTTGTTTTTCACTCTCTTTAAGATCAATTTCATATTGTAACAGTGTCTTGAACTCGATACAGATAGCAATTATAAATGATAATGCTAATACCCGGTGTTGCCTAGCAGAAATTTTAATCAATATCATCTAAGATATTTTCTTTTAACCCATCTGCATACTTTGATTAATTAACCACATACATACTCAGTCAAGATTTTCATTCATACATACATGCATCCTTTCTATTGTTGTTTTTACTGCTGATTGTAAATAATGTATATAGTTTATCAAACGCATTTCGTTCAAGAATTTCGCCAACTATAATAATAATAATAATAACAAATTCTTATATAGCGCATTTCAAACTTGAAAAGAATTTCAATGCGCTTTACAAACAAACAAACAAATTATACCATAATACAAAATATAACAGAAATTACACATTACTAAGCACAATATATTAGTGTTGCCAGTACTACTGAGACAACTGCATTAATGACTTCAAATTTAACAATCGTAGGCTACTTTGTATAGATAAGTTTTGAGTTTTTGCTTGAAACTGTCTGTTGGCATCTGACTTCTCAGTGGGTCTGGCAGAGAATTCCATAAAGTGGGTGCGACAAAAGAAAAAACCCTTTCCCCATAAGACTTTGTTCGCATGGTGGGTACGACAAGTAAGTTTCGAGCAGAGGATCGGAGACATCTAGAAGGCTTGTATGGGGTTATGAGTTCTGTAATGTAGTGCGGGGCTGTTCCATGTAGTGCTTTGAAAGTGATGAGGAGAATCTTGTATTGGATGCGATACCTTATAGGAAGCCAGTGCAGATTTTGAAGGATTGGGGTTATGTGTTCACGTTTCTTGGCAAGTGTAACAAGGCGGGCAGCGGAATTTTGAATTCTTTGAAGTTTGGAGATCTGTTTGTCCGGCAGACCAATGAGGAGACTGTTGCAACAGTCCAAGATTGATGAGACAAGAGCGTGGACCACTATTTCAGTAGTGGATTTACTGAGATAACTGCGAATTTTCCCTATTTTGCTCAAAGCGAAGGATCCGCGACGGCAAATATCGTTTATGTGACTGTTCATGTTGAGGTGACTGTCCAAAAGCACACCAAGGTCACGGACAGATGAAGAAAAATTAACTTCAAGATTGCCAACAGTCAAAGGGGTGAGTTCCTTACATGGCTTCATGTTGGAACGAATGTGAAGCAATTCCATTTTACTGTCATTTAGTACCAGAGAATTGTTGGACATCCAGCGACGGACTTCATGCAGACATCGGGCCAGATCTTCCAGAGTGTGTTCCATGTCAACGGGGTCTACGGTGATATACAACTGTGTGTCATCAGCATACATGGCGCAGCTGAAACCATGCGATTCAATGATGTCTTGAACTGGTGTTGTGTAACACACAAAGAGGAGTGGACCAATCACTGATCCCTGCGGTACTCCAAATTCTAATGGTGCACAGGAAGATACATGTTGTCCTAATACCACTTGCTGTCGTCTTTCCTTCAGGTAAGACTCAATCCATTCTGCTGGAGTACCAGATATCCAAAAACGTTGCCTCATTCTATGGGATAAAATTATATGGTCAACGGTATCAAAAGCCGCAGTCAGATCAAGCAGGATGACCACAGCTTCCTTTCTTGCATCAAGGCCAAGGAGAAGATCGTTCATCACTCTCACAAGAGCCGTCTCAACACTGTGATCTTGTCGATAAGCAGATTGTGATTTAGCTAAGAGAGAATGTGAGTGAAGATGAGCAGTGAACTGGCTACAGGCTGCTCGCTCGATAACTTTGGCTAAAAAAGGAAGGTTGGAGATTGGTCGGTAATTCTTCAATATTTCAGAGTCAAGATTGGGCTTCTTTAGAATAGGTGTGATTAAAGCAGTCTTGAGGTCACGTGGAAAGATCCCTGATGCTAATGACTGATTTGTTATATCAGTGATAGCTGGAAGGAGAATGTCGACACATTTTCCTATGACAGATGCAGGGAGCGGGTCAAGCTGACATGTCTTTATCTTGGATGTAGTAATAATCTCCTGAACATCAGATTGACTGACAGCATCGAATATCTGTAACATGAACTCCTGTGGAGCCTCTGCTGAGTCGTTAAATGATGCACTGTGAACTTCACTTGCTGTAGGTACAAGAGAATGGCATAAGTCTGAGACTTTTGCTTGAAAACTGTTGAGAAACAGTTCAGCTAGCTCTTGTTTCGAACTATGAGATGGAAGTGGAGAGGTATTGTTGCCACTTGAGATGCCGTTAACGAACTGGAACAGTTCCTTCTGGCAGCATGTTTCCATCTTCTCTCGATGATAATTTCTCCTAGCTATTTTGAGAGCAGAATGATACACACACAAAGCAGACCTCATTGACATTTTATCAACAGTCAGATGAGACTTCCTCCATTTTCTTTCAGCTGAACGGACTTTGCGCCTAAGAGTAATAAGGTGGTGGTCAAACCAAGGCGCATGAGGTCTTAACTGGACACTGGCAGACTTCACAGGCGCATGATGATTAAGTGTCTTCATGAGTGAGGAGTTATAGAGGTTGACCTTTTGGTCTATGTCGAGGTAATCAAGATCCTCAGAAGCTGCAAACAAGTTCTCCAGGTCTCTTCTGAAGATGTCATAATCAATGTCACGAAGCTTCCGAAAACAAAATGTTTTTCTAACTGGCATTGGCCGTGACAATGCTACTGTAAAGACAATGGCACTGTGATCTGAAGGCATCGCATCTCGAAGATATAGCTCCTTAATGCATTCATTGGCTTATCTTGTAATGACTAGATCCAAGGTATGCCCCCTTGCGTGCGTAGGCTGAGAGACCAGCTGCTTCAGATTAGCAGAAAAGAGCAGATCTGTGAGTGATTTGGTTTCACTGCTGTGCACGTTATCCATGTGGAAATTAAAGTCACCACAGATCACGAGCTGGTTGTCTCGCAAGCTGGCTGACTCCAGAAGATGTGAGAAATCAGATAGAAATTGTGTTACAGCTTTGCCCTTAGAGCCAGGAGGTCTGTAGATGATTATGAGTGAGAGTACATGGCTCCTGGTTGAGCGAAGGGTAAGCTCCATGCACTCAAAACTGGTGTATGAATGGATCACCATGTTTGTGCCAAAGTTCTGACGCAGGACTACACATATACCACCTCCTACTTTACCTTTCCTTGGAGCTGTTAGAATGTGGTAGCCACGTAAGGTATTCTGGATTTGCGCTAGGGTAGGGCTGTCACGATCATCACCCCTGAGCCATGCCTCTGTGATGGCCAGAATATCCAAGCTCTCTGACACCACAAGGTCATAGATTGAATCAGGTTTGTTCATCATTGACTGGGCATTCCATACTGCTATTCTGGTCGGTTCATTCAATGCAGCATCATCTAAGGAGATGACATGAGCGGAAGATGGAGGCCTCTCAATAGGGTTTGTGAGACGAATGTGCCTGCGTTCACGAATCATAACTCTGGGTGTGGTGGTAGAAAACAATTGGGATGTGACAGGAATTTTGTGTCTCTGTTTCCGTGCACCAGCTCTCTTACCCCGATGACATCTCCGTTTCATGGCGATGCCCAGTGAAGTGAGAGTCTCCCAGAGGTTAACGTCAAGTCTCTGTTTGTGTAACGCCAGTGAGTTTAATTGCAGTAGCTCATGCTTGCCGTAAACACTTGGACTGTTCACCCTGTCAATTGCAGTGTAGTTAGTTGTGTAGCTGCAATTATGCACACTGCAGGAGTCATCGTTGTATCCTGGTCCTGGATTTGGGTTTATGTCTCCCGATACAAGAAGCAGTTTGATTTGGAAGGTCGATGTGGAGTTAGTGTAGTAGGCAAGGCGAAAATCAAGAAACTTGGTTTGCATGGGCCTATGGTGTACATGGCACACTAAATCTTGCTTGTAAGCACAGGGATTGATGAAAGCTTCATGTCCATTCACCCCCAGGATGAACACAATGAGAAGAAAGGACAAGAACTTGACTGCATCCATTGTTGGCTGGACAGGCTAATCAAGGTCACAAAAGGCGATGATGGTTGAGTGCACTTGTACAGCACAGCAAGGATCCATGGAGGCCATGCATGTACCTCTCCCAGTTCACTGTACACAAACTTCAAAAAACTTTGTCTCCTCAGAACTCTCTTGCCAAGCTATCATAAAGCTCAAAACCTGTCCTGTGTGATCCTGATACTAAGATGAAACAACTGGTGGCAAACTGAGTACACTCAGATATCACAGTCAACAGTTATAAGCAGAAATATGGAGAGCCTGAAAGGGGTCTGCCTGTAAGGCGAGCCACCTACTTACTAACTCACTACCTCACTAACTATATCAAATGTATATTATCTACTATATGCTTTGCTGAAACATTGATTTGTAAATAATGTAAATAGTAGTTATAAATTGTATTTTTCTTCGTTTTCGTGTTATCACTCTGTACCATGATTTGATTTTCCCCAATACTCTATATTTGAGTGACATGGGAAAATTAAAAAAAAACATTGTCAAAACATTGTCATTGTCATTGTCATTGTCAGTTCGGGCCGCGGGCTGCCACAACAGCCGGCGGCCTTTCTTGTGCATAACAGTACGTGGCGTACGTATACTCTTATACGTACGTACAGTACTAGGTGAGTGTGCGGGATTTCCGAGTGCGACGTGCGTAAATGTTTGGGACGAACATCTTCGGACATCTTGACTTTTGAGCGAGTGCTACATGTAGCTGACTGGTATTGACCCACAAAGGTACGTGAATAATGCTGTTAGTTTTCGACCCATTTTATAAAACTAATGATGCACAGGATTATTTCGTGGCGTTAGTGAAGGTGCGGCTCACTCTCGAGTATTGACAACGGTTGCAAACATGCACTCGGCTGCGCCTCGTGCATGTCGCACCATTGTCAATACTCTCGAGCGCGCCGCACCTTCACTAACACACTCTATCCTGTGCATCATTAGTATAATGATGGTGAATTGAAATGTGACAGATATTTTAGAGATTTAGGTTTAGGAGTTGAAGATATTTTTTTGTTAAGATGTATTTATGAAAATATACCGATGGGTTGGAGGAGAAATATGAAAGAAAAAGATATTTTGGAAACTGATTTTATTATAGGAGGGTAAACAATTGATATTAGCAATTCAAGATCAAAACAAATGTATTTGCAATTTTTTTAAGGAAAAAGAAAGTGCAGTATCGATTTTTGCTAAAATTAATCAAAATTATGGGTTTTCTGTTAAGGAGATACAAAATATATTTTTAAGGCCAAGACAATGTGCATTAAATAGCCGATTAAGAGAGTTTCAGTTTAAACTGGTGCATGGTATTGTTTATATAAATCACCATCTTTTCAGGTCTGGTTTTACTGCAAGTAACTTATGTTCTTTTTGTGAAAAAGAAAAAGAAACATACAAACATTTATTTTACACTTGTGACCATGTGAAATTAATCTGGGAATTATGTGAAGAAAATGATAGAGGATGTTGGTTTAAAAAATTGTACTTGGGAAAAAATTCTGTTTGGGTGGAAGGAGGATAATAGGGGAAATATCAGTTGTTAAATCATATTTTGATTTTGGTTAAATATTTGATTTTTAAAAGTAGAGAATATGGAAAGCCGCCTACATATAATGAAATAAAAAATAATATTTTAGAGGATAGATTTGAGGAAAAGAAATTAGCATCAATGAGGGGAACTTTAACCATTTATTTCAGTAAATGGGAAAATTTGAAAATAAGTATGGAAGGACCCGGAGCCAGATGTCCACGGGGAAGGGGGAAGGGGGGAAGGGAGGGGAAGGGTAGTTGGGAGAGGGAGGGGGAGGGGGAGGGGGTGATTAAAGGGAGTATCGATTCCATTTGGTTGTATATCGATTTTATTTGGGTGTATATTGATGTGTTAAATATTCTTTTTTTTTCTTATGAAGCACTGTTATGCTGAAAGTACAGCTCCATTTAATATAAATATTCTTTTTTTATGAATGCACTGTCATGCTAAAAGGACAGCTCCATTTGATTTTAATGAAAGTAAGTAAGCAGTGTATGTTGTTGTTTTGGTGGGTTTTTTTCGGTGCATTGTATATTCTTTACGAATGCACTGTTTCTGCTGAAAGTAGAGCTTGGTTTGATTTCACTATAATTGTGTTTTGTTGAATCGTGGATTCTGTAATAATATTATATGTGATTCGATTTATCATGAAATTGTATTGAATATGTAATCAATAAAAGATTATGAAAAAAAAAACTCCCTTGTGAATAACTGAACATAAAACATGAATCAACTCTTGTGACCGTTGCCACGCGACCTAACTTTTTCTCTGCTTACTTCGACATACCACCTCCGATAAGGCTGGTACAAACTTCTCTTTCCCTTTCTCCCTCCAGCTCTCTTCTCCTCTCGCTCGCTCCCTCCTTCTCTCCTTTCTTCCTCTCCCATTGACCGAAATCGACTCGATAAAATACACAAAACATGAGTCGAAACCAAGATGATAGTCGCTCACTCCTAGCACCCATCATCGTTAACGGAAACTCGTGAACACCATTATTACTTCGTAATGCAAACTTACAAACACAATATCAACAAATACGGTCGACAACTTAAAACAACTTCATCGTAATTAATCTCTGTCTTCCCTATACAGTATGTGCAACTCACACAAAGAAGAAAAGTGGTATCATATACGAAACTATATAATGTCCAGCGAAAACGCAACTATTTCACGATGAACCACTATCACCTAGAAACGTCATAATTCTCCCTAAAAAAAACACACAAACAAAAACAAACAAACGAAAACCTCTCTAAAACAACGTGCGGAAACACAATTCATTACAGGACGTTTCTCTACCCATTTATAAATTGAAATAATAAATTTACTTACGATTTTCTCCAAAATCGGAATAATTATCCAAAACTTTAACTTTTCCTCCGACGTTAAAACGTGTCCTCTTCCTCTGGCCGTTCTTAGAGTAAATGAAACTCACGCGGTCTCTCCTAGCTGGCCAGAGGAAGATTTCTGACCGGATCACTCTTTTCTTCCAAATTATCACTCTTACTCTTAATTTTCCACAAAGCGAAATAAACATGAATATACCTTTCGAAAATCACAATATCAAAAACTACTTATATCTGAAAATATCATAACCGATATTTTTATTCTATAATTTTCTCCAGGAAAATTACTTGCTTGCTCTCGGATGACCACATGATGTCATCGCAAGTCAAGCGGTTTTCTACGAAATACATATACCCCGATAAAAGCTCTTCTCCGGCTTTTTTGAGGCAAAAAAAAAACAGCGACAGGAATGAATTAAACTGTATACAAATCTCTTTTTAATCCCGTTCATGCGCTGTAAGGAAATATTCTATTCCAAGCATTACAATCAGCCATAATAACTACATTATTATAAAATTTACTTTTACCAACTACAAAATTAATCTTGTCAATTTTCCATTTTCCGACAATTGAATCAAACATAATGTCAAGATACTGACAAGACTCTAAGACTTCAATGACAGTATCAGCAATTAATCATGACTGACTTGATTAACGTCTATTCTGCCCAAATGAACTAATTAGGGATACTTTATGAAGATCAAACAAATTGCACAATGTTCTGATACTAATTACGCATTCATTTTCAATCCTATGATAAACTCTGTATCAAATAACGCACTCTCTTAAAAAAATCGAGTGAAAATATTCACTCTTAAAAGAGTGAATACAAAAAAGAGTGGATTTGCAACTGATTGACAAATTGCCCTACATCGACATAAAACACCTCGACGGAAGAAAATCATGAATTTGAAGAGTGGATTTAGAGTGAAATTGGAGTGAATTTTGTGTGAAAATGTTCAATTTCACTCATTTTGGAGTGACCTCAAGGATCACTTGAAGATTTTGGAGTGATCCCTGAGGTCACTCTAAAACGAGTGAAAATGAACGAGTCAAAATTCACTCCAATTTCACTCTAAATCCACTCTTTTTTGTATTCACTCTTTTAAGAGTGAATATTTTCACTCGATTTTTTTTAGAGAGCACATTAACGATTCACGTTAACTATCAAACTGCTCGTCATTAGGCCTATGCATCTCCCTCGAGCTCGTCGCACTTCCACAAGAGTGCATGTTGCCATTATGTAGAAACACATGCACGTCAAAGTTTTGTTTAGCTAATGCACTATACAACTCTCACCATCTTCACTGTCCTCTAATAGGAGCCTTGAACATAGCGCATTGACAGGTACAGTACTGCGAAGAAACATTACGAACTTTCCTTTTGACTTGCCACTTTCTATATCACGTAAGATATTGATTGTTTAAACAAGATGGTCTGACGCACATCACATGACGACGGACATAAACCATGCCTCAGTAACAATAACATTGTTTGACACCTGCGATATTGAACGGTGGATCATCTCTGCTCAATCTAAAATATCAAAGTGCCTGCATGGCATGCGGATGATGACCCTCAGGTTAGTTGACTGTTAACCGTCGAAACGTCCTGGAACGCCGCCGTTGAGACTTATAAGTCGTGTAAGTTGCGACATGCTATAGTGTAATTACGAAAACTCTCTTGCTCGTCTAGAATGGGTTGTTTGTTTCTTCATCAATTTAAATGCAGAAAGTCAATTATGTTTCATATAACAATGCTAGAACAGTTGCCTGCTTGATTACCGTGTAGTCATGTCGAAGTTTACATTACGTTGACTACACCTTTTCGGGGAAATATCTGGCGATGTTCTCACATAATAGGACCTATTCTTAAAACTCCAAGATGCTTGACCTCATCTGCCTTCATTCTTAGTGTAAATAATGAACATTATTCGACACATTTCTCACAAAGACAAGTATGAAAGTATATGAAACCATTCCTTTTTTCCATCATTTTCCTCGCATGCTTTTTAAAGTATTTTCAAATCAGATTTTCCAGACTTTCCCAGGTAATATAATGTTGCCATAGTAACGCGCCGCTCGTGTATGTAGCGACACTTCCTGGCCCACGAGGACGAGAGCGGTACAGAGAACGGCAGAGTTCCTGATATACAGCATCTATATCCAATGGTGAGGGTCAAAGTTCATAGTCCGACGAGAGACGTTTTGTTGTTGTTGATGATGATGGTTTCTCTATTCTTTTTCTTCCTGTACAGATGCATCCGTTTTGTGCTCGTCGGACATACCCGAGGGAAGTACGGGATCGTGCGACAAATCTTGCAGCTCCGGCGCCGAGGGCTCGGCAGGGGCGGGCATCGTTACCATGCCCAGCGCGGTATTGGTTTGGTCATCGTCAAGTGAGTCAGTCGACTTACACCTAAAGAGATATCGATAGGATAAAACAAAAACAGAACAAAAACAGAACACAAACAGGTAATCTCGCTATGTAGTTCACTTAAACCGCAACATTAGAAGCCAGACAAGTTAATGATGACGTGTTCGTAAGATGTTGTTCGCATATAATATCATGCAGAAAAGAACTGCCTCCACTGAAAAATTTTCTCCTTTTTGTCAGAATACTTATTTCAAATATTATTCACTCAAATATTAAAATATCGGCTAGTTTTACATTCAGAATAACAATATACCAGTGTGAGATAATCATCGATATGACTGATGATAGAAATACGCTGTATTGGTATATATAGCGTGTTCTGTATAATGCCCCAGTCACATAGACATCCCGGATCACCCCGGGGAGAGATCCGTGTTGACGCCTTGGACATCCGTGTATGTCCGTGTAGATCCGGGGACATCCGGGAGGCCAACACGGCAACTTTTGGAGGTCAAAAACATATGGCGTCATCCGGGGATTGCCGTTTTGGCAGAGCAATCCGGGGTGGTCTGTGTGGCTGCCGTGTAGCTGCCGTGTTGATCCGTGTAGATGCCGTGTTTGTCCATGTATAGACGCCGCGCTCTTCCGGCCTTACCCGTGTACCTGCCGTGTTGATACCGTGTTTACAGTCATACCAACGCTCGTCGACACTCCAGCGAGGTCGAAACTATCCCGGATCTCCCCGGTTCTCCCTGGATCACCGTGTAGATCCTTGAGCATCCGTGTTTATATGTGACTGGGGCATAACGATGTTCTCGCTGAGCAACTCGGATCTCCCAGAGACACCGAGCTATTGCGGGCCTTACACATCACCTACAGCCTATTGTAAAGTAGACACTTTATCACAAGAGAGGGTAGAGGGAATAAAGATACCCAGGCAAACACAGTGATCTGTAGTTGTATAGAGATAAGTAGAGAAAATGAAAACTTCTTACCGACGTATTAGTAAGAGCGCGAAGATTGCTAGTACAGCAATGAGGCAAATGGCAAGTATGGTGACCAGGATCCCACCTATTTCCATTGTTCTTGATCCTAGAGTAAGACACAACAGAAGAGGAAATTAGAGGAAAATCCTGAAAAAGAAATTTGCTGGGATTTCTTTTGTGAAAAAATAAAGAAAATGCAAGCACAACATTGAAAACTTATCGAATTATCAAAACATTGTTTCTTTTTTTTTCGCTTTACGGTAAACTTCAAAGGAACGTCTTAGTCACGACGTTAGTGCTTCTTGTTACCTTTTGTTTTTCTTTTTCTCGCTGCTTCTTAAACATCAAGAAGTATCAAACAAACCCTTTACTTATTTCGTTTTACAGCTTGTACTTCGTTTTAACCGCTCGTTTGGCTCAAAGGAAAATGATAATTTCTCTTCGCTTCAAACATTGCGCCTGTTAGTTTCTCCTGGTCATCTGAATTATTCTAAAGGCTGGTTGCTTAGTGATTAAAGTGACTTTGGGATAAGAGAAGGCATGGGGGATGGCAAAATAGGGCTAATTATTGATACCTGATGTGGGCGGGGTCGGGGTTTCTTTAATGACGTAGACGAGCGGAAGGCTATTCGGGCCACGGACGAAGTGCAGTACGAAAACACTGGTCGCTTCCGTGCCCCCGTGGCTGATGGTGCAGTTGTAGCCGTTGTTCACTGGAACAAAATATGACGTGATTACGATTTGTGCATATACAATGCATTTCTGCTCAAAAATAGAATAATGCCCAGTGTACCGGCGAGATCTTTCGTCAATTCAATTTAAGATGATTATAGAGTCATGTTGGAAAGATGAAAAACAGGGGCCAAATCACAGATACCATGTAGCACATATAATTGTCAAGCATGGATTAAAGATGACGATTATGAGGAAACTATAGTAGAATCTGCAATAATTCATGAACAAATATCTTGTCTTAATGGAGAGATAAAACGGAACTCATTCTTTGCCTTTCAGTTTCATTTCCCCCTTTTATCTCTAATATTTTCTACAGTTTATGTTCTACTCTGTTGTAATATCGCAGGCATACGCATCTGTATGCGTGTTTCTTAATACAGGTCTTGAATATAAATACACATCCACAAATATAATACTTTCCTCATATGAAACAAAATGGATGAATACTAGACATAATTATGTAAAATAACACACAAAACCTCTAACACACACACACACACACACACACACACACGCCTACACGTATGTACACAATGCCATGACAGTGTTTTACGTACGTTGATTATTGATTCTTTTACATCTTGAGATTGACGCAAAAGGACCATTTTTTATTTTCTATTATACTTTTCTCACAACATCTTCAAGTTACCTAAAGAAGAAAGCATTGGACCACATCGTGTCTTATCCGTTCCTTGGCACGAACAGATGGAAAGCAGACTTGAAGCCTTATGAAATATATAGAATATATATTTGGTTGTCCGTGAAACTCTTAGTTGAGGACCTATTCCGGAGTACCATGTAAAAAGTTATGAAGATCTCATCAACTCACCCTCGGGAAGCTCCGAAATGATAACCATGCGTGCTCTACACATGTTGCACTCGCGCTCTTTCAGGGGACCCTCATTGAAGATTTTGCACTGTACGCATTCCTCGTACACACCACAGTGACCCGTACATATCTGAATCAGATTGTTAAAGACAGAGGGACGAACGAAAGAGCGATAAACCAAGAATAATCGCCTTATATGCTTATAATGACGATAATAACGATCCTATGTATAATAACAATACAGTGATAATTGCATTAATGATAGCCATGTTTATGTCAGACCTGTACTGGTACATTCACCAATCAATCAATCAATCAATCAATCAATCAATCAATCAATCAATCAATCAATCAATCAATCATTCAATTGATAAATATAAAAATAAAGAGAGAATAGCTGAAAGTGTTCGGCTTGGATAATAATGATAATGATAAACCGTATTTGTATATCAAATTTTGTATTTTGTGTATCACAAAAATAGATTAATGTCTCTATAGGCAATTGGGAAAATAGACATGAATGTACTATCAAACACGATAGCGACCGATATACTGTTTCTTATAAATCAGCTACAATCGCGGCGACTTTTATACTCTGTGCATTGCATATTATCAGGTGTACAATTCCGGTTCCCAATAGGAAGTTGAGCATCTATGATTTGGGTGGGTGAATTCACACGTTTATTACGTGTGTGAGTTATTTCGCAACCCGACTGAGCGTTACTCAGGCAGTGGAGTTGACGTACAACTTCAGAGTGGGTCGAGGTAAGCATGTTGAAAAGAGCGTTGGATATAAGCACCGTGACGTGATGGAAGGAGGTATTTATGTAGAATTAAGACCACTTCCTACAATAATGATGATGATGGTAATAATAATAATAATAATAGTAATAATAACAATAATAATAATAATAATAATAATAATAATAATAACAATAGTAATACTGATAATAATAATAATAATAATGCTGATAATAATAATTAAAAATTTAACTAATTTATTAATTAATGATAATGACACTAACATAGCCATCGTCATTGATATCATAATTTTCATCGTTTATGTGCTCATCGTTGTCATCGACTTGGTGCAAATCGATTCAGTGATAATGTAACTCCCATTCTCAAGAAAGAAGATGAAGTATCACTACATACGTACGCCACAATCGGAGCATGTTGGACCGGAAAATCGTGAATCCGCCTCACATTTGCACACACCACACTCGCATTTTCCGTGACCGTTACATATCAGCTGCATGATTAAAGAATGAAATAAAAAAAATAAAGTTTAATTAAGCCATGAGAATTTTGGGAAGCAAACAAAAATTAAAACGCATGAATGGATAAATCACTGATATCCTAAATCTCTTCACTCAGTATATTATGACTGTAATAACGATATAGAAAAACAAAACGAAGCTTGCTGGGCAATAAAAGATTTATCCCCAGAGCAAGTGTTTCAGATAACATCATAGGAAATCTTTTGAGTCAGATGTGATTACATGGGACAACATTTTGGGGTAAGTTTTGCTCTCAATTAAAAAAAAAAGTCTCAAAAATAAAGCGACGTCCTTATTTTATATTTAGTATACCTTACAAGCAAATATCAGCTGAATAAGTATGAAAGTTCAATAGTTGCCGATTGATCTTACACCTGACAACAGTATGTAACAATGGATTCCATTAAAACCTATATACCTAAGAACATGTCAGAAAAATTGTTTTATTCATGGTGTCGCCAAAAGATGTCATTTCTTGGCAAGCTTTAACATTGTGTAAACATCACTGTACTCTCTTCGTGTTTATTTAATCGTATCACTATGGGATTCAATTTTCATGTAACATTCATAATTAGAAAGTATATGTTATGAGTGACTGGCCGGTCTTTAGATGGGGTTTAGAGGAATTACAAGGGGAGAGGGTATAGTAGTAACTTTGATCATGAACTATTCCCCAGGCAATAGTCATACCCCGTTCGGAGACAGACACCGCTCCGGTGCGTTGAGACAGCCACATGAGTCTCCGGTGTAGTTCGCCGTGCACACACACGCGCTCTGAAGGTCGTAGTCTCCGTCACATTCGCACTGTCCGTGCTCTGCACCTGGAAAAACACCCCCCCCCCCCCAAAAAAAAAAAAAAAAAAAAAAGGAGAAGAAAAAGACAGAAATGAAAGAAAGAAAAGGAAAAAAATAAAACAAAACAAACCGAAACACAAAAATAATTATATATGACATACAGTATAAACGTGGCAGAGTGGAAAACGCTCCAGACCCGTAAAAAGAAGAGCCTCCGGGTTTGAATCCTATGCAACGATTACTATCTATACCGAGAACATGGTGTTTAAGCCATTTTCTCCCTCTTCACCAAAATGGATACCTGGACTCCATTTCATAAAAGATGTTAGGATAGCAACTCTTGCTGGAATGGCAATTTTCCATAGCTACAACCAACCAAGAAACTGTATTCTTGTCGTTACCATGACAATTGCCATTCCAGCAAGAGTTGCTATCATATCAACTTTTTAAGAAATGGGGCCCCGGTTATACAGATGCGGTAAAGTTAATGGTATAATGTTTACGGCCCGTTGCACTGCAGTGTATGAATAAGTTCAAGGATAAGATATTATTGTCATTCTCCAAACTAACATCAGAAATAAGTCATGCAATCTCGATCCTAACCGTTAGTGGTCTCATGGTGTGAGTCATCACGTGAACTCGACAAAATTAATGATTGACATATCTTATCAAAAACAAACAAGAATGTCGTCATTTCCTTATAAAAAATATTTCAAAAATAGTGATATGGATCCTAGTCAAATGAATGGCTGAGATCCGTCATGTGGCCTTTCTTTTGTGACCGTTGACTAAAGACCCAATTTTACCTTCCACGGGGCATCAATGTACAAAATAATCATCGGTACCATCAATCGCGACCACTCGTCTGTGTTCAACGTCATTAATCGTCTGTTATGTAATAATTACAATGAAGAGCAATGTGTTGCTGTGTATGCTAACTACTGAGTTAGTTTCGAACTACAGCGCTGGCCTGGGAACCTTACGAAAATATGGCTGCCGCGGAATTCAATCATGTCGGCTTTTTATAAAACAGATAATGCACATTACCTGCTTGGAGACTTTTGAACAGTACAAAATACACTCACGTTCTCCCCGTGTTTTCGACTGTTCCAAAGTTATCATTGGTAGAAGGATATTTCTTACTACATGTACTATATATATCCTGTGTTATGTGCATTATTTTGTATAGTATACGGTTCTCGTGGTTCCAGTCTCTCACCTCCACAAATTTGTCCCTCGTAATACGGGCAGCTAAAGTTATCACACTGGCAGAAGGACCCATAAAAGCGGTGAGATGGATTCTGAGTTTGAGGTGATTAGATTACAAGAGACAGAGAGTGAAGCAAAAACGGATTTTAAACGGCAACTCCACACTATAGTCAAGTTTGCGCTTATAAATAGACTACAAAGTCAGGTGAACGGAGTGATATCACGTTTTTGTCAAAATCGGACCTAAAATAAGGAACCATGGGGTTTATTTTGCAAATCCGTGTGATTGGTGCAATTAGCATATAGACAATACACATCATTTCACAAGTTGCTCATAGAACTGCAAATAAATCGTCATCAAATTTTCCTCATTAACATGAAATCACTTAAAGAACAATCTATTCTTCACATTAAACTATAGTTTTGAAAGTCCTGTAGTCACTTGCAACGCCTTGTGACTTTTTTTATAGGGAGAGAGATTGCAATTGCCAAATCATCGACGAAAACATGGATTTCACAAAATATGTCCCAACAAATGGGGGTGGGGTGAGGTGATCACGTCATTACTTTAAAAGATTTGCATGTATTTGATGAAAACATGCAAACCTTTACAATTTCACTTGTCCGATCTTTGTGCGAACATTTCACAATGTCCGATTTGGGGTGAAATTCTGCCATTCTGCTCGTCTAATTTCGCTTGAACTTGAAAATGGTGTGGAAAGAGAACTAGTATTTGCCCCCCCCCCCCCCCACCATCAAAACCTGCTGGAAAGAACACAGTGTCCCACAGTGTGAAACACAATGTGAAACACAGTGCGTACACATTAAGAACACAGTGTGAACACAATGTGAAATTACTTCACACTGTTACATTCGAGCGTTTCAACATTGTGAACACATTGTGATCATCCATTCACAGTGTGAAACAGGACCATACTATGTGAACCACATCACAGTGTGAATTCATCTTTACACTGTTAAATTCGAGCGTTTTCGCATAGCCGACTATGTGAACACACGGTGAACGCACTGTTGGACAATGAGGTGTTTTTGTTTTGTTTTTTTCAGCAGGAAAATTTATTGTTATTACAAACTATACAACAGATTAAAGAAAAAAGAAGATTTTACTGCAGATATAAGCTGCAGTGGCATTAACCCATTCGAAACGAAATAACGGAAACTATGGTCTACAAAATGTTATTGCTCTTATACATAGGAGTGTACATAGGAGTGTACATAGGAGTGGTGCCTCTGGGCACAGAAGAATCACTTATAGGCCTCAATACTACTAAAAGCAAGAATCAACGGGAGCATTTGGGATCCTAGTGCAATGTGAGGATCTAACAGAAACACAATTGAGAAAAAGTGAAATGATTCAAGTTTTGTTTGTGAAGTTAGGTGGCGCCGAATCATTCGAACACATCTTTGGTGTGTTCCGTCAGTACTATCCGTACACCGGAAAGGTGCTTTTGAATGGAAACACAACAAATAATATCATACATAGAGCTTGCGGCAGACAAACAGACCTTCGGTTCGTTGCAAACACATTCTTCGTTGATGCAGCGGCCTCGTCCAGAGCATACTATTTTGGAATTTGGTCTACATTCAGAGAGAAGAGACCAAAATCGAGGGGAAAAGTGTATGAGAGATAGATAGATGGATAGACGGATAAGACAGAGAAAGAGAAAGAACAAAGATATAATTGCAAAGAAATAAACACGAATGAATCATTCATGAAAAGTAGTCATTTATAAAACATGCAAACAAATTTCTATAAAGGCATTTTTCTATGCTAATAATCATGTCTAAGACATTTTTGTAAGTTACGACCCGTAGCAATTTTGATTATATTTACTTGCACCTTGCATACTCTTATGTGCCTCCTATGGATTCTGGAACAGTGTCTTAAAGTTATTACAGAAAGAATACCTCGGAAGCTTGCCTATTTACCACATTATACTAATACAATGCACTTGTTCTGTGTGTTGTTTCTGGTTGTAATCATGTTTTATAGTGTAAAGCGTAAAGACGGGACGACTCTATTATAATGCACTATAAACTTTAGGCACTATGACGATGATTACCAGGGTCATCTCACTAGACCGACACCCACGAGTCATACAGCCCACGAGTTCGACATTGAAAACAGGTCCATGAGTCATACAGCTCACGAGTCATACAGCCCATGAGTTCAACACTAGGCAAATAAAGCCCATGAGTTCGACACTAGGTAAAAACAGCCCACGAGTTCGACAGATACAACACGACGCGTAATGTGTCGGTCTCGTGGGCCTTGTTGGCTTGGTGTCGAACTCATGGGCTGTATGACTTGTGAGCTGTATGACTCGTGGGCTGTATGACTTGTGAGCTGTATGACTTGTGGGCTGTATGACTCGTGGGTGTCGGTCTCGTGACGTGCACCCTGATTACCATGTGATTACCATTGTAAAGTGAAGTTTTAATGGTATTGATAATAATCAGACAAGCAGTTGTATATTAGCAGCACAATTACTGGTCCTATTATCACAATTATCGTAACTTTAATATCATTAACCTTTCTTACCATTACGATTACAGGAAAATAAATGTTGCCTACAATAGAGAATCAAATCTATAATCAATGAGTAGGGTCACGTGACTTACGCCATGCACCGTCTGAAATTGCCACTATACTGGCATAGCCTTCCATATCTTCCCGGGTTGCAGATACACTGCCCGCACTCGTACCTCCCATTGCTGTTGCACAGGGGACTATCTATGACCTAATGGGAAGAAAACCATGCTAGCAGATATGTCCAAGCATGAAAGGTGCGCAAATATAACGTTATTATATGCTATAAACAAGAAGATCAATTGCCACTTAACTATTGATGTTAACTTAAAATGATTTCATTTCATGACTTTAACAATCTTGAAGTTGAATTTTGAATTGAAAAAAAAAATGAAGGGCCTTATACACGAGTGCAGGAAACAAGGACATTTCATCTGAATGATAAAACAAAAGTTTTGTTATACAGTTGCTCTCTGTCAACGCCTAAGTTTCCCTATAATCGTCGTTAAAATAGGGCTTTTTCCTGTGAATTTGAAGTTCTCTTTACGCAAAAAGCATTTTATCCCGTAGCATTCTATCGACACGGGAATAGCCCGGATCCGTCAAATACATTATTCAGTGTTGTACATCTATTGCGAGGACAACTACTCATTGAGATGACTTTTACAACCATTATTGTAATATAATCATCTGCTAAATGAGATATTTGATTTGATTTATTCTTTGTATAGCATGCTTTGAAATTACATCTATTTTCAGCAATTTCATATCAATGGAATATACATCATGAAATAACACAGTTATAACATAATTGAAAAATACGCCTATTTTTAACAATTTCAACAATTTCCTATCGTATAGGATATTTACATCTGTAATATAATCACATACAGTATAAATCCAGTCATTAACGAGCCATCCCATTTTTTATAGATCCCCTAATGATAATACTTGAACGAAAGTTATCACATCTATTATACATCTCATGATCTCACCGCGTCTTCCTCGCAGTCGCAATCACAAACGATTTCGACGTTGACCGTCATCGCTTCGGCGACACCGACTGGACTGATGGTAAAACTGCCAACGCGAAGACCGAAAAATGAGAAAAAATTGCAGGCCAAAAACAAAGACAGAGATAGGGATTGCATTTCATCATGATTTTCCCAATTTTTATCCCAATTTCTATCACTGATTTCTGCGCAATGCGGAAGAAGAAGAAGAAGAAGATGTGGATGATGATGATGATGAACAACATTTATGTAAGATTTGTCAGGAGAACATTCAAAGGTACAGTGCATGTGTCACACATCATCCACAAGGTTGTAACTATTACATTGTATGTGCAAATCTTTTTTTTTTCTTCTAAACAAATTATGATAAATAAAAATTGTAGTTGTTGGCATGATTTTGATTCTACGAACCATTATAAACTCGTCCCATAATCTAAAACCGATGTTTTAAATCGATAGCTATACAATTAGATTTGTCGATACCACTTGCAACTGCAGTTAATGACTCGTACTATGTGTTAAATCTAAGTGTAAGTTCTTATCACGTTCACGTTGGCTTTAATCAACCGACTAATGTTACAAAGATGGGTTATAGTCGGGGTTTAATCAAAATTGAACCTGTTATAAAAAGTTACAGTTATTCCGAAGGTTCGTAATCTGCAAACGAAAATGAGGTTCATAATTTTGAAGGTTCATTAACAGTAAGCACTTTTTTTTTCATTTTCGGCTTGCAGAACCTTCGGATTAACGAATCCCATTTTTTTTTTCATTTTCGGATTAATGGACCTCCGAAATAAGGACCTTCGGAAAACGCCACAAAATGTTCGGATTAATGAATGCTATTTTATTGTTAAACTAACGAACCTTCGGAATAACGAACATCAACCATATTATAAAAAAGTGGAATTCTAAAGTTGCACATTTGTGCTTAAATTAGTGATTTAAGGACAACTAGTAGCAGACATTATCTATATTACATGAAGTGATGTCACAGCCTCACAAGCATTACATTGATTTGCTTATGAATCTTTCACTATTTTTTTTTGACATGAATAAAGAAAAGCTGAAAATCCTTCCCATCAAAATTTCGCCGCAGAAACTCAACAGGTCATGATTATAATATATGGTTGCAAATTTATCGGCAAATACGTTTTTTTTTATCATTGCGCACAAACCGATTTGAGAGTTCTGAGTTAATGGGACATCATCACCTCAGCTATTCTGCACTTGCGGTTGGCAACAAATGTCACTATTCCGATTATACTCTGAATAACTTGAACATGGTGTGTGCAATTGCACTTCACAGTATAAGTGGTCCACACAGAGTCAACGTTAAATGTAATCCCAGTAAAATCAGGTAATTGACAGCGCTCCATACCTTGTTCTGCCATCCTCCACGCAGCCCTCGGCGGTTACATCGACGCGGAAGTGCGCGGCTTCCCCGCTGGCGAGGCCCGAGCAAGACGTCGAGTTAGGGGTCGCCACGCCCTGCTCGCAATAGGCGGTGAAATCAAAGTGAAGTGCGTCGTCTGCGCGAACTTTGAGCTCGACATTCGATGTTATCAACTGTAACATAATCAAGCGATAGAGACGTGTTACCTCCAAATAGCAGACTACAACAAAAAACCAATAGTATACGTTGCATTTCGACGCTCTTTAATCTATTGCACGGAAGGAGATTTATTCCGTAGCTTCTCATCACTTTCCTTTCTGATGGGCACATGTTTTGAGACACTCAATGTACGATACCCCACCCATCCCGAGAGGAAAGGGGACGGGGCGGGCGGGGGGGGGGGGGGTCTATACTTACCTTTCTGTGAGCTTTTTGCAGAGATAGTTGCATAGGCAATACTGGTTACATTATCAATACATGCTCCTATTACAGAGCTGCCAAAAGTAGCGGACACCAACGGGGTTCAAACTCAACAGGGTTCGAAGTTGAATGGAAATTCCAGCGAACCCTATCACTTCCAGTGATTGAAAGAAAACTTCCGGTCCTTACGTCATGCCCTGGGCACTATGTATTATAGCCCCCATATTTTCATATTACGAAATTCTACTTATTTAGATAGAAATAGAAATCATCACACATTCAAGTAATGTGCAGTTTAATCGCCCGACACTGTACAGGCATGCTAGCCTGAAAACATTAAGCTGCACATTACTTGAATATGAGACCATTCTGAAGCAAATAATTTTCACACAACAATAGATACATGATGTACTCTTAAATGAATCCCACAAGGATTAGAACAATCATCCCCCAGCATTCCCACTGATTCCCACTTATCAGTTACTAGCTGCCATCCCCTTTAAGTTACGTTCAGACCGTGATCCTGGACTTCGAGGATAAGTTAACTTTGCGGATAGGCTCGTAGTTAAGTATCATTCAGGCGCCAAGTGTCGTATGGTCTCACGAAATGACAACTTACTGTAGTATCGCAAGTGTTATTTGTTTAATTTGTTTTGTTGTTTTTAACAATACCATACCATGTATGCACACGACCCAGTCATGTATGCACACGACTCCATAATGTATCGCTATGTTCAGTAGAAGCTAACAACATGGAGACCGTGTTTGGTCAGTCACAGTAAAGGTGAACCACAAATTCAGCTGATGTGTGATCAGTGTTGTTTATTGTGAACATTCAAACATTACAAGCCCTCCCTTTGTTAACAAACGTTGCAGCATCCTTTCAAATCTTGATGACCATTTATACTGTGCAACTTGATTTGACAATTCAAATTTTAAACTCTCCTTGCTCGTCAATGAACATATTATATACTAAGTGTCATATTAAAAGAGGAAGATATAAACTTTGTGATGATATATATTATATGACATGAATTGTTCTATTTTACTGGGAAAATATATAACTGAAAAAAAAATTATCTGGGTTTTGGTAATTAAATCTGTTGAGTACACTCTGGCAATTAAGGAGTCACAAATAACAGTCAGTTGCTCCTTAGTTAAATTTCTTTTTATAATAAGGTTTAACATTCTATCCAAGGTGAGGAGGAATGTAGTATCGCAAGTGTTATTTGTTTAATTTGTTTTGTTGTTTTTAACGATACCATACCATGTATGCACACGACCCAGTCATGTATGCACACGACTCCATAATGTATCGCTATGTTCAGTAGAAGCTAACAACATGGAGACCGTGTTTGGTCAGTCACAGTAAAGGTGAACCACAAATTCAGCTGATGTGTGATCAGTGTTGTTTATTGTGAACATTCAAACATTATAACAACGAAATAACAAGTGACAACGCCAATGTCGTCAACAAGGTGACAATTTCGTGACGAAATTGTTATTTCGTCAACGCTACGAGATTACAATTTGTTAATTGAATTGCTATTTCGTCAACGACATTATCATTTCGTTGACGACATTGCCATTTTGTTGACAAAATTTTCATTTCGCGACGAAATGGTTATTTCGTGACGACATTGTTAATTTCGTCAACGGATTTTTATTTTTCGTCGACAAATTGGCGATGTCAATTGTCAACGTAAAAAGCTATTTCGTCACGAAATTGTCATTTCGACACCCAGACACCCATGACTCACACGACCCACGAGTTAACAGACCGTGAGCTAGACACGAGGCAAATAAGACTCATGAGTCCGACACAATCCAAGCACACACGCTCCGCGATTCCCACACTAGGCAAAAAAACAAAACAAAAACAAAAACAAAAACAAAAAACTGCCCACAAGACCGACAATGCGCACATTAAGCCTCGTGGTGCAATGTCGGACTCGTGGGCATTTTTTTTTGTGTGTGTGTGTGTCTAGTGTCGGACTCGTGGCTTTGTTTGCCAAGTGTCGGACTTGTGGGCCTTATTTGCCAAGTGTCGGACTTGTGGGTCTTATTTGCCTAGTGTCGAACTGGTGGACAGTTTACACCTTGTGGGCTTATTGTACTTGACGTCAAGCTAGTGGGCCTTGTTCACATAGTGTCCTGCTCGTGCTATGCGGGCGCTATGCGTGGGCTGTATGACTCGTGGGCTGTGTGACTTGTGGGTACCGGACTCATGACGCGCACAGGTGAAAACGTGGGTACCTGACTCAGGTCCCAATCATTAAAGAGTCATCTGGTCCTCAGGCCTCTGGTAGAGCAATGGCAACTCTAAAGAGGCCACCCAAGATAAATAAGACCACATGACTTACGTTATACAATTCCCGGATCAGGACTACAACGTTTCTCGAATCTTCGGCAAGTGGAGCAAGGTATGAGCCCGGGAAAAATTGTCGGAGTCTCTGTAGCGAAAACAGAGACAAGTCATTCCTTTTAGGAAAACGTATGGAAGCAAACATGTATTAAAAGTTACTTAGTGAGGTGCATGACATTTGATCGTGATCATAGATTGGCTGAGGAACCATTAGAGTAATCTCGATTGTTTTAATTATGCGTGTTTTATCTTTGCTGTATGTACGTGTGTGTGTGCGTGCGTGCGCGCGCGTGTGTGTGTGTGTCCTGCTCCCTCATGGGGTTACACTATCACATTGAACACGATACAACACGCCAAAAAAAAAAGATTAAAAAGATATATTCCGTCAATCTAATAGGAATTTTCTTTTTCGCATGTGAAATAAATTTAAATTTGAATTTGAATTTGGAATGAGGAAAGCACCGTGGCGGCTGCACAGAAGACAAACGAAAAAAAAAGAAAGAAAAGAAAGGTGTTTCATATTCCCGCGCGCAGAGGTGCATAACTGGTGTGTGTATCTGTGTGCACTGAGGTTTCACATTCTCACGAGGAATATCTGATTTGATTTACTTTGAATAGATTTGATTCGATTTGGTTTGATTTAATTTATATTCACACCGTTAGAGAGCTTTCTCCACATAAATACATCAATCAGGTGTAGATACACACTAACTAGAAATTGATAAAACATACGGCGATGACGATGTATTGTTGAAGATACTGATGGTGTGCTGATGAAAATGACAAAGATATAAAAGTTATACTACTGGGTACTATTACTTCTACTAACAGCAATAATGATGATATATAACAAAAACAATAACAGTTATTGTCATAAACTATTCAACCACCAACAGTCTCACCCGCTCTCAAACTTACCTCGTAAAGCGGAGCCATACTTGATGGGACTGCAAATAAAAGGAAGATATTCTGCTCCTGTAGCTTCTCAGACAGGTGTCCAGGAGATGGGTAATCCTGGGGGAGGGGAATTAAGAGCAGTTACTGTATGTATCACATTGAATATCAGCTGTCAGAGTCACATGGGGAAAACAAAGCAATGCGTGCACGTCACGAGTGCGATGAGTTGGCTCAGTCGGTAGCGCGTCTGCCTCACGATCCTAAGGACCCGGGTTCGAACCCGAATTTGGACTGTGCAATGTTGTGTGTAATCATACCGTCCGCTCTAGCAAGAGGAAAAACACTCTGTCCCTCGGATAGGACAAATTAATGAAGGTCCCGTGTATGAGAGATTCATGCACGTAAAAGATCCTGCTTCATTCATTCATCGCAAAGAGCAGGGTGTTTAACCCGGTGAAGTGGTCCCGCCTCACATCCAACTGGACCCCATGGAAGACCAGCTTAGTGTAGCTGAATACGGGATGTCCAGCCATCTTCTCAGATGGAAATAAACAAACAAACAACACCCACGAGTCATACAGCCCATGCGTTCAACATTAAGCCAATAAGGCCCCCTATTACAGCCTGTGCTGTAAATGTGGGACTCGTGGACTGTTTTTACCCAGTGTCGAACTCATGGGCTTTATTTGCCTAATGTCGAACTCATGGGCTGTATGGCTCATGAGCTTTTTTTTTATGCCAAACGTCCATGCCGTAAATTCCATTGCATGAAATTCACATTACGACCAATACATTGTTATACACCAGCCAGACATTCAAATGATCGCCTATAAACGATAATGTTGTGTATAAGAGTGATTTATATTTCGTGTGTAATTTTGTAAAAAAATTTCGGTTATGCATGCGAACTAGGATCGAAATATAAATGAATACGTAAATGGACTTCTGATGGCTCACCATAATCTTCTCGACGGTGTAATCACCGCTCTCACTGTCCACGTGGCACTGTCCATCATTGGGAGTGACTATCCCAGCGATCTGGACCGATCGCAAGAGTGATTTTAAAAAAATGAAGTGAAAGGAATCACAACGGTATACTGCCCAACAAGGAGATTTTAATTATTACTATTAACACAATGCCGTAAAGATTAAAAACAAAGTAAATAAACTTCCGAGAGACCTTGGTAAGGTTTTGCGCCATCACTGGAGAAGTCGATCTTTCAAATAAAAGAGAAAATCTGAGAAGTGAACATTTGTCATTCAAATAACATAAATATAGTAAAGGAAAAATGCAAAAGGTTGCCAACAAGCAGCCACCCTATAGATGGTTTTTTTTTTTAATTTTTTTTTTACGTAATCAACATTGCATCTATATGTAATTAACATTCAAACAGCCATCAACTCTGGATGACACTTTTTTTTTTTACAGGCATGACCAAATCACATCAACACACATACACATTTACGATTTAAAAAGCAAGCAGACACTGATTTGTTATGAAACAGCGATTTCAAACCTCATGGTGTGTTTAATGGCGTTTATTTGGATATCAATGTGGAGGTAGCAATGTCATCATACAGGAAAAGACATTATGGTACTACAATTTTTACGGATTCACCCTTTAGTTGTGTACTAGCCACTTCAACCCCCCACAGCGGGGCAACTTCAACTCCCTCACAGCGGGGCCACACCAAATGGAATCGGTTCCAGAGGGGCAGCAAGGGGATGGGACATCTTTTAAAAGGGTAAACGCTCTCTAGTTGTAAGTGTCTTTACAGTATAGGCCTACACGTACATGCACACTCACATAAATCCAAGTATATATATATACACACACACACTCAAACCTGTCTACTATAGCGGCAACCCCAAGGGAGACGAAAAAGTGGCCGTTGCAGACAGGTGGCCGCTTAGGGTTGTTAAAATGGCTTTTCTCTTGGGGGATTGTGTTTCGTGGTCGCATACGGCAAGTGGCCGGTATAGACGGTGGTCGCTACAGACAGGTTTGACTGTATTCATACACTGTGAAATAGTGTATCTTGCATTTGTACCTACCCGTCCGTCCCCGCTTGTGTGGAATGTTTCGTCGGTCGCAAAGAAGATCACGTGACGAGTCTTGTCTCGCCAGCCGATGACGTCACGACAAACGGCGACCTGCATCAGCGCCTCTAGGCCACTTTCTGGGGAGTCCACGTTATGAGAGATGTTCATCGCACTTATGGTCTCCTGATACGGGAGAGTAATTCAAAGCAGATGACACTTCTACTATTATGTATACAAATACTCAATAATGAGACAAATATATAATCGTCATCACTATAATTTAGAGCAGTATCATCGGCGATCATAATAGCACTTATAATGAATACAAAAACGATAATTACAACAACAATATTGATATGAATAATGACAAGTAGATACGATCAAACCCAAATAATAGTGCTCCATAGTTTCTCTTTCCCTTTAAACGTAATGTCATAATTTTTCTTTACTTTGTAATATTCTAGGTTCTATTTTTGTAATTCATGAAGAACAAATGAATTGACAATATATTCGAAATAGTTGAACATTCCATGATCAAGGTAAAGCGACAGTTAGAGAAACATCACGTCTCCTTCGAAAATATTCTGACCGATCATAATCTCTCCAGACGAAAAAACAAAACAAAAACAAAACAAAAACAAAACAAAAACAAAACAAAACTCACGAGCAAGTGCCAAACATGGCAGTTTTCTTCTACTTTAAAGCTAAAGGGAACACTGACTTATTGGTATCAAATAAGTGGTGAATTACTGCCACAATTCAGCTTACCTTCAGTAAAGTAAGGTCATCAGTGAGTGACAAATGGTTCGTGAATTCGTACGGACTGGAATAACCCTGACGTACAATTGCGTCACTGTATAAAATAGTGAATACCAGAGTCATGAGAAACGGAAATATTTTACTAATCAGATAAGTTTGTTTAAACATGATATTCAAAATACGAAAATTTATCAATATGGCTATCAACACAAATAAGGGCAAACCCCGTATTACATCAATCAAAATGTGAGTTAGTGGTTGATGATGTTTCCTTAAAAGTGAATCTTTTAATGAGTATTTTCACAAATATGAAGTAATCTTGCCCAAAATATTCCACCGATTCATCGTTTATTTAGATTTAGATTATTTAGAAGTCCCCAATCCTAGCTCATTGTTTTTTTATTCCTTTGCATAGAAATGAATTATTAGATACAGCTCAGAATTTGAAAAATAAAAAAAAAGTTGTGGATATGACGGCAATGACAATGATCTTTTATTAAGATATTAAAGATTATATTGTCGATCCACCTGTACATGACTTTTTGTGTTTAATTTATCCGTAAGTAATGGTGCTGTCTCCGAGGCTATGAAAGTTTCCAAAGTAATTCCTGTCCATAAAAAGGAGAAAGGAAAGATATCTCCAACTACAGACCAATATCTTTTCTAATTTCTGTTTCGGAAACATTGGAAAGAGCTGGTTAGCGGCCTTTTAAAGTTTTTAGACACCCACAAAATTATTTCTGATCATCAATTTGGTTTTCGGCAAAAGTATAGCACATCTCATGCAATTCTTACCGTCTTCGATAAGGTCTCAAAAGCTATCGATGAATTTCATCATACCATGGAGTCTTCCTTGACCTCTCTTTGACCTTTGATACCACGGACCACAACATTAGTACTTCACAAATTATCACAATATGGTATCAAAGGAAAAAAAAACTTGGAGTGGTTCAGGAGTTACCTTACTAATCGAAAATAATGTGTATTTACTAACGGTCACACATCTACTATGCAAAAACGTTAATTGTGGTGTTCCTCAAGGCAGCTTTAAATACTCGGTCCTCTTTTATCTATTCTTCATGTCAATGATATGATATGCCAAATTCTTATGCCAAATTCGTTGTTATTTGTGGATGACACTCATGTGTTTTTATCTGATTCTGATTCTGATCGATTGATTGATATTTTAACATTTTAATGAAATTACTCCAATGGATAAGAGCGAACAAATTGTAAATTAATCTAAAAAAAAAAAACAACTTGATGCATGTTGTTCAGTAATTCTCTAGAAAATTTATCGAGAAATATTTTCCTGGAAGACACAATCATAGAAGAAGTGTCTTCCATCAATTTTTAGGCATGATTATGGACAATACACTCACCTGAAATTTACATATTGATTCTGTATGTCGTGTTATATTTCAAGGAATATAGGTGTTATAAACAAAGTTAGATTATATCTTCCAAAAATGCACTTTTTATGTTACACTCTGCCTTGTTACTACATTACTTAAATAATGGGATACTCGCATGGGGAAACACTTTTCTAGTTGTATAGAAAGAATATTATTATTACAGAAAAAAACTTCGTATCATTTTGTAACGAACCGTGGAGAAGTCGTACTAATAATTCATTTCACGAAAATAATATATTGAAAATCCATGATTTACACCGTTTGCAATTATGACAATTCACGTATAAGCTCACCAACCATTCTCTCCCCTTTGTATATATATATATGATTCCATTTTTATCAAAAACGAACTATTCATGCATATCCAACGCGCCAATCCAATGAACATTATTTGCCTTTGACTAAGAAGGTTTTTGCAAAATCTTTATTCTCCTTTTCTGGACCTAAATTCTGGAATTCTCTTGATGATAGCATAAAAGAAGTTTTAATACTTTTTCCTAACAGGTAAAAAAAAATTATTTGAAAACTTCTTATGCAACAGAGTAAGTTACTTCTTTTTTACTATTATTTTTAAAAATTTTGTTGCTAATTTTACTACTCCAAGCCCAAGCTTCTTGTGCCTCTAGTGCCCTGGTTATGACCCACCATTTCCTTTCTCCTTTCCCTTTTATTGTCCACCTCGGACTCTTCATAGCCATACCTTCCTCACTAATCTTTATATCTACTTATCTATCCTTCCCTTACAAGAGAGCTGCCTCGTGTGCCTCCTCCTTGTGTGTGCACGTATGTGTTTACTGTGTCTTTTTTCTATCTCTTACGCAAATTGTCTTTTTGTTTCAATTTGATTTTTCCTTTTATTACGAGGGGATTGCATACTACAAGATCTGCATTTTAGCAGTCCCCTCTAAGAGATTTCCAGCAATTTTGTTCCTGACTTTACCATAATGATATAACATTTATTGTATATATATTAATAATTTACCAGTGTCTTTCTTACGTATTATTATGTTCGTCACATCGTTGTGCCGATTTCGTGACATTATATGCCAACATTACATTGTACTCCTAATTATTTTGTTGGAAATGAAATAAATCAACTTGAACTTGAAGCTATTCATAAGGACTGGGCGAAATGAGTGTAAATTCTCACAAAGAAAAAACGAAAAGAAAAACAGAGATTTTGTCTGGTTGTTGGTTATTTGGGCAATATCCTCGATTTCATTTTTATTTTAAAGAGGAAATCCAGTCCAAATATAAGTTAGTCTGACGAAAAACAGTAAAATTACACGAGTTCAACGGTAAAAATTTGACTGAAATCAGATGGAAAATAAGGAAGTTATGAAATTTGAAGTTTTGATAATTTCTCCACAACAGTTCGAGTTCATGGGGTGGGTATGAATATGCAAATGAGTGAGCTAACCATGTCATACCCTCACAAATTTCCATTGATCGTGTAAAAAAAATACGAAAATTCAATGTGTCTGTCATTGAAGTCTGACATCTATTCTATATATTAACAGACATGCAGGAAACTTTAAAGACAGGAACCAATGGAAATCAGGGCTGCCATCTATACATGACTCCTTTCCGGGCAGCGACACTACCACCAGGCTGTTCCTGGCTGCCGGCAGTGACATGATGAATTTTGAACAAAATAATTCCCAAGGTCTGAAATTCTGACATTGTTTTGTCAAATAGTCCAAAGTTGACAAGGCTATTATTACTGGGTGTTTTTTTTTTCATCATTCGTCACGCTCTGTACAAATGCATGTATTTGTAACATCAAGGAGGTACTACCGGCTTGTCTATCATACCTCCTCGACTTGATGGATACATTTGTACAGAAGGTGACAAATGATTAAAAATACTGTCAACATAATTGACGTCTATTTATGTTTTTTTTTGGAGAAAAGTTATGGCAACACTCACCCATCTGCTGTCAAATCAACAAAAGGTGAGACCACCTTATCGACGAACGAGCCGAATCCTATCGTGACGTCATTTGACAGTTCTCTCAACGTGACACCTTTGGCACAAAAACATCAGCAATGCCAAGTATTGAAGAATACAATGCCACAATGACACAAGGAAAAGAATCGTTTTCTTATACTTTTGTTGGAATCGTCTAAAATTGATTCGATAATCGTCATGACACAATAAAGGTATATGGGATTGCTCGGGTTAGAGATTTTAATTGTCAGAGATTTGCAGAATAGTGGACGTCACCGTGGCAAGGTTTGAGAAATGCTGATAATCTTTGTCCTTGATGGTTATCATATCATTATTCATCAAAACGTAAAATCGATAAGAAAATACAAAAGAGCAAAATTAATAGCTTCATAGTAGATTCAACACCATTCTGCACCAGTTCCAAGTAAGAGTTCCACAACGTTCTTATTCTATTGCAACTAATTGACAAATTGCTCTACATCGACGTTCATGATATTTACAGTAAATTTACTGTTCAATATTACTGTTAGATATTTACCTATATATACGGAAATTAGTCAATCAGTTGCAATATCAACAAATGACCCAAGAAATTCAAGAATAATGAAAATTCATGTTCTATCTTTGATAAAAGCTATTACATTTTGTTTACTTGCTTGAGATCTGATTTGTTCCTCTCTTTTTTTTCTTTAAGAAAAAAAGTGCTTCACATTTAAGTCGATACTTAACCTGTTCCCGCGTATTTTCACTCTTCTATACTCAGTTGTTATTCCATCCTTTTATGAAAAAGGGAATGCAGAGATCAATTCAAATTAAATCAAACAAGATCAATCAAACTTGAATATGGTGTAGAATTGTTTTATTCCTCTGTCAAGTCCCATAAACCACACTTGAATAATGAAAAAAGGAATACCCGCATACTTACAACAGATATACAGAAAATATTAGGGCGCAATTTCTCACCTATATCATCACTTAGAGTGTTCAGGTTAGCAAGGTCATCCTGAAATGAAGTGCTGGCATCTACCAGGTAGTAGAAATCCAGCGGGGAAGATTCGGCATGACGTACGGACAGCTCAAGCCTCGCCGTTGCACCTGCCATAGTTGCAACGACAAGAATATAATATCTTATCAAACGTACACTGTGACGCGTTAACACCTCATATAACTACTAGCATCTTAGCAGCGTTTGGAGACACTGTGGCTCTATCAAAATCAGTATAGGCCCTACTCTTTTACTTATGCCGAAACGTGCTGTTAGACTTATCACGAGTTCTTAGTACCTAAAGCAATCACTTAATACTTGTGCCACGACTAGGTCTCAAGCTCAAAATCATCAATTTACGCATAATAATCATACACAAGGAAAACAGCAACATTTACTAAAATGTGTATGCATAAATACACGGAGAACCAGCAGCTAGGTCCATATAATGTTAAAAGAGTTCGATCTGAACCTTGGGGTTAATGAACCTTTAATGAACACCGAACTTTGGTAAATAACGAGACTTATTTCTTTTTCGGATTGACGAACCTTCGAAATAGCAAACGTGCAACCTACACTCCGAGGTCGTCACCCTTTACATATAAGCACAATGCTCATTGCTGATACTCAGTATAGTCTCCTCCAGTTGTACCTCGAAAATTGTGACTCAATTAATGTGTACACGTATACCACCCTAGATGCTTGATGAGTAAGTTTAGTTTTCACTGATTTTGTCATATTATGATAGCTGAATTGTCATCGATCCTTACACTTTTTACGTGTAAAGTGGACAAACAAAACAAACTAAGCCGAACTGAACTAAACACACAAATACACGCACACACAAACACACACACACACACACACAGAGAGCAACCGAACAATATTATTTTTTCTTAAATCTGCAATGATGAAAAAAATGCATGAAACCTATTTTTTACTTTCAATGTTCAACACAGTCATTTTAGATTCCCTGGACGAATCCTGACTGACATTTCTAAATTGGGTGCCTTCAGGCAGAAGCCCCTTCATACGTCCATGCCATGCATGCATGTATGATACCGCAAAATGTTGCTGAGGCGAGGGTACCTCAAGCAGATCATAATTGTGTTACTATAAGCCTTGAAAGTGGGGTCGTGTTCTTGCTCGGACCACCTTCACTTTTCATTTTCGAAAAGTCAAAAGTCAAAAGTAAACCTTTGAAACGTTATGCAACATTAATTTTGTACAAGTGTTATTTCTGTGGTATTGATTGTAGGTATTACATTTTCAATAGAATCATATAAAAAGGTTGCCTTCGAATATATTACATGAAAATTAAGAAGGCAAGAAAGTGGAAAAAACACAAAAGATAAAGAAAACCTTGACGATGAAGAGCCTATAATTCATGCAGACGCCGACGTAGACGTGCAATATTTGACTTTAAGGACGCGTAGAATTTTCGTACAATGTTATCATTCGTCAGGCAGGAGGCACGCAGCCAAATGGCAGTCTTAATTGTTGTCAGTCCGTTTACAGACTGTTCACCAAAATTTAATCCGTGAACAACACCGAAACATCGCCTTCACCTTTCCTCAGCCTCAGATTCACTTCCTGGGGAGTGATCTGCACAAGATCGTCTGGAAAGGGAGAAGACCTGTCCGTTAAGGGTAGACTCTGAAGGAAGAGAACGCGAAATCAGTCATTCATTCATCTATAGACATGATTGATCATTGCACCTAATTTCGTGTAAAACTAAATAAATTGATGTACAGATACATACATTAACTGATAAATAACAATAATATAGATACAATAAGAATCGGTACACTTTTTAAATCGATAGCTAAATGGATTGACACGCGACGGCATACACATAGGCATAAAAATGAATTTACACATTGTAGATAAGTCCATATAAGAATGCAAACGCAATATTCTTAAGTAAGCAGAGTGATGTAATGAAAATAAAAATTGTACCAGACAATCTCTTAAAAGCAAATGTGACAACTATCAAAATAGATGATTGCCAATGTGTCATACGCAAACAAGAATAAATAAAACTGCAGAAAACGATGCTAATTTACGGGTGCTACTGCGAATTGTTCTTTAAAAAATGTATATAGAAGTGGGCTCTGCTAAGGTCTTGGTCATATCTTGCTCTAGAGCTTCTACATAAAATGAACTCTGACGATGCTATGAGAAGCACAGACCTGAAATCTGCCCTGAAAAAAAAAAATAAACGGAGTAATACTCGGAAGATTCCGCAAAAGAGTCTCGTTTTATATTGGGCGTCATTGCCCCTGGACTCAACTGTGTACGAGCACTCACGCTCTCTGGGGTCATCCCACAGGCTCGACGCCCAAATGAGTCATACGGCCCACCAGCCCGAAATTGAAAAAAAAAATGTCCAGAAGTCATACACCCACAAGCTAGACACCAATTAAAACATGCCTATCAGCTAGACACTGTATAAGTAAATAAGACTCATGAGTTCGACACTAGAGGAAACGGTCCCACGAGCTCGACACTGTACGAGTAAGCCCTGTGATGTAATAATGATAATAATATGAAATATTTATATAGCGCTTAATATAATATGTTTCGAAGCGCTTTACAATAATCAAAACAAACAAACAAACATATAAATCAGCTTCGAATACAAATAATCAACTATACATAATCATCAGTTCTGTTCTAAAATAAATGGGTTTTAAATTTCTTTTTGAAACTGCCATTTGAGGTGGAGGACTGAATGTAATGTCAAGCTCGACCTTTTCTTTTTAGAGTCCAGTCATTGCCAGTTCATGGGCCTTATCTTCCTACTACCTAGCTCCAGGAAGGTATGTGTCGTGGGCCTATAGTAGTTGATATCGAGCTCGTAATCCGTCTTTACTCAGTGTCTGGCTCGTGGGCTCTATGACTCGTGGGCTGTGAGACTCGTGGCTGTCGAGCTCGTGACGAGAACCCACACCATCTTCTACAGTACCTTGCGAATTTCCACTCTTGTCGCCTCTGGTCCATGTCCACCACGACAACCGGCCAAACTGAGGTTTTCACTCGTGTCGCAGCGGTGCCCATGGAATTCCTTTTTTAATGACAATCAATGAAACAAAGCTATATGGAATAAAAGAACAGTCGCTTTTCATGGATAATACAGAGCGAGACTGAATTGAACCACCGAATGCTGCACAATTTTACCTGCAAAGCGAGACCGTGGTAAACCTTATTTAGACTTTAAGAAGCACACAATGAAAAATTTCTTCGTAACTATACCAGCATGCATGGTTATAGAGGGAAGAGTTTTTGAAATCGTAATTATCGTAACTGCTTCGTAATTGTGACCATGCATCACACACAGCCCCATACAGTTTTTGATGATAATATGTAGCCAACTTAAAGAGATGTTCCCAGTCCATCATAACAAATCAAATTTTATTGGAATATTACTTTTCTGCAAGGGAGTTTAAGGTTAATGGTCTATTCAAATTCAGCATAGGCCATCCTTTATTGCGTGCGAAAAAGGACTTTTGACTACGTGGAAAACGATGTGATTATCAGATGAAACAAATATACACTAACGGTCTTTCTTTTTATCACCAGGTCAAATCGTAAAAACGACTGTTTATTGTAGGCCTATTCATACAGTTCTATCATTCATTCATTTTCCATTTTTCTTCTTTTTTCATTTATATGGAGTTCCCATATTTTTACTCATATATGTACTCACATACTTCATGTTTGGTGAGCAGACAAATTGATACAGGGAAAAAACAACTGTCAAAACACTAACCTATTATAAAGGCTAAGCTTGTAGTCTTTGATTGTTTATGATTATTTCCATTCCCACTATAAACTCAACCAATGCTACGTTTGGTATGGTTTTGTGATGTAGGATCACGTAAAAAAAACAAACAAACAAAACTCAAGGATTGTCAAGAGGTGTAGATGATTTTCCAATGCCTGCATCATCGTCCATTCTAATGAATTCAACAAACATATTTCACCTTGACATACAATCACAATATGCGGGTACTTTCAAGCCCCTCTCAACCACCTCCCCTAGAAATCACTGCTACATTATTACAACTCTAATATTCATCTCATAATGTGAAGAGATGTGAATGATAGTGTATACAGGTCTAGGAGACTAGCAATGAGAAAGATAATAGCCCCAGATACGGTTGTAGCCAATATCACTACTATTGTGAAAACATGCGCAATTTACAGCGCTCTTATATCTCGTATTTCGATTTCAGTGAAACTTCCATCATTCAGCGCGTTTTGTTTTGTTTTATTTAAATGTAATTACATATTTTCTGTAGATTACCTGGCACGTTATCCTAATTTTCCATTGGATATACGACATAAACCAGACTTTATATCGTCAGTTCTTCCTGTACAAACAGAAATTTCCAGTTTTTGTTGCAATTGTTTGATCTCTATTTGCATGTTTAAGATTGTAATTTGTGGAACACAAGCCCAAATCTCCATTTGTGGAACACAAATCGTGATTGAACACTTGAAACATGAAAATGATATAGATATATACAACTCTGCATACACCCTTAGTGAGACAGTTTACGGAAATTGTGTAGCCTATACTGCGCGTTGTCAGCAGTAGGCTAAAGCAGGAATTGAATGATGGGATAATAGAATGTATAACGTGGCGGAAACACAAACTTCTCTACTTAAGGTCTTGTGTCCACTTACTGTAGTAGGTAATCATATTACCATTTTTTTGTCTCCCCATAAGAAGAGAACATCTAAATCGATGTATATATATGGTGTTTCACTTTAGCAGAAGGTGAAATACATTGCCATCACTATACTCACATGATCAGTGCACCATACACACTGCAGGTCTGTTTGGATGCATTCTGCGCAAGTTTTAGCCTGCAAACACAGAGTGGTGTTGAATGGCTGGTCTGTGGTAAGATATATGTAAGCATAAAAGTATGAGATATCTACGAGCTAGGAAAGCCAGAACCTTCACAAAGGAAATATAGGGACTCTAAAGTCAAATCATAGTACTGTGCTAATGGGCCTATATCATTAAAAGACAAAAACAACAACAATAACAAGATCTTATATCCGGATCATTAAATACTACTGACCTATTAATTTCTTTTACTATCCAACGGACTTATTCTGGTCTTGCAACTGATTGACAAATTGCCCTGCATCGACGTAAATTTCATGAATTTGAATTATCCTGGTCTGGTTTGAATTAAAATGTCAGCAAAATCCATGCACAATTTTTCAAGTATAGTATTACTTATAGTATTAGTAGTATTACTAATAAAGACACACCTCCTTTAGTTCGTGTGTCTTTAACAATGACACTTACTCTTGAACAGTGCAACTTATACAACTTCTTACTAAATTTTATTGGTCTCTTTACGGATTCACTCTGAATTAAAGTCAATTGTCAAATTCCAAAATTGTCAGATTAAAGTCAACTGTCAGATTCCAATGTCAATTAGGGTATGTAGGCCCTATATAAATATGTGCACATATTTTAATATGCCAATTCTCTTTGATTCTAATTATACGTCATTGTACATAAACAAGCCACTTATTCTTATGTTATTTTGTTCAATTGCAGCAGTTTTAACATGATTCTCCTTATTGAACTGTGATTGATCGATTTGCCATGTGAGCATATGTCCCATGATATCAAATGTCTATTTTGTATGGTAAGCTTAAAGGGGGATATGGTGGTAGATAAAAAAAAAAATATTGATGTGGAGTAACAGACTTCCGATTTGTGCAGCTAGTTCATTTCCGTTGTAAACAGCTAAGGATCAAGAGTTCATTTCTGGGAAATTTCCGGGTTACATTTCTGACCTTCGAAGAATTTTAAAAACATAATCATGAGCCCACAAAATGTCAAAGTCTGTAATTGTCATCCAACGATGACGGCACTGAAATTTAAACTTTTGAACGAATTGTACGATTTTCCTCAAACTTCACTGTTATATTCTATTGATATTGGAGCATTTGATACTCAATCCATAGTAATGAATAACAGATGATAATGTCTGGGGTTACATTCATTTAGTAGATCTCGCCAGAGTACTGAATAGTCAAGATACCGTACACACAAGTAATAACCGGTTTCACGCATAGAGCTTGCGAACGATGAAAACGACCAGAACTTGGACAACACCCCACTCAGTGCTGCCGTTTATAGGTCTCTTAACATACGTTCACACGAGTGTGTTAAAAACGAATTGAGTACTATCATATACATTGTAAGGCTCGACACTAACATGTTTCTCCGGTGGCCTGTTCGGGCAACTAAAATCTTCGAATCAAAATTTTGATGGCTGGTAAAAGGAAAGTAGTGGCCCCAACTAAAAGGAAACATAAGATTTCATTTTGAATTTCAGCTGCCCGATCGGGCCATCAAAAGTCAGTTTGTTTTTGTTTGGTGGCCGGACATCAATTTTTAGTGGCCCCGGGCCACCGAGCCACCACTAATGTCGAGCCGTACATCATGGTATAGGTCTAACCACGCATGGAGGTGTACCTCCCAGCTCTAGAACTTACTAGTATGTATTCTTAAATACGGGCGGCAGAACGTTTTTAATGTAGAGGTTCTGGCTCGGAGAAAAAAAAAAGGGGGGGAGGGATCAAGGGTGGAGCTCATTTATTCAAGTGTCAGTCCTCTCCCCCGCGCCTCCTTCACTCTCTCAACCCCACCCTATCCCATCCCCTTTGAAAGTAATAGAACTCTCAAAAGTCTTTTTTTTTGGGGGGGGGGGGGGTTGTACTTTTTTTTAGAGCCTTAGGTGTGTATGTCACGTAGTGCCTTCAGTCGCCCCTGTAAAAGAGCCAGTCCTACTGGAAACTATAGTGCTACAGATACTGTCATGATTTCCCTTTAAATAGTACATTGTACTCACCTTGGCCAGAACAGCATGAAAGGGTGATAGTAACCAAGAACAACGCACCCGTAGCTATTCGAGTTCTCGTCTCGATTGTCCGAGCCATGTCACCTGGCTTTTATAAGCAGTGCGTTATGATTACAGTAGACGTGTAATAGCACGATTGCCCACAAAGAAAGACTGGCATCAGATCACTGTGGCTGAAGTTTTCTACCAAAATGTGGTCGTTCAGTCGGAAACGCGCCGTTTATTTGACCTACTGCAACATGATACATGCCGAGAAAGGTATACACCTGCTTCTGTTATTACTATTTCTACTCAAGGTGAATTATGTCTGTGAGGAAGCATGGATAAACCTTGGACAAGGTATATCGCGCGGAAGGGCGGAAATTCGTCGAGCTTCCGATGCTGGTTTATCATGCTTCAGTTTATATGCCAGTATGATAGATTGAATCATATCCCATTTTCTTCTTCAAAACAAAAACAATTCAGGAATCCACCTAGTGCAATAAACGGACAAGGAACAATCACACACACACACATACACACACACACACACACACGAGCGCGCACGCACTTACACACACACACACACACACAATAATTATACAATATTAGATAACAGCGTAATACCATATAACATAATGATATATTGAATGTGACATGATTATCATATGATATGATTTCATAAATAATCTATGATATTATGATGGAAATGAGATATTAGATGATACATATCACACACTCCTAAAGCCAGGTTCAAGGATTAAGGGACGTCTTAGAGGTACACCAAATAGAAATCATGATTTGATTACACTGTACTCTGCAAATACAGAATATATTTCTTCAAGATCAGGTCAGTAAGTAATGTCTCTACACTATGATCAGGGCGATATGCTGATTGGTGGTTATCAAAAAAAAAAAATCATTCTCCTGCACAAGTAGTCTCGTAGGCGTTAGAAGGAAACATGTTCCGTGACTTTGCTAACAAACAGCAGGTCTGAATTAAATTGGTCGATTATTGTATAACATATTCTTATCTAAATGAGGTCTTTTAAGGGTTGTGAATATCACCGCTGTTTTCAATTCGTGTGGCACAACACCTGCTGCAAAACTGGCATTGATTATGATCGTAGTGGCAGAGGCCGTCATTGATACACACTTTTTAATCAGATCTATACAAAAAAGGTCGAATACACATGGCTTATTTAGAGACTTCATAATTATATTCTCTCAGTTGCAGCGGCCGGATAAAATGAGTCTAATAAACATTGAAGTAGTTGCAACTTCAGCTTCAGTTTTAACCTTACAGACGCATGGTGAGGACAAGCGAATATTCGCTCTTATCCAAGAAAACCTGATAAAACTGGTCAGCCAATTCTTTGTCTATAACACTTTTTTTTTTCTTTTTGGTTAAAGAAGGTGGTACCATGCTACCATTGCTGTCATCACTGCAACGATGAGGGCAGCATGGCTTGATGGACTGATTGATCCCTTGGAGGTATCAAGGTATAGTGGATAGACCCTAAATTAACAAATAACGTTTGTTACGTGGTGAATCATAATAGGCTTCCTTGATGGTATTCTGTGCGTCGGTAGAGCGTTCTAAGGTGACAAGCTCATTCCGGCATAACAATGTGGATTCAACAAATGTAGATATTAGTGACACACGCTGTGTATAAGTCCGAGGGAATTGACAATCACTGAAAAGTTGGCAAATTTGACTCCTCAAGATGAGGTCACAGCCATGTGCTGCCCTCTATAGCTGGAGGCTCTGCATCAATTTATGATTCAACTACAGCCTACAGAATAACAAATTTCTCAACTCAGTCAATAAACGTTTTTAGCTATAATTTTGCGATAGCGACAAAAAAAAAAGGAAAAAAAAAAGAGAGAGCCGATTTCAAAGTCGTCTTTGGACTCTCACAATAAAGAAAAATAGCAGCTGCTCGATTGAATTGAAGAGCGCAACAACTCATTTAACATTAAAAGACAAAACACAGTGATGCTCGATGATTGTAATAAAACGTGTCCACTCGTTATCATTTTTGTCTTTGAGGCCATTCTAATCGTACCTTAATGAAAATGCAAATTATTCGAAAGAGTTGCGCTGACAAATCAAAAAAAAAACAAGAGACCCGCGGGTCTAGCGCTCACCTGAGTATCGCAAGTTCACCTTTCACGCAGTCACTAATCTAAATTATTCACAGCTCTACCAAAATTTGACCAGGCATTCTGAAGTAGAAGATGAAAATGTACAATAAGGGCCCAAATTTTTAAAGATAATTTGGGGAATTGGGGGCCCCCTGGGGCCCTCTGGGTGGGGCATGGTGCCCATTTTGATAAATTGAGATCCTGACCCCCTAAGGATGCTACCTGCCAAGTTTGACGAAAATCTATCATGAGGTTTTCAGGAAGAAGATGACAATGTACGATTCAGGCCCCCATTTGGACCTTCCTAACCAACCCCCCCCCCCCCACCCCTGCCCCCAAGAGGGGCACCCCTGGATCTCCTATGAACAAACTCGAAACTACAGTCATTAATGTACTCACTCATAGTATTATCTTAGCTGTATAACTTCTGATTCTAGAGAAAATTTTTAACGATTCCTTCATTTGGGGGGTTTGGGCCCCCCTGGGGGCCCCCTGGGTGGGACATGGTGCCCATTTTAACAAATTGAGATCCTAACCCCTTAGGGATGCTACCTGCCAAGTTTGGTGAAAATGGGTCATGGGGTTCTAAAAAAGAAGATAAAAATGTACAATTTAGGCCCCATTTTACCCCTCCTCACCTCCCTCCCCTGGGTCCCAAGGGGGGCACCCCTGATTCTGCCATGAACAAACTTGAAACTGCAGTCATCAATGTACTAACTCATAGTATTAACTTAGCTCCATCACTTCTGGTTCTAGAGAAGAAGATTTTTAAAGATTCCTTAATTTTGGGGGATTTGGGCCCCCTGGGGGCCCCCTGGGGGCCCCCTGGGTGGGGCATGGTGCCCATTTTAACAAATTGAGTTCCTAACCCCCTAGGGATGCTACCTGCCAAGTTTGGTGAAAATGGGTCATGGGGTTCTCAAGAAGAAGATGAAAATGTACAATTTAGGCCCCATTAGAACCCCTCCCCACCCCCCTCCCCTGGGTCCCAAGGGGGGCATCCCTGATTCTGCCATGAACAAACTTGAGACTGCAGTCATCAATGTACTAACTCATAGTATTAACTTAGCTCTATCACTTCTGGTTCTAGAGAAGAAGATTTTTAAAGATTCCTTAATTTTGGGGGGTTTGGGCCCCCCTGGGGGCCCCCTGGGTGGGTCATGGTGCCCATTTTAACAAATTGAGTTCCTTACCCCCTAGGGATGCTACCTGCCAAGTTTGATGAAAATCGGTCTTGGGGTTTTCAAGAAGAAGATGAAAATGTAAAAAGTTTACGCACGACGCACGACGGACGACGGACGACGGACGACGGACGACGGACGACGGACGACGCACGACGGACGCCGGACGAAGGGCGATCGCAATAGCTCACTTGAGCCTTTGGCTCAGGTGAGCTAAAAAAAAGAATGTGAAGTAGGCCTACGTATACGAGAAGAAATTCTAAATGTCTTGTTACGCTGGCTCATGTCAATGCTTGGCTATAGTGTTGTTGTGGCAAACATTCTCCTCCTATATATTCATGCCACATTTGGGTATCCCAACTTTTATTGCTCTCGCAATTGGAATGTATTATGTACAGGCAGGGTGACGTGTCACATCAAGTCACTCCATATCGCAGACAACTGGGGCGGATTACCAATTGAAGTTGTGGTTTCCGTTATATTTCTCTTATGACGTTCTAAAGTGTGACACCCATCCTTTTTTCCTCTCTTTCTCCTCTCCCCTCTCTCTCCCCTTCTCTTTTCTCTGGCCGTGGGAATGTGCGCTTTAAATGGTGTTCTCTTCTTTCAATCATGGAGCTACTAACAGAGACCAGTAGCTCCATGTTTCAATCAAACGTGGCTGTTTGAAATGGAGATTCAGCATGCTTCGGTTTCATTGTACGAGTATAAACTATCATAATACAAGTGTAGTGCATGATAACAGACCGCAAAACCGCACTGAATCGTGACAATCTTTACGCAGACATGATTTATCAATTATCAGTTTAGTACTATTACCTTATAAAGGGTGTCGAATGTTTCAACTGCTTGTACAATATTGTTTTGTTTTATGATAGGCATAACAAATAGTATTATCTACCTACCGTTGTCTTCCGTACACTGAGATGCATCTGCATTTAGAATGATATACAGACCTATACCTGGTCATTTTTTAAGCTTAAAGGTAAACCGTAGTTGCTTGAAATAGCGACATTTGCGACATTTCGCTTTCATTGTACAAAATACAATATGAGAGGATAAAATGGTATACATGTACTTTGCGATGGTTGAGAATGGGATAGGATACAAACAGTTTGAGAAAGACATGCTTTACATGCAGACATGCTTTGGTTTATTTCAAATCCACGAAAAAAAAAATCCAGACCAACGGAGAAAACACAAGTCACACTCATTTTGTTTTCAAAACTTTTTGGCACTCCATGGACTATTTTATTGTCTGAATGTCATCATATTACAACTCAAAATCATCAGCAATAAATCTCGTTTTTTCTTTAATATTTCTCGCGTTATCGTTTACACAAACAAATGTTCGAGTGACTGCCACTTTAAATCAAACTTGTTACGAGTACCTGAAACAGAATGAATAATTATATCTTTCGTCTGCGTAATATTAAACAATGTTTTTTCGTTATAAACTTAAACCTAGGAACACTCAAATTTCCCTTTCCCCTACGTACTCTTATCCGCGTTGGTAACTTCGAACATGTGTGGTTGTCATCGATTTCCGGACTGTTTTTAGTTTTGTTTAACATATCAAATGACTGCAGTATCTGCGTGAACATCAGTCAGTGCAAAATTTGACGCCGCTATGATCTGCCACCCCATCCCAGTATGATATATATACAACTTTGCAGGATTGCCAATTTAAAGTATTTCAATCCTTCAGCCATTAAATTATCTCGTCTGTTCTAATATCTATACTGTGCATAATGTGATCGTAAATACACAATTCCTTTTTATTTCATCCGGTATTATTTAGAGATGATACAGGTAAACAATGATTTCATTGATTTTCAAACATACAGATGTACAAAATAATTTAATGGGACATCAAACTTTCGTAATGATTATGTTGTCCCCAATTCTCTCAACGAAAATGGGATTTCCCGCAGCGTCAACATCCTCCCGGGCGCGTATTTTTTATTTACACGCAAGCCTGTGGCTTTTGGCAATCAAATTCAATAAAACCGCTCGTAAAACGTCTATGCTTACTCCGCTCGGGTTGTATGCACAGATATTCTGTGGTTGTGTGTCGCGAAGAGTTCTGTGAGTATTTCTGTGGTCTCGCGACGATTCGATTCGTACACGTTCATCAGTGAGTGTGTGCACGGGCTGTGAAAGTTTTGCTCGCCGTGGTAGACCCTCATCCAATAATTACTAGTAGTACGTATAAATACGTATAAAAACGGGTGAGAGTGCGAAAAACAAGACAATACAAAACAAAACAAAAAATCTGACAAGAAGGAGGAGGGGGGGGGGAGAGAATCATAAGGAAAGAGATAAAAAAGCAATGAATATTCTGTGATATCTCATCAATCATGCACAACAGGAATCAATATTATTGCGGGTTCCATGGAAGACCACAACTTTATTGGTGTATGATGGGGATGTGTAGGCCCCTAATGGGCTACCTGCAGTGACCAAAGATTATATAGTTAACGCTTATATTAGTAGAGCGGTTAAGCCCTCAAAATCATGAGAATTGTGCAAAATTTGACTAAAGCATGAAACTTTCACCAGTGTTAGTATATACCATGAGATTCATTTTAAGATCGGGAGGTAAGTCTGCTTTGACCTCTGATGACCTCCAGAGGTCAATGAACTTCAAATATCAGAATATTGATGTTTGAAGGCATTTGTGAAAGATAGGCCTAGACGTTGGTTACGCTGCACTAAATATGCATTTGTGCTACAATTCTTCTGATTCCACAGGGCATTGACAGGTTTCTACCTTTGACCTCTGATGACCTTTAGAGGTCAATGACCTCAAAATACCATAATAGTGATCTGTGATGTTATTAGGTAATGATAAACATGATTAAGATGTGCAAAACAAGCTATCTGTTTTGCAATGAAACTGTCTTCATATTCCAAAGAGCAAAGACAGGTTTCTACCTCTGACCTCTGGAGACCTTTAGAGGTCAATGACCTCAAAATATCATAATATTGATCTGTGGTGGCATTAGTTAATGATAAACATGGTTAAGATGTACAAAACAAGCATATCTGTTTTACAAGAAATTGTCTTCATATTCCAAAGAGCACAGACAGGGCTCTACCTTTGACCTCTGGTGATCTTTAGAGGATGTACAAAACAAACACAATTGTAGCCCAGATGGCTACTAGCACATGTTTATAATAAAGGATAAAATAGAATAGAATAGAATAGGATAGAGAGTAAAAGAAAACAAATCACTGCAGTCGTTTTCCTAGACACCCTGTGACACCAATATGCTAAGTATTTTCCTCTTCTTGGAGTTTTTAAAACCGTTTACTAGTATCTTCCTTCCAGCTGTTCCCTTTTTTTCAAACCCCCCTCTTCCAAGAAAATTCTATGGTGAAAGGAATTTATGAGTTTGACATTGGCTACTTTCCCCGCTAGTGGTCAGCACTCTCCATCCCCAAAGCCCCGCGCCAAATTACGGGGAATAACGTGATGACGTGTTTTTGCCCTCTGATCCCCAAACATAAATGACCCTCTGAGCTGGAAGGTGGCCCTCCTGCCAGAATGTATCCCTCTATTCTAGCATTTATTGTTTAGTGGAGTGGGTCAAACAGGAACTCCAAAGACAAATTCAGGGACAACGACCCAGAACAACGATGACGTTGGTTGTCATAAGGACACTAATATCCATTTGGTTTGTCATTTTAATATACACGAACAATAAAGTCTTTACCAGTGGTTACAGAGAAGAAGTGAATGAAGAAACTAAAGACAGTGGGCGAATTAATCAGAAATTGAGATGAATCATTAGAAAATTGAATTCTCACAGAAACGAATAGGAGGAGCAAATTGAACATTTTGACCAATAAGGAATTAATTTCTAGTGAACACCACACCCCAATATAAGATTGAGCCAATGAAATTCTTTAGAGAAAGGAAGTTTGTTAGTAAATTAGTTATAAAAAACATGTCTGAGCCGAGAAATCAGTTAGAGTGGCAAGCACAATGGGAGCGGCTTCACACTATATAGTGAAGCAAAGGCTGCAGAGCATTTTGGAACTTAGAGGAACTTTGAGAATAGTTGGAGACCACAGAGATAAAGACAGGAGTTCCCCTTCCTTGGTACATCATGCCCCCTCCAAGTCAATCAACTAATCTTTATCGACGCTGTGAATGTGATGAGGATCTGACTGTCGTAACTGAATCGGCGAGCAGCATCACATGAGGAGAAACTGTGCGTCACGATAAGACAAAACTTTGGTTTACGCCAATTTGGAGTGCAATTACAAACTCCAAATAGTCAACTGGTGTCATCGGAGATGTTGAAGCGCCCTGTTAGACTGATACAAAGTGGACAGTGATGGTGACGAAGAGCCTAATGAGAGCGCGACAGCATACCACTCAACGGACGGCCCAGCCGCACTGACGAGATCGACACTGACATACAGACGAGGACCTCATTCGTCGACCGTACCGATGTCGAGGTAAGTGACCACACCCACTAGCATTATTTCTCCCTACTAACTAAATCCCTCCATTTCCCATAGAATAAGACGGTATATGAAATGGTCTCAAAAGCCGTAAAGACGTTCCTAAGTGATGAGTGGAATGCTAAAATAAGTTGTGAGAAAAGAAACTTGTTTGTGAAGAAGTTTTTTGTTTCAGACCTACAGGAAGGCAGGTCGTTGAAATAAATATGCCGTTAGTAGCATTGGTGTTATCCATGTAAATTTTATCATTCTAACGCATTTTGCATTTGGTGTTGTGGAACAATATTTAGTTTCTTCTACTTTTGGAATTTTGGTGATGATTGGTGTCTATGTGAGTATTTAACCCCCGACCAGTACAGAGAGAAGGTGACAGACCAATTCAATATCTATCCGCCTCTGTACAATAATTGGTCGCCGGCTTGGAGAAAGTAGTAAGGAGTTTTAGGGAACTTACACAATAATGACATTGTCTTCATATATTCCAAAGAGCACAGGCAGGTTTCCACCTTTGACCTCTGATGACCTCGACAGTTAAATGACCTCAAATTATCAGAATATTGATGTTTGACATCATGATTAATGGTAAACATGATGATGTTCTATAGAGAGCATTGGATGGTCCTATTTATTAATCTGGTCTGGTGCATACTGAAAACGGAAAAAGCATAATTAAAAAATCGACCATTGACCCTTGCCAAAAACGCTGCCCCGGAGCCCTACCCCACCCCCACACTTAAAACACACACACACACACACACACACACACACACACACACACACACACACACACACACACACACACACACAATTCCGCCGCCCCACTTAAGGTGTACTCTTTAGGAAAATTGAACATGAAATTGTAAAGTGCACATCACCATGTCCCCGGTGAAGAAACATTAATTGCACTGTATAATGCTCTCGCAGATCTGTCAAACCTGTACCGCCCCGCCCTGGGAAAAGGCAGCAAGTGACAAATGCGATTTATTTCTTATAAATGAACAAAATAATATTGCGCTGGCGATTCCAGTGACATATCTCACAGGATTGATTTCTAAGCCATTTTTTTCAGGAAAATATCACTAAATCGGATTTGAGCAATTTGTCGAACCCTCCCCCCCCCCCCACTAAAGTAGGACAGTATACGAGTATATATGTGTGTATATATATATATATATATATAGATAAGAGAGTAATCATTTAAGAGGAATTACTTTAATTTACGTTTGAAGACATTTCAAGAGACGTAGTCTGATTTGTTAAGGGGCAAATCATTCTAATGTTTGCAGTCTTGTAAACATACTTGTATCTTTAGCGAAAACTGTTCGAGTACGTGGACGTGATAAGTAGGCCCCTATGAATCACTCTGTAGAGTAAATCATATATGAAACAAATGGTTTCTTTTGAACATGTGTTGTGTTGAAAAGTTCTTGGTAATTCTTTTCCAGGCAAATGTATAAATTACATGAAAATTCCGATTTAAAAGCATGTGATGGGAAATGTAAACAGTATGTGCGAATGCTTCTATGTTTCCTGCTAAACTTATTTGTTCGTGGGGAAAAGAAAAGAAAAGAAGAGAGAAGTCTCGCTCTACCACGTCTACATACCACAACGTCTACGGATATCTTTGTTTCACATTGTTAGTGGGGAAAAGAAAAGAATAGAGAAGTCTCGCTTCATGAGAGATGTGCAGATCCCCCTCTACACCACAACGCCTACGAATGTCTAGGCTGAAGGTGGGTTTGATTGTCTTATAGGGCCTATAGAGCACCAACAGTAAGTGCAGATGAATTGGCGCGCTATCTTTTGAATAGAAACAATACTTTGTTTCACCATTCACACAAGATGATAGCAGAAAGACAATTGATAATCATCCGCTCATGTGAAATCAAGCAGAACTTTTTTCAAAACATTTCAAGAGGCATCTTGGTGAGTTATCAGTCTGTTACACATGCCAATATAATGTGAAAAACAAAATTGAAGGCCACCTGCAATAGGCCACCTGCAATACATCCTCGCATTTTCCGACATCACAAAAACTTTGATCAACACGTTCCATATGTACCCGTGATGGAGAGGGAAAATAATAAACAATAACATTGCAAGATTGGTGCATTTCTGCCAAGACAACAGACGGGAACTGATTCCACGTAAAATACATAAACATGTATTTTGATTTTCCCATGCATTTTTCCCATATCATTACACACAATCATTATACACGTATACTTGATATGGTGTTCAGCTCACTGTGTGCAGACTGAGCACGACCTGATAATTCAGAACCTCTGCCTGAGAAAGGATTGTAGCCTATCCCGCGAATCAAAAAGAAGCTTTCTTATATATATATATATATATATATATATAGGCCTATACATATACATATATATATATATATATATATATATATATATATATATATATATAAAGATATATATAGTCTAGGTCTAAACATGTTGCGAATTCACGTATTGGCTGTGTGAGAGGGGGGGGGGGGAGGGTGGACTGAAGATCGATGAAGCCAATCCTGCCTACCGCCACCCCCCCCCCCCCCATATTGAAACGCATATCGACCAATAGGCCTACACATGACGAGTAATGTATAATGTAACAATTTTCGATCTCCGTTGATTGGTGATTGAAATATTAACAGGAAAGATTGAAGGGAAAAGGAGTGGAGAAGAAGTGCATGGATGGAAAGCTTGAAGGGAGAGTAGTTGAAAGTTATGGAATAGGCTATACAATGGTACATGTACATGCATAAGAGTTGTGAAATAACATGTACATGTATTTATTTCTCAGCCCCCAACCCCCTCTGTTATATCTGTTGCTATTAAAGGCCCCTAAGTTTATCTTCAGACTGATGGTATATTATTTTGTTCTCAAACCTGCCCCTCTTTTCTTCATATATACTACTTTCAAAGACTCACTCTGCATACTAATTTTCCGACCTCTCTCGACTTCCTCCTTTTTCAAATGCATATGACTCGTGTATTTTTTCCCTTCCTCGATCACTGCTTGAATTATCACACAATTTATTTGTTTCTCATACTCTCTCTGTCTCTCCCCCTTCTCTCTTTCTCATTTTAAAACTTTACAATGTTTGTTTACAAGACCACTTTCTATAACTCTCTACATTGATCAGTTTGTCTAGAAACATGTACAGTCACGTGCAAATATGTACGAAGGAAAATTACACAACTATTGCAGGAATTCATTATGCATTTTATTCACTTCTTTATGTTCAAGCACTTTTTTTTTCATGAAGATATACTGAGTATACAAATGTAATCTGATCCTCCAATATCCAAGAAGTATTGTAATACAAACTAGAACTATCACTCAATGTTGTACTTTAACACTAACATCTCAAGTAAAATGCTCAAAACCTGAGTAAGTAAATAAATCAACAATTTCTATGATTTTCATTAGAGATACTGTTACCATGGCAACACAATGTTTGACATTAAGAAAAAATGAAGTTTGCACAGCTCTATATCATAGCTGTCACATGTGCCAAATTTCAAGTCAAATGCTCAAAAACTGAGGGAGTTAAGTTCAATTCACAATATCATTGTATGATTTTCATTTAAAATAAAACTATGCTGTCACCATAATTTTATTGTGTCGAGCCCATCAATGTCAACAATATTCGACCACTAATGTGGCTGTCGTATCTTTAAGCTATATATGCTTATTTGACGGCAGTCTTCTGCATTTACACTCCCGATCTTGTGCCATAATTCAGTGAGATCATTTATTCCAAATGGTTCCCAATCGACGTGTTCTCTTACTCTTTTCTTTAATCTGTACACATACAATGTATATCTCAGTTTTATATTCGAATGTACACACTGTATGTTCCATTCTCTTGTAAACAACAAGAAATGACTATTTCATTTTTGTAAAATATGATCGATGCAGAAAATGCCTAATTAATTTAAATTTATATCGTGTAATGTCATAACAACCACTTATGTCATAAGACGTAGACGACAAATTTCATAACGACCGCTAATGTCATAACACTTCGACGACAAAGTTCATAACGACCGCTAATGTCATTACACGTCGACGACAAATGTCATAATGACCACTAATGTCATACCATGTCGAAGACAAATGTCAAAAATTTCCATTTTTATTGCAAATGTCATAACACGATGTGTTACACGACCACAAATGTTAATGGCAAAACCAATGCTGCATTACAGGGGCGGATCACGGAATTCCATAAAGGCGAGGCGCCTTTGCAAAAGTAAAGACTGCCGCACCCACTCCTTTCTTCTCTTTCTTTTTTCGTTTAAACAAAAGAAATAAGAGGAAAATAATAAGGGGGAGGGGGTTGCGCCAGCCTTTCATTTTCAAAAGGTGTCTCCCCTTTACGGAATTCCTGGATCCGCCCATGAAATGCAAGCAATGAGTTTGACATAATTATTTTGTGGATGACGCAATCGCCGGTTGAGAGGGGGCGCACCCCCTTTGATGACCCTTTCTGTTTTTGTTAAAACAACAGAAATAAAAAGAAAAAAATAGGGGGTTGCGCCAGCTTGTATAGTTTTGAAAAGTCGCCTCCCTGTAATGCAAGCATTGGGTTTTGCCATTAACCTGTGGCTGACGCAGTCACTGATCTAAAGGGGGGCGCGGCGCCCCTCCCCGTCTCTATTTTTGATAAAATCAAAAAGGGAGGAGGTTGCGCCAACCTTTGATTTTGTAAAGGTGCCTCCCCTTTACGGAATTCCTGATCCTCCCCTGTGACGCATTATGACATTTGCCGTAAATTTGGAAATTCTGACATTTGTGGTCGACGCGTTATGACATTTGTGGTTAATTCGATTTTGACATTTGTCGTCGACGTGTTATGACATTTGCAGTAAAAACAGAAATTTTGACATTTGTCGTCGACGTGTTATGATATTTGTGGTTAATCCGACTTTGATATTTGTCCAATGTTATGACATTTGTGGTCATTATGACGTTTGTCGTCGACGTGTTAAGACATTAGTGGTCGTTATGACATTTGTCGTCGACATGTTATAACATTTGCAGTAAAAATTGATATTTTGACATTTTTGTCGTCGACGTGTTATGACATTTGTGGTCAATCCGATTTTGACATTTATCGTCGACATGTTAAGACATTATAGTGGTCATTATGACATTTGTCGTCGACTTGTCGTGACATTAGTGGTCGTTATGACATTTGTCGTCGACGTCTTATGACATATAGTGGTTGTTATGACATTACACGATCCAAATTTACATTGATTTATTAGGAATTTTCTGCATCGATCATATATTACAAAAATGAAATAGTCATTTCTTGTTGTTTACAAGAGAATGGAACGTACAGTGTGTACATTCGAATATAAAACTGAGATATACATGTACGTGTACAGATTAACGAAAAGAGTAAGAGAACACGTCGATTGGGAACCATTCGGAATATGATCTCACTGAATTATGGCACAAGATCGGGAGTGTAAATGCAGAAGACTGTCGTCAAATAAGCATATAGCTTAAAGATACGACAGCCATTAGTGGTCGAATATTATTGACATTAGTGCATGGGCTCGACACAATATGGTGACAGCATAATTTTATTTTGAATAAAAATCATACAATAATATGTGAATTAACTTAACTCCGTCAGTCTTTAAGCATTTGACTTGAAATTTGGCACATGTGACAGCTATGATAGAGTTGGGCAAACTTCATTTTTTTCTTAATGTCAAACATTGTGTTGCCATGGTAACAGTATTTTTAATGAAAATCATAGAAATTGTTGATTTATTTACTTACTCACTCAGGTTTTGAACACTTTACCTGAGATGTGGCAAATGTCAGTAACTGTGTTAGTACAACATTGAGTGATAGTTCTAGTTTGTATATATTACAATACTTCTTGGATATTGGAGGATCAGATTACATCTGTATACTCAGTATACCTTCATGAAAAAAAAAAGTGCTTGAACATAAAGAAGTGAATAAAATGCATAATGAATTCCTGCAATAGTGGTGTAATTTTCCTTCATGCATATTTGCACTGACTAAACATGTTTCTAGACAAACTGATCAATGTAGAGAGTAGAAAGTGGTCTTGTAAACAAACATTGTAAAGTTTTAAAATGAGAAAGAGAGAAGGGGAGAGACAGAGAGAGTATGAGAAACAAATAAATTGTATGATAATTCAAGCAGTGATCGAGGAAGGGAAAATATACACGAGTCATTCATGCATTTGAAAAAGGAGGAAGTCCAGAGAGGTCGGAAAATTAATATGCAGGGTGAGTCTTTGAAAGTGGTATGAAGAAAAGAGGGGCAGGTTTGAGAAGCAGAATAATATACCATCAGTATGAAGATGAATTTAGGGGCCTTTAATAGCAACAGATATAACAGAGGGGTTGGAGGCTGAGAAATAAATACATTTACATACAATGTATATAGATTTAAGCGATCATGTTATTTCACAACTTTCTGATACATGTACATATACCATTGTATAGCCTATTTCATAACTTTCAACTACTCTCCCTTCAAGATTTCCATCCATGCGCTTCTTCTCCACTCCTTTTCCCTTCAATCTTTCCTGTCAATATTTCAATCACCAATCAACGGAGATCGAAAAAGTGTTACATTATACATTACTCGTCATGTGTAGGCCTATTGGTCGATATGTGTTTCAATATCGGTGGGGGGGGGGGGGGAGGGGGAGGGGTCGGGCAGGATTGGCTTCACCTTCAGCCCCCCCCCCCACCCCCCCCCCCCCCCCACTAGCCAATACGTGAATTCGCAACTGAAAGCATACTATGTGTCATTCATCACGACAAACAATTTTCAATAGTGCAAGCACGGATATAACTAGCGATGGATGGGCATGCTTTCCATTTTGTAAATTCACGGGCCATCGCGTAGGTTGTTAACGTTAACTGTCGCAGTGACAGAAAGTGGAATAACGAAAATTTTACTTTCAAGACGAAAACATGGCAAGGATATCAGTATTGTTATTCTCAAGCCGAGCGATCAGACCATGGATGTACGCAATTGTTATGTTCAATAATCTAGGGAACAAGCAGACGAGGCCGCGGGGCGTAGTGGCCTTCATGACCTCGTAGCGGGTGTGTGCGTGTGTGTGTGTGTGTGTGTGTGTGTGTGTGTGTGTGTGTGTGTATGGGGGGGGGGGGGTGGTGTCGGAGGAGGGTATCCCCCTTCCCAACCTATAGGGATTAGGAAGATTTTTTTTCTTTTAAAAACAAAATTTAAATTCGGCTGTCTGGTGCACACTTTTCATTAAAATATTTGGAACATTTTCAATCAAAAGGAAACCATCTCTTCATGGGATGGGTGTGTGAAGAGGGGAACCGAGCATTTGCGCTTCGACCATCTAATACGAACTACATTCGATGAATCGGGACGTTTTGTGAAATACATGATGGGCTAGTGGTTCTATACTGTACGGCTAATCAGCTGAACTAGGTGCTATCTGTGCAACGCTCACCTGAGATAAAAAAGAGTAAAAAATTAAAAATAGTAATCGTTTATTTGTTTTCGATATGCATTCTTTACTGTATGTGCTGAGGTGAGTGCTGTGCTATGTTGTGCTGTGCTGTGCATGCCATGAAATACAATTTTGTTAATTGAGCATATAATACATAATTGGATTTGTTTTTAGTGTATTATTCATGTGTCATGTCTACGTCTGTTATTGTACTCTGTTTACAATATTAATTTTAATATGATCATAAGTAATAATAATAAAAAAAATCATACAGCAAATTACTAAACTCCTAATGTACCGGTATAAGCTGTTTATGTGTTAACATAAACCCCCCAAATTTTCTTATCACTCACACATAATCATTGTTTCGATAAAAGATTTTTTTTTTTTTCATAAGCGCTTTAAAAGAATATAATTTAGTGGTTGCCTTTATTTGCTCAGGGTCCAGCGTCTGGTCCATGGTGTCTAATTGACTTGTGAGTTATCCTTAGCTTGGGATTGTGAAGGTGATAATCTTTGGAATGTCGAGTTGGGTAAGTGTGGACGCTGGAGTTCATTTCATCTAATTTCATTTCATTTATTTCATTTCCAACATCATTTTCATACACAAAATAACAAAACATCAATACAATGTAGAGTTCACAGTGAATAGATTGTGGAATGAGAAAGGGAATGTGTCGACTGTGTATTTGTACATGAATATCGTTTATTTTTAGGGTTTTCAATATAGAGAATAATGGTTCAGAGTTTGCAAGATTATGTGAGTTGGTGCAAATGCGGAGTGCTCTATTTGGAGAAGGTGAACTGATTGAATTTTTGTCTTGTTAGAATATATGCCCATACCATATTGCAGTATGTCAAGTATGGTAAAATCAGTGTATTATATAACATAAAAAGAGACTTTTCTATCAAAAGATCTTTCAGTTTGAACAATATACCTATATTTCTCGATATAATACTACCAACTTATATTGTTTACATGTTCATTCCAGGTAAGATTGGCATCAATAATTTTGCCAAAGAATTTGGCAGACTTTTTCTACAAGGGGTAACCCATCAATATATAAATTACATTCAATATAAAAAATAAGCATTTTTTAAAGTATATGAAATTAGTTTTCATCAATGTTTAAAGATAATTTATTGCATTTGAACCAAGAAGAAACTTTACATCAAAATGAAGTGTGTGGAAAAGTGTCTGTGGATCTTTATGTGACTAAAATATGCAAAAATGTAAGTTAAAATTGGTGAAACATTGGTTATATCATTAACATAATAGATATGAAATAAAAGAGGGTCTAAGATAGACCCCTGTGGTACTCCACAATAACTATGTTATAATCTCCTGGAGGAATATGAATCAAAATCAACATATTGCTCACGGTTGCTTTACGATTTTCAGTGACTTCGAGCAACGGCCTGAATTGAGGGATATGTTGAATATGTCTACTAGTGGGGGTGCAATGAAATGAATAATCTGTTTAAGGAGACAAACACTTAAACCATCGTAACCCGAAGACTTGCTGGATTTGAGATCTTTTACGATGGTAACTATATCATGGTATGAAGTTGGTGAGAAAAAAAGAGAGAAATGTCAGGTGATTCAGAAAAATACTGCAAAAACATTACTATCAGTTACATGGAAGATGCTAAATTTGATCTTTATATATTGATAAAATACTCATTAAAAGAACTGACAATAACATTTGGGTCCGTAATTTCCTATTTTCAATAATTTTAGAACAGGTGTTTGTTTTTTTTTATTTCCCAAGAGATTCTTAATCACCTTCCAATTTGAGGTTGTATTGGATCATCTAGATTCAATATTTTTTTGAATAATAAATTTAAAATGTTTGAATGTAGTCATTGTACTTCGTGTGGTTTATGATAAACTGAAAAGAAATTTAATTTGTGGTAAACAGAATCACCAGAAAATGATGAACATTCCTCGTTGGAATATACAGTAACTTCCTCATGTCTCACCATCGTGTTATCCATCTTAAAATGACAATCAAACTATAAACTTCTGTGGGGCTACTGACAGTGCTTACAACAGTATAACCACGAGTGATGTTTGTCAGGGATTCTTCTTTAAAATGAATGAAAAAACGACAGAGATTAAACATCAAATCCAGGTAGGGAATAGTTTGGGTGAAAATCCACTTATATCCTGTTGATAATTCATTGACTGTATTACTCTAGAGCTCTCTTACTTTCAGTAGGGATGTACTTGTAACTTAAAAACAAACAGGAGCCTTAGACTCCTTAGCTATTGCCCAGAGCCAAAGGGAATATGAAGCGACTCCTCCTGCCTCTGCTGTCCATAATAAATTATTATGATTTTTTTGCAGAATTATTTTTCCCAACATGAATGGCAGCATATATTGCAATTATCAACGGAAATTTGAAGGCTGGCGGCTTGATTCTTGCACTTGGAGTTATTCTCCTGCGTAATCATTATTCATATCATTGTCGGTAACTACAATTTTGAATTCTGAGAGCTTTCCATGAAGCGTTTTATCACAATGACATAATTATGTTTTGTCTGACAAATTGCTATAAGCTACTGAAATACATGTGATCGGTTGAAAGCACATTGATATCCAACAAATCTGTCGTAAGATTCTCAGTTTACTTGTTTGGAAAAGCTGTACCTCTGAAAGAGGAGACCTATATCTGTCAGATGTACCGAAGGTACTAACAGAAAATAAAAACTGAACGAAATGATTTACATTACACTCCAATGCCGGTTCTGGGCAATCGTTATGATACACTTGCAAGATCTATCGCTGTGATCCAACAAATGTAAGCTAGTTCATCATTTCAATGTGCGCATGTGCAGCTAAAGGTCACTGCGGACCTTCTCTTGAAGCCAACTTGTAAATGATGTGTTTGTAAAACTTGATAGGTCTTCATGACATCTATGTTCTGATTATGCATGTTGGAACTAGGTTCATTATCGGAATACGCACGTGTAAAACATAAGGCATCCATACAGCATTTAAATGTCAATCGCCTCTTTTTCTACTTTTGCAGTGTTCAACCGTTCTTCTAATTCAAAAGGGCAAATTTATGCTTTCAAAAGTCTGTGGCTTAAAGGTTACTGCAGACCATTGCTAACTGTGAATTGGCTTGTTGGTGTGAAAAAGTCCCTGAGAATGAAAAGTCCGCAGATTTATGGAACTAAGATTCAATAACCATGTAAAGCCTGCAAATGGGGATGACGTGGATTTTCAATATTTATATTTATAATATTATTTTTCCCGACCTGCGTATCTCAAAATAATTACACGTATATCTCTACAAATGACTTAAATAATCTATATTAAATATGATAGTTATAAAAAACCTTGAATAATATATTGTTTACTCATTATTATTTTATCGAGCGATCCACGTCTCACAAGCTTTGCTTTTTAATGGATCACTATTTTCCATAATTGAATTTATTTTCCGCACGCCCATGAAGCATATATGCATTGTTCCTCCTAATTATTGTATATATATATGTATATATATATATATATACATATGTTGTTATATAATTCAACTCGTATACTACATGAATCTTTTGCAAATGTTTGAACAATATCATTTCATGACATGTATACTTTGTACTATGTTTTGATTTTCGTTGATTGGAAATAAACTATGACTGAATTGAATTAATTTAATTGAATTAATAGGCGGTGCAAAAAACATCCCGTAGACAGTGAGTGTATCTGTCGTGCTCCCCAGAAAGCAGATTTAATCTCTCACAGACAAAGTGGATTTTAAGTTTTCTGAATTTAAAAGGCATTACTTCCAAAGGAATAAATGTAACGTATACCACGCAGAATAAATGTGAAAACGTCTTTCAAAATCATACTTTTGTATGTAACAAGGGAAAATGATTACATAAGATTATCCGTTACAAAATCGAAGCAATTCACAACATTTTATGTGAGTGTTAAAAAGGAAATTAGGAAGTATTATCATTTTGGGAAGACAAATTTGATCTAGATACTCTTTTTGATTGGAATGCTTTAAAACAAGATAAAAAAACAAATTAAAGCAATCTCGTTTCAAAACACTACATAATTTTATCCTTTATAGATATAGTGTATCTACAAATTGAAAATTAAACTTCAACTTTCAACTTTGAAAATTATGTACAATGCATTAACAGAACATATTTGTAATAATTTCCAAAAGTAAATTAACAAAATACATTGTACAATGATACTGTATACAGTACATATTGTTCGGAAACAGAATCTTTTTCTCATGCTCTTTTGGATTGTCCAGAAGTGTCTTTGTTTTGAAAAATCATATCACATCATTGCATTCAGTTTGCATTAAGTGAAACACTTTTCCGAAACGAGAGGCTCTTGATTATCGCAGTTTAGACTCAAATTGTCCAAATGCGACGAATATAAAGAAAATTTTGATTTACGTCGAATATGCAATTTATATTGACAGTAATGGTAAGCATAATATGATAATAGCTTCAAAATATGCAATGGCTTTAGAAATAACTTGTATTAGATAATGCTTCAGAGATTATATCAAACACATTATCGCTGTTCAAGCAATTGTGTGTTGTTCTGTGTTTGTATGTCTTTAAATATGTATTCAATTTGTTTATGAATTTGGTTTAATGTATTTGTGGAAACTGATGTAATAAGTACCTCATCAAGGAAAAAATATATTCCGTTATCAGGCGTAATGATAGGGGCAAGTGAACGTATGTGTAGTTGAGCGTACATCCCCGGCGTATTATGGATTTGGGAGTGGCAAAAAGCAAACTTGTTTAATGACATGTATGCAACCTACATGCCTATTGATGAAAACAAATATTATTATATACAGTATAATGTAAGGTTAACCTATATGTACAGACTATAGAAGCAATCTTCAAACTTCAGTTCTGAGTGTTGTCCTTATACATTATTCATAAATGCGGCTCGTCAACGAAGAATGGTCATCAAGACTCTTTTTGATCGATGTATACCATCGCAGAAAAAAAAAAGAATCTGCATTTTTCTGACAGTATTAACCCTGCACACATCTTGGAATGGCATCTATTGATCTACAATGATACCAAACTTGAACGAATTGACATGAAACTAAAGAGAATATTTCTAAGCTTTGGTGATGATGAGGTTTTCCCACAGTCTCTCGACGAGGGCGTGTTCGTCGACATTCTCCTTGTCGCAGCTACCACCACTGGGAGGACGGGACTCAACGTCTGTCATCGCCTCCCGGTACTCCCTCACCCGCTCTTTGTACTTGGTCAACACGGCATCCTGCATGTCTTTGGTGGCGGTCTCTCGAAAATGGCAGAAGTGGGTCAGAAAATCAAGCAGCAGATTACCCTCCGTCGAGCCCTCGTCGAAAATGCTGGTGATGTCGAGGATGATTCGCTGCTCAGAGATGGTGTACGGGATATTGAGTTCACTCAGAATTTGCTTTGCATCTGCAGCGTTGTAGTGGTCTTCTTTCCGAAATCCGTGCATACTTCTTTTTGATGTATCTGGTAAAAAAAAAATGTCCCCACCAAGACAGATTGAGTGAGTACCAGACTTAACAAAAGAAGAGAAGTTATTGAAGTTCTACATGACATTTTACGAGTTTTACAAGTAACAACAGCACGATGTCCGTATAAACGATAAAAAAGGACCAAAATAAAAAAAGGACCAAAATTTTCACACAAAATTCAAGTTGCGAGGTTTTCAATAATTCTTTTGTGCAAACCTTCCATTATACGCATCTGCATTAGGAAATGAATTTGAAATAATGTCTTAAAAGAACATTTCATTAGGAAATGAAAAGAACTTATCCCATATGGACATTCCTACCCCCCCCCCCCATTCCGCAGCACTACTTTAGTTCCGTTAGCACCCCTTTCAAGCCCTGTTTGACCATAGAGAGGAGAATTCAAATAAGTCCAGAATGTCCATACAGACACAAGGTAAAGGAACCTTTAATCAATATGCTCTGGTTTGTAATACCGTATAATCTAATATTCAGTAATAGTTTTCGCGGTGTGCTGATGACATACGCACGTCCAGTCTTGGTCAGAGGGGGTGTTATTCTCGGCACGCGCTGCGGACAAACCCCTGTAAAGCATTTGAAGTTTCTATGTGGCACTATTATGACACAAGAAAGGAAGTGTAAACTATTATGGCAGATAGTGAACCTAAAAAAACACATCGTTACAATATGCAACATAAATTCATGAGACGTCACGAGCTATTCATACCATTTGTGTCCATGTGTTTTAATGCACCCGTGACAAGTTAATCGAATCATACATGAAATCAACATGCCTCTCTTAAAGGTTATTAGAAGAATCCCTCCTGGTGCCAGGCTATCGTACAGAAACTGCAATGCTCCACGGAGGTCATCCACGTAATACAGGCTGTGTACGGCAGAGATAAAGTCGAATTGCTGCGGCGACCCTTCGGCGCTCCGACCGGACTTCTTGGCCATGTACTCCTGTATATGGAAGCAGGAGCCCGTCAAAAAACATGGATATACGTCGCGTAGCAATTCGAATTACTACGCGACGTAAATAATTACGTCGCGTCGTAATTCGAATTACTACGCGACGTAATTATTTACGTCGCGTAGTAATTCGAATTGCTACGCGACGTAATTCCGAATTACTGCTCAACGACTTAACGTCACGACATAAAATGAATTAGTGTCATGTTGTAATTCCCAGTTCTACACAACGTAAATAATTACGTCGCGTAGTAATTCCAATTACGACGCGACGCAAATAATTACGCTGTGTTGTAAATAATTACAACACGACGTAATTCCGAATTACTGCTCAACGACTAACGCAGCGAATTAACGTAGCGACGTTAAATCAACCAATGGGATCGTTCGTAAAGTGAAGCGCATGCAATATCCGCTCACTGCGTGCTGGTGAAAACCGGAGCTGACTGACTATACAGCAGGGTGGTGGAAGTTCCTTTCCACCTCCCTGCTACTAGTATACAGCGAGCCATATGCCATTCCGTTGACAGTACAATCCTATGAAATGTTTATAACCTAAATTATTGGGCCTACATTGCATCAGAAATATATGTATGCAAGGTATACCAGCTAACCAAGTACTCTGTACTGACAAACATGCTGTAGGAAATGAGTGTCTAGCCCTTTGGCACGCGCACCGTGATGCATCACTGAGCAAATAACGAACGTTTTCATTGGTTGATTTAACGTCGCTACGTTAATTCGCTGCGTTAGTCGTTGAGCAGTAATTCGGAATTGCGTCGCGTTGTAATTATTTACAACACTACGTAATTATTTGCGTCGCGTCGTAATTGGAATTACTACGCAACGTAATTATTTACGTTGCGTAGCATTAGGAATTACAACATGACACTAATTCATTAAATGTCGTGACGTTAAGTCGTTGAGCAGTAATTCGGAATTACGTCGCGTAGCAATTCGAATTACTACACGACGTAAATAATTACGTCGCGTAGTAATTCGAATTACGACGCGTAGTAATTCGAATAACGACGCGACGTAATTATTTACGTCGCGTAGCAATTCGAATTACTACGCGACGTATATCCGTGTTTTTGACGGGCTCCTGCTTCCATACCTGTAACGTCTCGTTAAGCCACTCGAAGTTAGCAGCTCCAAGAATTGACCTCGTGCCACTCGACGATTCCTTGGGGACGGCCGACTGGAAGTGCTCAAGGAAGACCCGTGCTGGTTCCACGACCACGTGGTTGAAGCGGGTAAAGCGCTGAGAGAGCATGCGTAGTAAAAGGATGTCGTAATCACCTGCCAGTGAAGAAGATCAAAGAAAATTATGCCGTTCAGTGATTTGCCTTTATGAGCTTTATGAGTTTTGGAACTATGTTGGGGTTGCGGAGCGTTTATCAAATTGGGGTAGAGGCTGACTACCAACCATTTTCAATACCATAAGAAAGAAAAAAAAATCAATTGTTACCCCGCACTCTTAAGTATAAGTCCAGTGTACCGAGATTGTAGTTTGATTATTCAATGAAAATTTCAATCAACTTAGGAATAACTTCAAAAATCCTTTGAATTCACTTGAATATAGGAAACACACCACTTTTACGAGAGCAGGACTGCAACTCTGCTTAAAGAGTTCTTAGGGATGGACCCTGGAGGTGAACAAAACACACCTTTTTTCTTTTGCATAGACAGAACAAAACTGTAGCATTTCAAAAGGTAGAATGCCGAAATTGTAAAACATATGATGTTCTCTCCACCAGTGGACACATCTAAAGATGACATTAATGATTATCGATCATTAGTTCTGCTTTTCATCGCATAGAATGTGACGAGAACAAAATGCTGAGATATATATTCATTATATTTACTGGATAACTATTAAACTTGATGAAATCATTGATGTTACTATAAGTCTGTGTTAGCTGGCGTTAATTCTAAGGAATTGTGTAAACATCGACATTCTATCACGGTTAAAATCGCAACAATAATAATTTCTCTATTTCTTTTAAAATCTTGCCTACGCATTATTCATTTCCTAAAGGAAGATTAAAAATGCTGTTGACAGCAAAATAAAATAAAAAGAATGACAAGAAATTTTGAGAGAATGGTCTACTAATATTTCGTCACAGTTTTCTCCTAATTCTACGGTTGACTGGTTTAATTTCAAACCGAATTGACTGAAAACGAAAGGAAATGCAAGTATCTATTCCTTGTTCATTGGTTAGGCTTATAAGTGTGTTTACGAAAGCACGGTAATACAGAACAAGGATCATCTTCCATTTAGCCAAGTTAAACAAAAACTAACACAGTGTTACACACAGACACACTCATATTATATATATATATATATATATATATATATATATATATATATATATATATATATATAATATACATGAATACAAATGTTCATAGTTACATTATAATTGTCATAAAGTTACTTAATACACGCAAGGAAAGTGTTCGAAGAGGTATTACTATAAATGTACATAATGTGGATATAGATGTGATGATGCTATTGAATATATTTGCAGATTTTCATGGTCCTAGATATCTTTTGTTATCATTAACTGATAAATACAGACAAAATAGAATACTTCACATGCTGGACACGAAATAGATAATGAAGATAACATTTTTTATCATTCACTATTACCGAATACTAGTAGAAATTATTGCTATATCATGACGTCATGGCTTTGATTGTCATATCGTATACATTCAACCTACAGGCCTCTACCCTTTCGTGTAGCTGTTTGTGTGGAACGTTTACTAGCCGTTTAAACTTACTGTCTTTGTTTCACTCAATTTACTGTGTGTGTATTGATTGTTTTTCAGTTACTTGTCTGTTTGTTGTAATGTGAATTTACTCTCTGTATGGACAAATGGACGAACATCATTGTCATGTTGACAAAACTGAATAATGGCAATCCATTCATTCTATTGATTTATACGGAAAATACATGCCACTTATTACTGCTATACTACTACTATTACTACTACTACACTATTACTACTACTTCTACTACTACAAGCGCCACGCCAAGGAAAATTGGAACTCTTCTCCTTTAAGTTATGTGGTAAAAGCGACAGCAATGAACAGTTTGAGACACTCACCTGACCCGCTCCCAACCCCTAGAGACCGAAGGGTGTGGTCCGAGGGGCGGTTCTCTCCCAACTTGTGAACGACAAGCGCCGGAAAGTTTTCCTCGGCCCATTTCCGGTCGCTGGCGTACTTGCCACTCTTCTCCACAAACACATCGTATGTCTTGCTGTAATGAGCCAGATCAGTTGTTAACATGTTCATCATGCAGTCAGATTATAGTGAGCATTTCACGAGGCACACAATACGGGAAGGCATGTCGGCCCCTACTATATTTGCACTAAATTATAACAACATTGTTGAACCATGCAAATACTCTATTGTTATGCAGTGGACCATCGGGGATATTTACTACGGGTGACTGGCCATATGTGTATTGTATATACATTGGAAATCCACAGCTCATCACGTCGTCGTAGTAACAAACAGACTTACTGAGTATTTAAATCAAACAGGCCGATGGCAATTTGTTGTTCAAGTCGATCAACCGACCCGCTGGTTGACACGGTCAAACAAGGTCCGCGAACTATAGTATACCATATAATTGCAGCCGAGAACTGGGACGCAAATCTATGAGAGTAAAAGCCACCAATTGTCGTCGCTGATTGCATAGTATGTTACACCTCCTTTAGAGTTTCTATAGCATAATATCAGAGATAGACGTGAAGGGAGCGGAAACCGAGGCGGTCAGCGCGCATAATGGCGTTTTTTTCTCTCATTATGGCTAGTAACTGATCAGTGGGAATCAGTGGGAATGCTGGAGGATGATTGTTCCAATCCTTGTGGGATTCATTTAAGAGTACATTATATATCTATTGTTGTGTGAAAATTATTTGCTTCAGAATGATCTCATATTCAAGTAATGTGCAGTTTAATGTTTCCAGGTTAGCGTGCCTGGTCAGTGACGGGGCATTAATCTGCACATTACTTGAATATGAGACTGTTCTGAAGCAAATAATTTTCACACAACAGTAGATATATAATGTACTCTTAAATGAATCCCACAAGGATTGGAACAATCATACCTCAGCATTCCCACTGATTCCCACTGATCGGTTACTAGCCATCCCCTTTAAGTTTGTTTGTAAGGCCTACTCGATTTTGAAATAGGAATTTTGAATGATATATTATTTCAATCACCTGCAGCATATGTTCTTCTAAATAGTGTAGATAAACTTGGGTGTAACTAATTTTGGCATTTGTTATACCCTTTACAAGCTCCGCTTTTTAGTAGATCACTGCTTTCCATCGATTTACTTACTTTTGTAGTACCACTGCAAGCATGCATTGTTTATATTCATCCCTCATAATACACTTTATGATCTGCTGTGCTTACAAATCGAACAGTTTATGATTTGTATACTTTGTAAAAGTATCAGTCTAACTGCATGGACGATGAATGTAGCGGCCAGTTTCCCTAATATTTCTTCTACTCGTCTTTCCAATGAAAAACTTTTTATAGCATTCTTCTATCCACGTAAGAGAGTGTATTTCAAGCGTCCGTAATAACATGAATGTCTCGTCTGCATATCATTTGTAAGTATAAAGTGTAATTTGATTGACCATTCACTGTAAAAACATCGGTTGTAGATTAAACACCACGGGTGTTAAATCTAACACCGATCAAACTTCAATAGAGGACCACACCCACAGGTGTTAAAAATGCACTGTGATGGTGTTGAAAAGTGTTCACCTGACACTTCGTGGTGTTAATTTGACACTATACCTGGTGTTATTTTGACACTGTACTGGTGTTAATTCAAAAATGACACCACATGGTGTTGATTTGATATTTGTTGGTGTTAATATCAATGGTTTAACACCCGTCCAGCTTCAATAAGAGACCACACCAGCTGGTTTTACTTTGGTGTAAATTCATTTTCTATTCAATATCTAGTATTTTAATCTAAAATTCTTGATCGTCTTGTTTAAATCAAAAATCAACAAGAAGTGCAGTTACTAAGAAACTCTTCAAAAAACAGTTTAAAATTTGGAAATGACACCCGGAGGTGTTAATTTAACACCATAAATGAGCACCGAAAATTTAACACCAGCTCGGTGTTCACTATCTAACACCGGACTTTTTGCAGTGTTTGACCTTTGGTCTGGTCAGACTTCACCGATATTCGAACTCGCCGACCGGTATCTTTGAGGGCTTACTTGTGGTATGAGTTTCCCGGTCGTGGCTCAATGTGGAAGGTTATTGAGAGTACACCACAATACTGTGAGTATAGTGGTTATCGGAGAATGTTTCTTGACCTTTTTACCATGACCTCGTCAGAATTCACCCATATTCGAACTTGATCAGCATTCTAATATGTTCTTGTTGGTGCTTGTGAGTTTGGTGATATCAGCTCGAACGTGTTGAGTTATGGAGCATATGACCTTGACCTTTGACCCTGTCGGACTGAACCCACATCTGAACTTGACCGGCATTTTTAGGTTTAATGTACCTGCGTGGTGGACAATCGGTGATCATACCTAAAAGCTGTGGAAGGTTAATGAGGGTATACATCAAGTTTTATAGTCGCCGCCATCGACGACGATGACGACAACGGAAAAGTGACGCATATGTCTCTATCCTGCGACGCAGGTGACACAACAATAAGTCATACTTTCTCTTCCGACCATGCTATCGGTATAACGCTGCATAAATAGCCTACTGCATGCTTTATACGCAGACGCCGAACTTTCACAATGTTACCTCTCCTCTTCGCGTGTGACTAACATATTAGGCCTATATTGTTTGTGTGTAATGTAAGAAAGATGTACGCCACGATTTCTTCTTTTTCTTCTTCTTCTTCTTCTTTCCTGGAATCATGAGTTGGGAAGTTAAGCGTTCTCATCCGTTTTTCAATCTCGTCATGGAGAAAGGAAATCGGGGAAATAATGACCTAAAAAAATAAACCACAGTAAAATCGTTTCGTACGAAATCTTTTTATGAGCTTATGAAATTAGCTTGCTTTATTGAGTATCGAGTGATAGACATGCGCGTTAAACAATCCGTACCATGAAAATCTCCCCGCGATAATAAAGCTCACTGTATCCGGGTTTATCATAACAGTGTGTGTGTGTGTGTGTGTGTGTGTGTGTGTGTGTGTGTATTAGTGTTATATGATATATACAATATATATATATATATATATATATATATATATATATATACGTGTGTGAGAGTATATATTCAGTATTCTTTATTATGCAATATTAGTTAATGCAACATCACTAATAACTCCTCATTAATAACTCCTATAATATAGACTGCCCCTTGGAATAAGCAGGAGGCTATAACAAAATAATATAATATGAATGTATGTTTGAATAATACATTGTTTGTGCTTCTTCTTTATAACTATATCTGTAAGTTGTTTTTTATTTTACTCAATTGTGTTTCGTATGTGATGCAGGGCCCCTTGCCCCTGCTATACCCTGCTAAAAGAAAACGGAATAGATAAATAAATAGATTACAGATACATTAAGGACAGATCAAGACTACATACACGAGTAAAGTAAAACCTGTTGCATGCGATTCCAAAGCACTCATTTCTATTTCTATATACAAAATTTTCTCTCATCTTCTTATTTACTTCTTCCCTCTCTCTCTCTTACTATCTCACCCTCTTTCACGTTCCCGCCATTTCAATCTTCGTCACGGTACTTTTATTTTGTTACTTGGTCATAACTTTGCCGGAAAAATCAAACGCAAGTCCCCTGAAGCGCACGAAGTTTGCGTTAGAATTGATCCCGTATACGCAATATACACTGTATCAAGCGCTATTTTGAAAATCAAACACACACACACACACACACACACACACACTTAAAGGTGTGATCCTGATCAAACTAAAGTTGTGTTTGATTCAAAATAGTGTAAAAACTGCCGACATTGTCACACACACACACACACACACACACACACACACACAAACAAAACGCATAAATAGTCAAGGTTCAGCAAAACTCTGTTGAAATGCATTGAATACTTAAAGAATTACAATGAACCGTGAGAGTAGAGCAGTGACAAAAATCGCTTGAATTTGAACGCCTTGTCATTAATTCGAATGCAAATCTGATGAAATTGGGCGGGAAAACCTATATATTAAAGACGGTATTTTCTGCGAATGGCTGTGTATAGTTGTAGTGGAATTAAGGAGTTGGCACAATGGTCTTTACACCACCTTGAGTTTTGTTTATTTAAAATCATAATTTGTATAAAACAGAGATAGGCACACATGAATACACTTGTATTTCAAAATCCATAATAATTAAAAATGTATTCTCAGCTTATTCGTGCATACTGTAACAGCCTTGAAGAGAGGCCAGTTTGTCCTCAGCTGCATTTTTGACCACATGTACTTTAAAATCCTACAAAAGGGAAAATTTGCAAAGAAAACAAAGAAAATAACGAAATAGTTCAAACATTATTGATTTAAAACAACCTGTAACGATAGATAACGTTTCTGGCCGACATTTCTTGAAAGACCACGCAGGCGTCCACAAGGGCGCGGACAAGTCTCGGACAGCAAATTTAGTAATTTCGCATTTATTCGGCAACCTCCCCGCACGTTCTTGAAAGAGTCCGTTCACTGTCCTGAACATGAAAAATTAGCGCTACCAAATTTTGATTGAGACCAAAATTTGAGCGCGGAAATGAACTTCCTGACACTTTCGGCAACTTGTTGGGAGGACGTCGTCAGGACATCCCGCTTTTCCGTAACCCTTCCGCCCCTTCCGCAAACGCGCCTAAAAGAATAATGCGGTGCCTGGCAGCTTCGCGATGAAAGCGGAAGACACCCGGGGTGTTTCATAAAGCTGTTCGTAAAGTTACGAACGACTTACGAGCGACTGGTGATCAGTTCTTGTGCTGAATTATTGAAATTCTGATAAGTATAGCACTTCAGAACTAATCACCAGTCGCTCGTAAGTTGTTCGTAACTTTACGAACAGCTTTATGAAACAGGGCCCCGGAATGTTTTAGGACAGCGCAGTGCCGATGCGGATCAAAAAATGCAAGTACGCGAGGCCGCTGCGGACATTGTGATCAAGAATAAGAGCCAACAGATTCCTACTAGCAAAAGGATTTTGAAGGTGAATAGTCAATACAGCATTATGCCTATGAAACATAAAACAAAGAAGGGGGAGGGGTGAGGTCCCCATCCTAGCCTCGCAGCTGATTCTCTCCTCCTCTAATGAGAAACATGTAAATGTCAGTATATCCCGGCGCCAAATGAAGAAGAACAGCAAAAGGCAGTGGACACTTTGTCAGCAGTAACTAGAAGAAGAGGAAGCAGCCCCCTCCGCTCCGAGTGAACTTTTTTTTCGTTTTTTTTTTCAGAAACAACTTTTTATTTGAGGGGATTTTAATAGTTGCCATTACATTGTACATCGTTTTGTTCGATTCAAATGAGACCGAGAAGCTCAAAACCCACAAAAGTGGAACTAGGTCAAACTCTTTTATTTTTATATCTATACTTATGTCAAAGTACTAGTCAAAGTACTAAGTTATAAGTTTGTAAAAATGATTTAACCTGTTAGAATTGGACCATCCTAGCCCATTCAAAGGAGACCAGGACCATGGCTATCTGAGCATTCTCTAACAGCTTGTATTTGAAGCAATAAGGCAAACTGAATTTCGGCTGGTGTGACGTCCATGACGGTTGTCCCTCGCCCTACATATTTATACTGCCCGCATATCTAACTCATGTCAAGTTATCCTGATTGTCCTCATTCATGATTTTACCACTCCTGGTGTAATCCTAGCCGTGTCCGCGCTGTCCAGCTACAATTAGCTTATTCTGAGGTATTTCGCGCTCTTCCTGATTCCTAGCACACTCTCGTAGGAATGTGTGCAGTCAGTCCGCAGAGATTCTTGGAACTTAGTCCCAGGACAAGCCGATTCGCACACTTTTTCAGCGTCTGACGCGGACAGGATGCCAAAATGACAGACTTTGCTTCCGCAACCCTTCCTAGACTTGTCCGCGCCCTTTATAGTGGACATCAGCCCCGTGAACGAAATGTACATGTCTTTAAAGTTATAGTTAGCTACCTATGACGTCGCAAATAAAATATCTCTCCATAGCATGAGTATCAAAAGCTTCAAACTCGCTACACAGGTACAACTCGTTACACCTCATTAAAAACAAAAACAAAACAAAAACAAAACGTAGATTACATTTGGATGATTTGTTACATGATACTTTTGAGCATGGAATGAGCGATTACTAGTCGTATACGGTACAACACTGATATATGAATAATATATATCAAAAAAGACATTGTGCGGACATCAAGCTTTTGTGATGATGACATTTTCCCAAATTCTCCCCATGAGAATGCGTTCGTTGTCATCATCCGGGTCGCAAAGACCAGCACCATCCGACCCAGGCTCGAGGTCCGCTCCCCTGGCTACACGGTACTCCCTCGCTAGCTCCCTGTACCTAGTCAACACAGCATCCTCCATTTCTTTCGTTGCTGTCTCTCGAAAGTGACCGACGTGGGTGAAGAAATCGATCAGCAGATTGCCCTCGGCCGAGCCCTGATCGAACATGCTGGTGATGTCGACGGTGATTCGCTGCTCGGAGATCATGAATGGGATGGCGAGCTCATTCAGGATTCGCTTGACCCTCGTCGAGCTGCTGTAATCCTCTTCGCGAAATTCGTGAGCATTCAGACTAGAAGTGTCTGTATTATGATAAAATTTAATGTACGTGCGTGATATCAAGATAAATGAAGCGATTATAACTGACACCAGGGCAAATTAACGCCCAGCGTGGAATTTCACTTTTAATATCTCCGGATTTTTAAACTGGGCACATCAATCGAAAGCAAATACAATGTAAATAAAGACAATAAATGTAGATCTCTACATGAGTTTGGATTCTGGTGGAGTTGATCTGAATTCCTACAGGCTTGAGTTCTTATAGTACCTTGAATGAAATACCGGAATATTGAAGGTGACGTCATCAGTGGGTGACGTGGGTGGCAGACATTTCAAATCTCATCTTTTTTAACTTAATAATTCGAATCCTGTGGGTGTTTTATTTAGCAAACTGTGAAACAAAAGTATGCATGAAACATGGTCAGAAGAGTGCGCAAAAGAAATGGGACGCGGATGCGGCAAAGGCTGCAAAATGCTGCTAATTCCAAAGTAACTTCAAGGAATTACCAGGAATATTATGACCAAATAACAAACGATGATAATAATCATCATCAATGACAATTGTCTCAGGAATGATATAATTGTTCATGTAAATATGAAAAAATGAAAGTGATATACCTTTCAATAGGGTGGTCAGGAGAATCCCTCCTGGTGCCAGGCTATCGTACAGAAATTGCAAGGCTACACGAAGGTCCTCCACGTAGTACAGGCTGTGCACGGCAGATATAAAATCGAACTGCTGCGGCGACCCTTCGTTGCTCTGGCCACTCTTTTTCGCCATGTATTCTTCCAACGTCTCGTTGTGCCACTCGAAGTTAGCAGCTCCCGGCACAGACCAATCACCACTCGACGATTCCTTGGTGACGGCCGACTGGAACTCTTCCAGATAGACCCGTGCGGGTTCCAGGACCACGTGGTTGAAGCGGGCAAAGCGCTGAGAGAGCATGCGCAACAAGATGATGTCATACTCGCCTGATGGTTAACAAAGATAAAAGGCGAAAATGTCGTGCAAGGATTTGTCGTTACGGATAAGCAGTTGCAGACTTATGTTTTATTTTGATTTTAAACCTACATGTAAATCGTCGAGATTTTGCCCCCCCCCCCAAAAAAAAAAAACAAAACAAAAACAAAAACAAACAACAACAACAACAAAGCAAAACAAAACAAAAACAAACAAACAAACAAACACACACACACGCACGCACACGCACACACACAAAACAAAACAAAAATCAGATCAGAAGTGTTCCGGCGCGCTTGGGTATGTGTCATCTGCGGGGACCTTCGGGTAGCAAAAACTGTTCCCAGCATTTCACAAGCAATGCTTGCCCAGAAAGGTGGTACATTTGTGTACAGGCCCTTGAGCATGGTCAAATGCAGTTCCGGGTGAATCGCGGGTATTGTCCGCAGAGGTTCGAGAACACCAGTATAATAGGATGCTCGTATAGCGGCCAAATCTCGCAGGCAACTCCCATGCAGAAAACACGCAGTTGCACTTCGCAATGCCTGCATGTCGTCCGCAACTAGAACATAAGTTCAACGTAAGCAGCACACGACCAGCAGGTATAAGACGAACACGAAACTAGCCAAAATCCTAGTACATGTATCTGCCCGCAGAGAATTATCCCGCGTGCTGGAAAATCCCTACACGCAACAAACCCGCATAGCTTGCCCGGAAAGGTGTGACAGAACGTTTATAATCGATCTAACATTTTTTGTTCCCACAAGTTTTTGATCAGAGAGGCAGCATTGTCCTCTAGTAATGCTCATCTCATTTTTGTGCGGATTATCTTTATTACATCAAGATAATGAAGTTTGCTAAAATGGGTCGTCATTGATAGTGTGTGTGTGTGTGTGTGTGTGTGTTTTCGTCGTGGGCATTTAAGACCAATGAATATTAAAGGTGTGTACAGTTCTGGTCGAGGTGAAGATTTAGCTTTTAACGTTTTGTGAGATATTCAGAAACCACTCTATGAGATGTCAAAGAGCATGCAGTTCTAAGGGGTATCAAAAGTTTATTCGATGAAAATCGGTTTTGAAATGGCTGAGATGTCCAAAAACAAGGTGAAACAAAGAGATACTAATAAAGTTGGGGCATGTCGCCTTTTATTATTAGCACTTTTTGGGATATCTCAGCCATTTGAAAACCTATTTTCATCAAATAAAAGTTGAATCCTTTTTAAAATTACATGCTCTTTCATATTTCATAAGAGGCTTTTTATTATCTCACTGTGGAATGTTCAAAACATGAATCCCTACCTCAACCAGTACTGTACAGTCCCTTTAATATCTAATACAAATACATTAGAAATACAAGGACTCATATCAATCTGTTTGATTTTACCCTATAAAATAAACCTCGTAAAAGTTTAGATATGTCAATGACTCCTCTTATCTATATTGGTGCAAACAATATTTGACGTTGACATTATAAGGGCTATGACATTGTCGTTTCCACAGATTTGGTTATCTTGGTTATCTTGCCTATTACTGCACTTTAACAGTGGGAACGTTATGCTAAATACTCCCTCCAGGTGCTATAGTGTTGTACATGGTGACATCGTAGGCCTACATTATTATTTGGGGGGCTAAACTCCGAGTATATAAGGCAAGAACAAGGGACATGGACTGGCTTATGACGTGAACAACAACCATTTTACTACAATTACTGTATAAACATGTGCGGGGGTGGGGTGGTGGTGGTGTTGGCTTTTCACAAGTTTCAAACCTACAAGGAAAATTCAACGCAAATGATTTTGTAAATTCAATGATTGCAGAAATGTTGAGAGCACACATGAGTGCGTCACTGAGCCGATAAGAGCTGTACTGCATTCATGCATATAACTACATTATACACAGCCCAGTCGCTGTTCCACCTCCCTGTTCGCACGGCGTCTGGTCGGGATGCACAGATAAGTGACCTCCCTGGCATCATATACTGAATACAATAATTAGTATCGTAATTCCATCGTCACTGTTTTGGGAATATTTCACAATTCGCGGTGTGACCGAGACTAACACTCCCCACCTTCCTGTAAACATAACAGCTCCTTCTTGGTACTTCTCTAACAGCGTCGTGGCTGCCGTAGTAGAGGCACATTTAAGGTCCATAAGGCACATCAAAAAAAAATGCAACGTCGACGTATTCAACTGAAGAATTAAGCTTACCTGTCCCGCTCCCAACCCCTAGAGACCGAAGGGTGTGATCCGAGGGACGGATCTCTCCCAACTTGTGAACGACAAGCGCCGGAAAGTTTTCCTTGGCCCATTGCTGGTCACTGGTATGCTTTCCAGCCTTCTCCACGAACACGTCGTACGCCTTGCTGTAATGAGCGAGATCTGCTGTCAAAATGTTCATCGTGTTCACTGCAGAGCTATTCGAGAGTATGCATTCACGTGGCCTACGCAGACGATAGTATTCAGCGATAGAAGCACTTTACACGTACGTCTTCACGGTGCGGATCAGGGAACTTTTTATGAACGACTTAACACACTTGTAAAGCATCATAGCCATCGCATCATAGGTCACAATAAGGTCATCGGCTGAGCAAGAATGAAAGGAGCCTTGGTATACGGTCATTATACTTATACCCATGGAGCTACACAAAGTTGGAGACAAATAGATCTTTTAAACTATTAACAGTTTAACCGACCCACCATCCGGCCGGCAGAAACTATTCTTTCTCGACCTTCTCTTCCTGCAGTGGATTCGCGTCCAAACTCCGACCTTCGCATGTGCTGGACACATGCTATAGGCCTCTCAGCCATGGCTGGTCATGATGATGGAGAGCGGGCAGTTTTGGCACCTATTTCATTTCCGTTTTTCTCTTTAAAGACTGATAAAAGACTCAGCAAGTCAAAAAGAATATCGGCGCACTTCTTTTTTTTTTCAGATTTACAGCTCCTCACAAAGTTGCTGTGAGATGGCACATACACTTTAGAACTAAAAAGTACGTTGTAATATACGAATATTATCAGGAAGGGAGGCACATACAATGTGCTCACTACAGTGGTGTATCGCGCAGTCCATATCGAAAACATCAATGATCGACGTGGTTATCGCAATACCCGCCACTAATGACCTAGTAGTGGCAGCAACGGTGGCTTTGATCAGTTTTCAGTTTTTCCCTTTTTTTTTGGGGGGGGGGGGGGTAGGAGGAGACTTGGAGGATATGTGCGAGGGAGCGGAGCGACCGAGCTGGGAGGAGGTGTGGGTGTAAGAGGGGGTATCCGCCCTCCCATACGACAGAATTTGTTCTTATTAAAACAAAACAATATGATGCACTTATTTGGGAATATTCTGAAAATTGTCAGTCTCCAAAGCGTACAAGGACTCTGTGTGTGTGTGTGTGCGTGCGTGTGTGTGTGTGTGTGTGTGTGCATGTTTGTTTGTTTGTTTTTGTCTTTGGGGGGGGGGGGGGGCGAGCGAAGCAAGGGAAAGGAGTGGGAGGGGATTACCCCCCCCCCCCCCATACAAGGTATATTTTGCACTTTCGGAACTGACGTTCAGCTATCTGGTACTGCACTATACTTTTTAAACCACGCACACTATACGTTCCGCAGCCCTTGTTAAGTATACAAGTAGGGCCTACTCCCTTCACGGAAATTCCGGATTTCACGACCATTCACTTGAGCTTTGCTAATTAAATAATAGTTTACGATGTAAGGTCCGTTTATGTCTGTGAATGCAGGATGGACTGAACTGTTTTCCTTGGACACAGCATAACGCACGTTGTATATAACCGTGAAAATATTGATGTTCACATTAGGAAAAAGCTAAATTAATAATCTTCGCCAGAAATTAGGGGGGGGGAGGGGAGGATGGAGGCATACAGAGGAGTGTGATCTCGGGAGGAGTCAACTTTTGATCAAGAACTTGGGTAATGTAGGAACTACCATACAGGTAATTGATTCTTATTCTTTGCTTCTTTGAATATGCTTGTAATTCATCGCCCATCGTCCATCGTGAGCCGCCGTCGTGCATGTCGTGCATAAACTTTTATCGTTTTCAGCTTCTTTGAAAAACCCATGACGGATCCTCACCAAATTTTCCAGCAGGAAGTAGGCCTATTCCTAAAGGTGATGGGATGTCAATTATATTTGTTCAAATAGGTATCATGTCCGCCCCCCGCCCCCAACTCGGCTGGGCTCTCTTCACCATACAGCGAGAGGGCCTTGACAAAAGGCTACTAAATGCGGGGAACGAAAGTCCTCCCTGCGACAGGGATCTTTTCTAAATGGTTGACTTTCTCCAAATGCAGCAGATTGTTAGCACACCATTCATTCAATCAACTCTTTTGACTTGTGCAACTAGTGTGCCTCGAAATAAGTAGCCATTCACACCGTATTTTTAAAATATCAATTTTAATATATTGGCTGGCGTTTTCTGCCTGTCAAAACTTTCCGGACCATTTTGTTTTGCTCTAGTTAAGCCTCCGCTTGACGTCATAACTTCATGTCCATGGACACCAGGAATTCTCTGAAATTGCCCTGTCTTGACGAAAGGCCCTGTCACGCCTTTCCGGGCAAGCCTTGCGTGCGACTTGCGAAGAACAATTTTGCTACTCGGAGGTATCCGCAAATGACCAGTTCATGACAGTATACCTAGCACGCATCTCGCCCGTAGTTGCCTGGAGTTTGCGCACGGAAGTCCTATTTACCCGCAGCCAAATTTAGGCCCTGTCACACCTTTCCGGGCAAGTTATAAGCAGGCTTGTTGTGTGTGGGGATTTTAAAGCATGCAGGGTACTTCTTTTTTTTTTTCTTTTTTTTTTCTTTTTTTGTGAGCGGACAAGAAACAATTCTATTACAACTATTGTTCACATTTTGTATATTTCACAATACTTAACATTGATTACACGGATTTTGTTCTATCCCTAACTTTTATCTTTAAACTTTTAACTTTCTATCCCTAATTTTAGAACTATTATAATGCACTGAAGCTGGGATTTTGTTTCATCTGTAAATGGTAAATAATGCCTTTAATACGGCAGAAGCTCCACAGAATCTCATTATCTTGGCTCTCAACGACTCTCAACTAACCAGCAGAAAGAGAGTAACTGATACTCAGCATCAGATTTTCATCACAGGACCTGCGGCTATACAAGCTGCCCATCATATTTTTTTCGCATTATGACCTTAGTTTAACTCGCATGTATACAGACCTTGTGTTAATACAAGACAAACATTTGAACATTCCTGTGAAGTTCCATTCTAAATTATCTTCTGTATAATTTTCGTATTTACATACTTTATTGTGATATATGTGAGAAATATGAAAATAAATTGAAATGAAATGAAATGCACGAATTTTGCTTGTATAGCTCGCTCCACGCCCGCAGAACTGACCAGCTACACGGATATTGGTAGTATCGACGCCGTTCCTTGCCAGTAAAACACCTGTATTACACTCGAAGAATGCCCGCAAAATTAATGACGCGCGTGTCCGGCGCATAGGCACAGACCCACGAACAACCTACGTACAAAAACTAACAAAAGGTACTTCAAGCGGGTTAACTGCCTAATGACTTGAGGTAGATACGTGTCTCCTACCTATATAGTGTTCTGCGTGGACCTCTGCTAGCAATCTCCGCGACTCACCCGGAACAATTTTCAAGCATGCTCAAAACTTGGCTGCGGGTAAATCGTACTAGCGTGCACACCTCCTGGCAACTACGGGCGAGATACGTGCTAAGTACTGTCAGGTGCGGGCCATCTGCGGGATTTCCGGGTAGCAAAAATTGTACCCCGCAAGTCACAAGCAATACTTGCCCGGAAAGGTGAGGCAGACCATTGAGTATGGTCAAAACCTGTGTCGGGTGAGTCGCGAGGATTATCCGTATCTCGCAGGCAACTCTCCGGCAGGTAATACGCAGTTGTAAAGCAGGTACTTCGCAATGCTCGTATGTCGTCCATAACTATAACGTAAGTAGCACGCGTCCAGCAGGTAGACGAACGCGAAACCAGCCAAAATCCTTGTCTGCCCGCAGAAAATTATCATGCGTGCTGGTAAATCCCTACACGCAACAAGCTCGCGAAGCTTGCTCGGAAAGGTGTGACAGGGCCTTAAACCGCAAACTTGTGCTCTGATATAGTATGAGGCATACTCTCAGGGATACCCTTTTCCTCGCATTTTCGCGAAGGTGGTACAAAATAATGGTTTAAACCATGGACAAAAGCCATGACCGCCAAGTGTAGCACGGAATATTTCGTTACGAAATTGGTCATTTCGTCGATAAAATTACCGTTTCGTTAACCCCAAATATAATTTCGTGGACGAAAATGATTTTTTTTTTAGTTACAAAATGTTGTCATTTCGTTACAAAATAATCATTTCATCGAAGAAATGACTGATTTCGTCACGAAATATTCCATGGGACATTTGCACTCCATGGTTTTTGTCCATGGTTTAAACCATGGTTTCATTTGTACCACACCTTCGTGAATTCGGGCCTTTCAGGGTCTACTCATTCTGGCATAGCATTTGATTACAACCCACTGTTGGTTATATACATTGTGAGTCACGAAATCTCCTATGTGGTTATGCTGATGCAGGCTCATGCCAAGTCGCACTTCTTGTTTAACAATTAAAAAGGCAACATCCACTTTCTTACACGGTAAACATTGTTAAAATGAGAAAAATCAAGTACGCGATGAGTACAATCATGTCATGCTATGATACAGTACAACACCAATATCTGAATATAATTAGATACACTGAAAAATAAGAAAATTAATGACACAAATACGGACATCAAGCTTTCGTGATGATGACGTTTTCCCAAATCCTCTCTATGAGAATGCGTTCATTGTCACCATCCGGGTCGCAATGACCAGCACCCGCCGATCCGGGTTCGGCGTCCGCTCTCCTGGCTACACGGTACTCCTCGCTTGCTTCTAAACTTGGTCAACACGGCATCCTCCATCTCCTTTGTAGCGGACTCTCGAAAGTGACCGACGTGGGTCAGGAAATCGAGCAGCAGGTTGCCCTCGGCCGAGCCCTGATCGAAAATGCTGGTGATGTCGACGGTGACTCGCTGTTCGGAGATCGTGACGGGATGTCGAGCTCCTTCAATATTCGCTTGACCCTCGTCGAGCTCGTGTAATCCTCTTTGCGGAATTCGTGAGCATTCAGACTTGACGTATCTGTATATCATAAAATACAATGCGATATCAGGATAAATGAAACGATTACAACTGTTACTAGGGCAAATTAACGGCTAGGGCGGAACATTATCAACTCCGGATTTTTTTATACTGAGCACGTCTATCGAACAAAGTGTATGTTGCTCATCGATGAACACTAACTAATACAATGTAAGTAAAGACACGTGTGTCTGGATTCTGCTGGAGTTGATCTGAAATCCTACAGGCTGAGTTCGAAATGGTACTAGTGGAGCAAGTCTCGAATGGAATATCGGGACAATTGTGGATGACATCGTGGGTGACGTGGTTTTGTGAGGGCGGAAATTTCTAATCTTGTCGTTTTGTCTTTGTAAATCAAACAACGAGGGCGTTGGCGATCACCCCACCACTAATCCCAGATTTTCCATGATACACCTTTATTAGTATATCAATAGCCAAACTGTGAAACTCAAGTCTCCATTAACTATTATTATGGTCGGGAGAGTGCACAAAAGGAATGTGACGCGGAGGCAACAGCGGCGGCGAACACCGCTGATTCCAACTTTTTATCAGGGCATTTCGTCTTCTCAAAATACAATTACATGACCAAACTACAAACGATAATGAAAATTATAATCAATTAAAAATTGTCTCGGAATGATTAGTTTTTTCTAATAACTACGAAAGTAATATACCTTTCAGTAGGGTGGTCAGTAGAATCCCTCCTGGTGCTAAGCTATCGTACAGAAACTTTAAGGCTACACGAAGATCATCCCCGTAGTACAGGCGTGTGCACGGCAGATATGAAATCGAATTGCTGCGGCGACCCTTCGGCGCTCTGGCCACTCTTTTTCGCCATGTATAATTCTTCCAACGTCCTCGTTGTGCCACTCGAAGTTCGCTGCGCCCGGCACAGACCAATCACCACTCGACGATTCCTTGGCGGCGGCCGACTGGAATTCTTCTAGATAGACCCGTGCGGGTTCCAGGACCACGTGGTTGAAGCGGGGTTAATGCGTGAGAGAGCATGCGCAACAAGGTGATGTCATTACTCGCCTGACGGTTAACAAAGATACCAAGGCGAAAATGTCATATAACGATTTTACGCAACGAATAAGCAGTAGCAGCTACCTGATGCATGCTTTATCTTTTTTTTTCATCCGTAGCGAGCTGCTAAAAAACAAAACAAAACAAAACAAAACAAAAACACAAACACAAACAGACTAAGAAACAAACGGAACCAAATCCTGTTGAGGGTTTAGCATTTGGGGAAGATTGGAGAGTTTCTCTTTTCAGCTTTAGTGATATAACGACAGAAGGTTGTGACGGCAATTTTGAGAGGAGCGTCACCTTTGCACTCTTTTTTGACACACGGTATTGCATAAATTGCACTCGTTAAATTTAAAACTAACACGAACTTTGAACATTCGAAAAGGCGATGGCGGCGGGGGGGGGGGGGTGGTCTTCGGATACTTCACTAAATTTCCACGCTCGATTTTAGAATCTAAATGAACACAGTATAACTCTGAACGATCAAAAAGTGTAATCAAAGATCGAGTGTAATGATGCAAAAGTTCAAGGAATTCCAAACACAAATTATAACGTCTGTTCATCTCTTCATCTAACTGAAATAATGACAGAGCCTTGTGGTGAAGAGCAGCGGCATACACTAAAAGAGGCTACCCTGGATCACGACAGTCACCTCGATCTCTGGATGAAGCACGACAGTTTCCCGCCTAACATAGCTTTTCTCAAAGCAGGCTTCCGCACCTTCCTGCTCACGATGGGAATCACATGCTCTGCAGAAGAATGACTAAACGGGTGATATATGCTGATAATATATACACGCTGTGTTAGTCCATCACACATGATTGTGTTAGCAATTAGTATGACTTTATTGAAGATCGATGCTCACCTGACCCGCTCCCAACCCCTAGAGACCGAAGGATGTGGTCCGAGGGGCGGATCTCTCCCAACTTGTGAACAACAGCAGACGGAAAGTTTTCCTCGGCCCATTTCCGGTCACTAGTATGCTCGCCAGTCTTTTCCACAAACACATTGTACGCCTTGCTGTAATGAGCGAGATCAGCTGCCAAAACGTTCATCGCGTTTACCGTTTAGACTTTGATCAGTTATAACACAGGGCTGGTATACAGATTTATCCACGAGGCCTATGGCAATTATATTCACGTGCAATATCAGACGATCATATCAGCATTCACTCGCATAAGTACTTCCTCGGTGTACAGATTTTCGTAGAGAAATAAATACTGGGCGACTGAGCACACCGCATAGGGATCATCGGTCACGTCATGGAGGTGGATACTGTCGGACAATTGAAAGCAGCGCGATGTACATAGTCTGTATACCGCGACCGTAACCTTGTTCTTTGAATTATACCAATGCACTAAGCCAGATCCTTCAAGAGGCGTTCCTATCAGGTAGCAGTCGTAGCACCACCACACTCTGTCACGACTTCTACACTATACTAGTAGAACACCATGTCTTATTTAACCGGCTTCACATTCGTGATAGTGAGGCAGCAAACAAACTTGCAGAGAAGTTGGCATCCCACTATAAACATTAAATTAACCGATCCGTACACCATCCGGACGGATTTAGTTTCACGTCCAGCTAGCATATGATTGCCTGAGGCCCTGAGCACTGCAATTATACAATTTTGTAGTATAGCTAGTAGCGAACTCTGATCAATGCATCTAGCATGTATAGTAGCTCCAAGATACATAGGCCTACTCGGTTGGGAAATGCTGCCTGGCTGTCTGGACATGATAGACAGCGCACAGCGGGTATATTACACAATTTATCACCAATATTTTAAAAGTCAGCAGGTTGAAAAGAACACTGGCACTTTTTTTTCAGAGTTACAGCTCCTTTCAAAATTGCTGGAACGACACCTTGAACCCTACACCCTAAAGCCTAAGCTATTTTGACCCTTTCAGGTACAAGGGGTGGGGGTGGGGGGGGGGGGGGGGGAGCAGGGGCGGATCCAGGAATTCCGTAAAAAGGAGGGGTGGGCGCCTGTACAAAATTAAAGGGGGCCACGCCCCCTTTTTTTTTCTCCGTTGTTTGAACATAAATAAAGGGGCGCGTGCCCGGTGCGCCTCTCGTGGATCCACCACGGGGGTGGGGGTAGTCTAGCTTCTGGACTCTTTTTACTCGTAGCAGTGATCGTGTACACGTCAAGCCGTATGAGGGCGTGACACCCGAGGATTGCGATACGCCGAGAACTGCGATACCCGAGTTCGTTGGGCGCGCAGTCTCTCGAATATCGCAATCAGAAAGTTTGCGCCCTCTCTTGGCACCAAGGAAAAGGGGACGGAGCCCAGACTAGGGTGGGGGGCACATTGTGCCCCCTGTCCTTATTACCTCCACCAAGGAAGGAGCTTAAGTGATCATCGATCGGCGTTGGTTTTATTGTTTGTTTGCAAAATACGGTATCTCGAAACGTTGTGAACGGATTTGAGTGATGTAAACTTGCAGGAAAAGTCGATAATGACTCAAGAAACAGGTGACTAGATTTTAGTAGTAATGGATTTTTGAAGTATTAAAAAAAAAAAACTTTTGGCATATAAGGTCGATGAACTTGGGAGTTCAAGCTGCAATAATGGAATTTTACATACGCCCTCTAAGGCAAGGCGCCGCGCAGCTAAAAGCTGATGGCGTATGTGTAAGCAGTCATTGGAAATTGCATAGTGTATGTATGTATTAGCGGAAATGAGTTGCTGGCTTGGCGGAGGTAGAGCAACTCAATAAACCCTACATAACCCTCAAATCGAAATTTATCAATGCGAAGTATTGAGGGCACTAGTCACCGCAATATACATAGGGAATAATCATGTTAAAATCATGGTTTTCCTCTGTAATTTCTTTATCCCAATGTCTTTATCTTATTCGACCAATCATTTTCACATTTCCCACAAAAGAAAAGCAAGTCAAACTTCACTAACACAAACACACTGACACGCACCGCATACAACGGCCCCTTATGCTTCACAGAAATTCAAGATTTCACAATAGTCATTTGGACTTTCATTGCTTATAAGTTTACTCCGCACCGTCACAGTAAAGTTCATTCACATCGACATACCGACGCGTCGGTATGTCGATGTGAATGAACTTAATTATAGCGCAAGCTCTCGATAACATAGTAGCTCAAGTTGTGCATAAACATGAAAATGAAACATGTTTACATTAGGATGAACTTGTTAGTTTGAAAATAATATTCGCGCGGAATAAAGCATGAGTGTGTGTGTGTGTGTGGGGGGGGGGGGGTATACAGGGGCGTGGGAGCTCCCGAGGCGTCAACTTTTGATCAGAAACTTGGGTAATGTAGGACATATACCATAGGGTATAGTAACTTTTTTCTTCGTCTTTTCTTTTTCTTCAAATCTCTTTGTAAAGCAATTATAACGTTAGGCTTGTATATAACAATCACTCTCATGATCTCACATCATAGGGTGTTTTAAACTTGATGGCCCGAATTCACAAAGGTGGTACAAATAAAACCAAGGTTTCAACCATGGACAAAAACCATGGAGCGCCAAGTGTCGCACGGAATATTTCGTTACGAAATTGGTCATTTCGTCGACAAAATGACCGTTTCGTTAACGAAATTATCACTTCGTGGACGAAATGTTCATTCAGTTACAAAATGTTGTCATTTCGTTACAAAATAATCATTTCATCGACGAAATGACTGATTTCGTAACGACATATTCCATGCGACACTTGGCGCTCCATGGTTTTTGTCCATGGTTTAAACCATAGTTTCATTTGTACCACCTTCGTGAATTCGGGCCGATGTCTTCAAATAGGTCTATTACATGCAATGAATTTAAGATGCATTTAAAATACATGGCAACCGAACCGAAACATAGACCTTTAAAAAAAAGTCCCCAGAAGAGATCAAATTTCCAGTAAGACTTTACACGAAAGAAAAGAAGTACACCGTATCATCCGAGTGTTGATATAGACCAAACTCTCCCCTACTCAGTATACGAGAGTCTCCCCCCCCCCCCCCCCTTTGAGTTTTCTATTTGATTGCAGCTATTTCAAGATATTCATCCTCGGTTGCATGCTAAGAAAAAAATTATTCATATGGACGAATTCTAATCAAGATAAACATTTTTTTACCATACGTTTACTTTTTGTGTCAAAGAACAATTTGATCACTCCATTGTTGATTTTGAAGGCGAATTTTATTTTTTCCCTTACCAGGATCCATGTCAGACAAAATTGATTGCTCGGTGTTTTAAATTACATGGAGAAAGTTTGAAATTGACCAGGAAAACCATACCGCGGTTTTGCATATAATATAATATGTATGTCTATTTACATACACACACACACACACACACACACACACACACACACACACACATTATATAGATATATAAAGAATCAAAAAATTAACCGGTAATGCATTTATTTGCCAAAAAAGATTAGTTTATTCGACTCGAATTTTCGGTGGCCTTCTTCAGGAGTCTCGACAATACGGTTACGGTACCAAAACACAAAGCGCGCACTCATATACAGACTTGGTTGCAATTCAATTTGTATTTTGGTACCTTCAATTTGTTTTGGGTACCGTCATTGTCGAGACTCCTGAAGAAGGTGGAGGCCACCGAAAATTCGAGTCGAATAAACTAATTCTTTATTGGCAAAATAAATGCATTACCGTTATTTCTTGATTCTTCGTAATATTGGAGCCAATGCGTGAATTCTCAACATCTGTATGTATAATATGTATATATACATATATCTTTTGTACTATGATAGGCCTACTGCATAAATGTCATACTCATTTATGTTAAGGGCACACTCGTCACAAGTTTTTGTACTTCTAGAGATGTGTCTGCAGCATTTTGAAATTGATTGCTTGTTACTTCACATATTTGCTGGAAATGAAATATTACATTGAAACTGAATCTCACTGTTCATTATGCCGGTAGGAACGTATAGGCAGCAACTGCAAAACTTCCTCCATTCGTGGCTCTGTTCATGCCGGGGCTGGCGCTGTAGTGTCCCCAACTAGGGCTGGCATGGTTTTGGTCCCTCGCTATAACTCTCTCTCCGTGATGGTCCTTGAGGTGCTCAAGATGGGTCTCTTCCTCTTCCTCCTCCCTTCTGGAGTCCAGTACAAGTGCTATTTCGATAATGCTGTCTTGTTCTTTCCAGACCGATCCTCAGTCTCCAGCGCCTTCTTTCGATGACTGGGTCCATGCATTAAAGCTGGCATCTGTCTTACGATTCTTCGTTTGACTGTATTTGACCAACTTGCTTTGCTCGTTTGAGGTGTCTTCAAAATACAAGCTCTGCTTTTCTCCATTTCCGGCAATTTTGATTTGTATTTTCATCGATCGAAGTTACATTTATTGTACTTCAGTTGGTTCGAGTTTCGTTTATTACGGTGTTGTATTGATTTTGTGTAATTACGCAAAATATTGTACTGTAATTATATCTTTGTCCGAAATAAAATAAATGAAATGAAAATGAAAAATATGATTTTGTGAATGGTCCTCCTTTTTCAAACTATGTTTTCCTATACAGTGATTAAAAAAATCAGGAAATTCTGTTGTTTTCATAGCTGTTCACACTTCCACACATTTGTGTGTGTGTGTGTGTGTTTGTGTTAATTGTGCTCAGTTGCATTGCATAGATTTTGCTTGTTTTATGACGATGCCTAATTTTCGAGTCTTGTGAGCGACAACGCGCGTGCTTTGGCAGCAGTGTACTATTTTAAATCAAAGAGTTTCTGAACACATCATACTGGCGCTACTTTTTCAACTCAGGGGACATCTCATCAAGTATTTTGTCCGATATTTGCTCGTAGCTAATCAGATGCAAGGGTTTCAGTAACTTTAAACAGTTTGTTAGGAAAAAAAAAATCTCCCCCCCCCCCCCTTGCCCCTCTTCTCATTGATTTTTTTTTTTCTCGTTTTTTTTTTCTTCTATTTATTGCGCTGAGCGCCCTCTGTAGCTACGTTTAGGAATCGTCGTGTTAACCCTAACCCCGTCGCGGGGCGCTGTACCTTTACGGTACGTATTTGTCCGTATGGGGTCGCTGCTGCGGTTATGTTAACCCCAACAAGTGTTGTTGTCCTCTCGTTGAACGTGAAATTCCGCGAATCGAAAGGGTTTACTGCTCGACTTTTGAACAAAACTTACTGCAGCAAGAACTTCATAGTTGTGTAAGTGTGTAACAGATATTTCAAGTCGCAAGTTCCTCAGCTTTTGGTTCGAAATCAATGTTAAAAGTCTAAACTCGGTGCAATGTAAATTTTACAGTCCCATCTATTGCTATTCCAGCTGGGTCTTTTGGTCTTGTGTGCACTGACAATCAGCGACAGTGACATAATCTCTAACGTTAAATGTCTGAGTCTGACTCTGACTGACTGAGCTGAGCTGCTGGCTCCGGCTGTGCGGAGGCCTGCACTGTAAACAATGGTATAAACAAGCTAGGCCAGACTAGTCTACAGTGTAGAGCTTCCATGGCATTGCATTGGTTTTACTTTCGGGATCGGAGCGGAGTCTCGTGTTCGTAATCGTAGACGTAGGTATCGACAATCGTGTGAATTAATATGAGTGCAGCCTGAGGTACTCCACCCCATCTATTTATGCCTGAAAATGTAATTTAGTCTACAAACTGGATTCTATTTCTATCTAGCCTTTTCCGAGGCAATGTAAAGTTTACAAATAGGTCGAGGCCTTGACAATCAATGACAATGGTCTGCACTCTGTCTAGAATAGAGACATTTAAATTAACGATTAACAAGTTTAATAGCAAAATTTAATTTAAAAAAAAATGTATTGTAGATATAAATCTGCTATTATTCAGATTATTTCTGCGAAATACAGCATTAAAGACCCCCTGATTTTCTCCATTTGCAGAGCTACATGAGTACAGAGTGGCATCATTTGGCATGCTACTGTGCTTGCAGTAGGCATGAGCATTTGCTCTTCTGACCTGGTTTAGGCTATCTGTAGGTAGCGTAGATTGGTTACTGCAGCTCAGAGTCAGAGAAGTGCTGTGGGGAAATTCGAGATACGATTACGAGATACAATGTACATTGTAAACATGTAATTTCACAAAATTGATGGGAAAAAAGTGGCACAAATTAACTTTGCAACGATGAAAACAGATCAAATTTTACGACTATCGTGTGCTTTAAGCACACGGTAGTCGTAAAATTATATACCCTTGTTATTGCTTGTGGTGTAACACCTGAGCCGATTTTCTGGCAAGCTGTGCATGAAAAATAATGGACGTGCTTGCAAGGGTTAGATAGCTCCTGGTGGCATTCACGACATCTATGTACGCTAAAACAATTCAGTCGTGCAAAAGTACTAATCTTTCTTGTTTCCCCATTTCTATTAATACATTGTACTTCGTCCTATTTCTGTCATTTTTACAGTTAGACAGCTTTAGTCGTGGTATTAAATGTTGTCATGATTTCATGTCTCTTCTTTTTGTAGATTTGAATTGAACAGTGGCAAGTCATTCTTAATGCTGGAAAACTGTTCAGAATGGGATATGATAGAGATCTAGAAAATATATGTCACAATATTATGCCTTTTATTTTTCACATTTTCATTGCTTTTGTATCAACTACTACTGATAGTGTTCAAGACTACTACATGTGCAGACTGATACAGTGGACTCCTGTTGTAACAAAGTCCCCGGGACTGGCAGTTTTCTTTCATTATATCAAAATTTCGTTATAACCGAACAACTAAACAATAAGAATACATAGAGTGGATAATGTTGCGGCCTGAATTTTTACTTCAAACAGTAACCGGAATTTCGTTATAACTGTGTTCGTTAAATTGGGGGTGCACTGTACCGTAAAAGGAAGAACTAAATTAATAGGAGGAAACTTGCAGTCCCACCATTTCCTATAAAATTGATTGAAAGTCAGATGAGGTAGTGATGCAGTCGTGCCATTCTAAATCCCCAGAAACTGAAATACGCTGTCTTTGTACTTTAAAGTATCCATATTTGAAAAAAAAAAGTGTCTACTGTTCATTCATACAGTTTGTAGGTTCCAATCACATCATCATAATGTTTTACTCTCACACCTTGTTGGGGTATACAATTTGTAGGCATATTCTGCGATTAAGATGTCATCGAGGGATCGAGATCGTGAGAGACACGTCGATCACAGCCGTGACCGAGACAGAGATCGAGACCGCGACCGCGAAGTAGACCGTGACCGCCACAGGGACCGCAAGGACCGGCATGACCGCGATCGCGACCGTGACCGGGGGCGGTCAGAGAAAGATCGTGACCGACATCGGGATCGGGACAGGGACAAGGATCGGGACAGGAAGAGAGACAGATCAAGGCGCTCAAAGTCACCAAGTCACAAGTCAAAAAGGTAATTCATTTTATTGGCTAAAAAATGCATCTTTTTTTTCTTTTTTCCAAATTCTCCTACCTTCCTGTATCCAAATAATCCAACAAGATACATTTGTCATGTGTAAAATAAGTTTAGTAGCACATTTTAAAGTATGCAATAGCTCAGTTCTTAATTACACCAAAATTACATTTTTGTGAATATATTCCAGTAAATTCACTCCTGTTCGTATGTTACTGTTAATTTATTAGAATCATAGCAATTACACTATTTTGATTAAAATTTAAAAGTATAAGTTGTTGTACAGTGAGTTGCAACTCTAAGAGTATTTTAATCTTCATGTGCATAGTTAAAAAACAATTAATTGTATGTAGGCCTACTGAGCATGGAAGCTGTATGATATTCCACCAGAGAATCACAGAAGAGGGCGAAATTAGTTGAGACTACAGTATTTACAGAGTAGCCCAGGTTAGATATGCACTGCATGAATGAAAAAAAAAAAATTATTGCAAATTACTTAAAAATGTTTGCCAATCTGTGAAACAAATCAGAGTTTGAAGTCTATTTGTAGTATTGCTGACTAATAGTTTCACTATTGTTCCATGTGGGCATTTTTCTCTTTCTCCCAGCATCAATGTTCTATGTGCTCATTCTCTAGAATATGTTGTTTGATTGGTGGCAGTACCACACAGTTTTATTGAAATATGTTGATATGTTCAGTGTATCATCGATTTTTATTGCGGTACTGTCAGACTGCTTCCGTTATCAGATTATATGATATGGGCATGCTGCTGTTATGTTGAATGTTCCTCAATTTTCATTGGTAGCTTGGGATCTCTCTATGGTAGAGATGCAATAATGGGGGCAGTAGAGTGGCTGTCAAGAAACTGAAGCCCAAAATTGATTCAAGAAGCGTAACTTATGATTAAGGAACGGCTCTGTGCAGAATTGGCGAAGAAGCAAAAAGAAATGGTGTATTTCCTTTTTTGCGAACAGATATATGGTACGTGGATTGATACTAATGGTATTGTTTAAAAACTCCCTTACAGTGTGAAGAAGGAAGAAGATGAGGAGGAGGAGGAGGGCGAGAAGTCCAACAAGAAACAGCCCTTGTCTCTGGAGGAGATGATTGCTCGGAAGAACGCTGAGCAGGAAGCCCTGTCTAAGGTATTTCCAGCTAGAGCAGGCCCTTTTTAGCTCCTTAACTCTTTATCTGGCATGGTGTAAACCCCCTGTGTGCCACATTGTTAAAAGAGAGCAATGTTGTCATGCTTAAAAAACATTGTTTTTAAAATCTATGTAACTTTTATAGATTTCTGTTACCCTGGACATATAATGAGCAAAGTTGTAGAGAAAATGCCAAGTTTTGCTTTAATGTAAATGGTACGACAAATCTATTATTGTTCTCCTTTCAAATTACCAGTGAGCTAAATTATTGTGTAAGAGGCATGACTTTTGCATACAAACCATGACAGAAAAATTAGATTGTACTGCCAATTCCAGTGAGGAACACCCCTTGATAGTCAATCACCATATAAAATGTAAGCTACACGTGACAGGAATGGAATTGTGAGTAAAGCTTTCATTGTACTGCGGCATTTGGTGATTTATCGATTGTTTTGGGCGGGCTTGTGCATGTGAGTGGAATATGCAACGTTGACATGCCGTCGACTGAGTTGGGCGTGCGAACATGGCTCGTAAACTAAAGAGTTGAAGGACAGGTTCACCCAAATAAATGTGTGGATTTAGTGAATACAGCGATATTAGTAGAGCACATCAGTGAAAGTTTGAGGAAAATCGGACAATCTGTTCAAAAGTTATGAATTGTTAAAGTTTCAGTGCTGCCATCACTGGATGAGAAGACTGCAACAGTTTGTGACCTTATTACAGGATGATGATGATGATATTAAGAAAATGTAAACAGAATTCACCATATTTCTATATTTCTGGAAAGAGTCATTGTGGAATTCTCTGTATGTTTTCTTTATATCACTCTACATATGTGACATCACAACTGGAGTAATCTTCATGAATTCATAACTTTTTAAATATTCATAAAAATTACTTGCCCAAAAATTCCCTCTTTTACAGTATTTGTGGGTGTGTGTGTAGGGGGGGGGGGGGAGAGTTTGTATGAGAATAAATGTGTGTCTCAACTTTGTTCATACCATCCCAGTAATTCACTTTCCTATGAGAGTGTGAAAATCCATCTTCTGTCAGTTTAAGAGTAAGTCCTTGAACTTCCTTATATGTGCTGGAATGATAGGTTTTGTTTCAGTACTGTTAGGATGAGCAGTTAATATTTTTTCCAAGAGGGTAACCTTTGAATGTGGCCATGAAATGAATGTTGCTGATCGAAGTGTGGTGTGCAACTCGTGCCAGTGATGTAAGCAACAATTTGCCCAATCTGTGAAGGACCCACAGCGAAACCCAACCTCACTCCTACATGTATGTTTATTTTGTAGAGAAATGATACCATAAAAGCAGATCTGGGAAATTGAGGCAAAGTTCTGTGTACGCAATATATTTCGTGAGGTTTTTTTCTACATGAATTTTACATGTTGGGTGCTTTTCACAAATTTAAAAACATATGAAAATAATAACTGTGTGAATGTCTGAATGTGGTTTGCATGCATACATTTCTCTGTTCAGTACTGTACTCCACAATTGTGAATTTTACCACTTGCGAAATTGTAGGGAAGTCTCAATGAGTGAAAAATTAGACTCACCACATATATGGCATATTCAGTAAATGTGATTTCAGACATTTCAAGAAAAGTTTAGAGTGCCAGGTACTTCTGTGTTATTGAACATGCAAGTCATCATGTCTTGTAAGACTACATGTACATGCATTGTAGCCAGTGCAGGAGTAGAGAAAAGCTGCTAAGGTAAAATAAACAGCATATTCAGAAGACTGAGCATGTGTTATACCAGCATGACCCTATGCATGTCTTTGGTTGGAGAATGACAATGGATTCATTAAAACAATTTGGCATTCTTAAAGCCATACGCATGAACTTGATCAACATGTGCCACACTGCAAACATACTGACTGACTTGAAGTACAGGCAAACCTTTGTGATGATGTTTGTAGATACCAAATGAAAGCTTGATGGATCTACACCAGCTTTTAAATGTGTCTTCCCACGGCCTCAATGCTATAGACTAACGATCATGGTGAGCAGCTATGACTGTTCCTGATGTACGCAATAAAAGTACCAGTATTGTATATTTAGAAACCAACTGGTATGTTTGTCACACAGGATAAATAGTAGGGTAAATCAGGCACGTGTAAACAATCTACAATCTAGGGTTGTTGCTGGTGACTAGAGTCAAGAATGAACCCCCCCCCCCCCACAAAAAAAAAGAAAAAAAGATTGCAGCATGTTACAACCATGATCCCTTGATCTCCAACCATTTGTGTGAGTTGTCCTTCATCTGCTCCTCTTCTTGTTTTTTACCCGATCTCAGCCCAAGTTTCTCAGCAAGGAGGAGCGAGCCAAGCTTGCCCTGCAGCGGAGACAGGAGGCAGTGGATGCCCAGAGGGCAGCGACGGAGGAGGCCAGGAAGAAGCAGAACGACTTTGAGAAGATCGCTCAGCAGTCAATGGGTGAGAGGAGTATCCTGAGTATCACCCAAACCCAAAGAGTGTTGAATTAGGATTTAATTGCTTCTTATTAGAGGCTTTAAGAAAATGCAGATCAATTTTGGAAAAAAAAATGCTCAACAGTCAATTTGTTTAAAGAGAAATATATGAAGTATCAGCCTAGCCCTAGAGTGTTGAATACGGTTTGAATCGTTTCTTCTTTGAGGCTATTAAGAATACAACAACTGTACAATGACTGACAAGATTGCTCAATAGTCAACATGTAGGAGAAGTAACAGAAGCATGACTGTAATCCATGTTTTGAATTAAGTTTCAATTGCTTGTATAGTTTTTAAAAGATTGCTTAACAGTCAAGAGGTAAGAGCAGTATTTAAAGTATCACCGTAGCCCATAGAGTGTTGAAAAAAGTTTCAATTGCTTCTTCCTAAAGGCTGATTTAAAGAAGCAGAATGTCTTTGTTAAGATGGTTCAACAGTCAAGAGGTAAGAAAAGAGAGAGAAAAAAAAACACCACACGCAAAACAAACAACAGCATCACCCTATTCCATACATGTAGGGTTGAAGTCAGTTTGTAACCCCCTATTGACCATCGACCTATGCCCACAATGTGGGCCAGTGTGTTCATGTTTGCCATCCGTGTAGTTTCTGTGCAGATTTATTCGTTTAAGAAGCACTTTCAGGCAATTAGATATCTGTATGTGCGGTTGTGAGATGGTTTGGATATTTGTATTAAAAAAAAAAGAGTAAAATGTATTGCTTTCATTAACACTGTCAATGCATGTATGCGTACTGATGACTCAGATATTAAAAAAGTTTAAAGATTTTGTTTCCTTCATTCCATCCTCTTCATAAGAAGACAAGAGCTGGATGGGCGTTGTGGCGTGCGCCTGTAATCCAGCTACTTTGGAGGCAAGGGCAGGGATATGGCTTAGTCGGTAGCGCATCTACCTTCACATCCAAGAGTACCGGGTTCAATTCCGGAGTCTCACTGAGCAATGTTGTGTGTAGACATTCCATCCCCTCTAGTAAGAGGCATAACACTCTGTCCCTCAGATTGGACATTAAATGGAGGTCCCATGTGTGTGTTCACCATGACACACGCATATAAAAGATCCCACTTCATTCATTCATCTCAAAGAGCAATGTGCCAACCTGGTGAAGTGGTCCCCCTACCCACCCATACAAAAAAAAAAACAGGTAAATGATGCTGACCCCTCATGGTTCGTCCCAGGTGACTAGCATTAATCGGCAAATGGTATTGACCAGGCACACTGTGCCATACGCTTGAATGAATGAATGAATGAATGAAAGACAAGAGCTCGGTAATGTTATGATCATTTGCACAGTCTCACTCAGCCTTCAATCTGTAAATTTGTCTGTAACAGAGGATCCACGAGAGAAGGAACGAAGAGAGCGGAGAGAGAGAAGGATGAGGGATGACAACATGGAGGAGGAGAAGCTGTCTAGGGATGAAGTGAAGGAAAAACAGGCCATCAAGGTAGGAATAAATCCGCCATCACATCTAATCAAGTCTGATCAAATCGTCTGTTCCAAAAATGTAGCAAGGCCCCTGATTATGATACAGAGCGCGATGGGAAATTGCGTCAGTGAATGAGGAAAAACAAATTTCCCTTGGGAATTTCCTTCTCCATATTTCAGATATTAGTGAGCGACAGTGAGTGAAGTCAAAAGGTCCTTGAGGAGAAATTACCCTACCTTAAGGGCTTTGACATAAAGTGGGTGGAGCAGGATCTTCCACATTATTTTCTATTATTTGTGTACAAATTCACTTTGATTTTATCTAGAGAGAGGTACTTACCAGGGCTGTGCAGCAATCTCATGGTAAACCCTCATGTTGTGCAGATGGGTGAATAGACGATATATTCTTTCAAATCCATATTCGTGGGTTCTTGAATTTGCACTGCACAATTTTCAACTCATTCAAAATGTGCAGAGAAAATTGTACAGATATTTTTGCAGGTTTTAAGATTCAAACTAGCCAAAAGTAGTGCGAAATACATGAAAATTGATGTACTGCTCAAATTTCTGCATTAACAGTATTTCATTGTTCTGAAGGATGCATACATTGTAGAGCTCAGTTGATTTGAGCTGATATTGGGTGCGTTTTCTCGGCAGAAACAGATTTTCCAAACAGCTTTCAAGGAATTTTTACGAGTTGATAAACGCAAAGCTGTTTTGAAAGCCCTTTTGGAAAGCCTTTTCGAAAGGGTGCTTTTATCAACTCTCCCTTTCTTGGCAGAAACAGGTTTTCCAAACAGCTTTCAAGGAATTTTTACGAGTTGATAAACGCAAAGCTGTTTTGAAAGCCCTTTCGGAAAGCCTTTTCAAAAGCCGCAAATTTGTGGCTTTCCAAACAGGCTTCCTAGACAGGTTTTCAGAAACCTGTTTGTAAAAGCCTTTTGAAGTTGATAAATGCAAAGCTGTTTTGAAACGGCTTTGTAGTATTGTACTGCAGTTACAAACAATGCACGCCTTATATGACCTCTTCTCCTCGGGTCGAATTGCGCAATGCAGCTGCTGTGCAGTGACAGGCCGGTTATCGTGTTCGCGAAGAGAGTTGATAAACGCAACTATTTTGGAATCCGTTCTAAAGGGCTTTGGAAAAGGCTTTGGAAAGGGCTTTGGAAACGACTTTTGAAAGCCGTTTAAACAGGGGAAAGTTGATAAACGCAGCCAAAGTCTCATGCCGCCACTAAGAAATGTTTGAATTATGTGCTAAACTGGAGCTGCCTCACAGATAGGAAGACAATTGATTCATGTGGCATTGCATCATGACTCATTACTCTCAAAGGAAGATAAGTCTTTATGATGGTAATTGCTTTTCGGCGTCCCTTCTTAGAAAACAAGCGGCACATTAATAGTACAGGGCTTTGGAAAGGGCTTTGGAAAGCCGTTTAAACAGGGGAAAGTTGATAAACGCAGCCTAAGATAGCCACATTTTCATGTAATCTGTTACTGTAGATGAGGGAGATGGAAAAAGTGGCCATTTTTAACAAGTGGCTGCTGTAGACATGTTCTGTAACATGCCTTCTCTCTCAAAGGGAACTGTTTTTAGTGGTCGTATACAGGAGGTGGCTGCTATATACAGGTGGTCGCTATGATAGGTTTGACTATATATATATATATATATATATTCATATCAGATATATTCATAGGATATCTCTTTTCTGTGTGTGTGTTTTGATAAAGGTTAGCCAAACGAAAGGATACCAACCAACATTCTATACTGTTTTCTTACAAACTTCCTTGTACAGAAAACGCTATACGTATGTCATTTCTTCATTTGCACTACTGTGAAAGTGGATTTTTTTTTCGCGTGAGAATTTGTTTCGCTTTCTGCAGAGTAAGATAAATTTTGTGTGTTTTTTAATTTCCCAGTATCAAGACATTACATAGTGATACCTATGACAAGCAAAAATATTTGTGTGCTTTTATTTTCGCACCAGTTTCTGGTTACGTGAAATCTGCAAAAGTTTCCACTTTTATAATATTTTGTTCAATTTCAACTCCATGCAGGACCGCTATCTTGGTATCATTAAGAAGAAGCGGAGAGTACGTCGCCTGAACGACAGGAAATTTGTCTTTGACTGGGATCCAGGTGAAGACACGTCTGCTGACTACAACCCACTGTAAGACACCTCTGTCATTCTCTTACTCCTCTTAGGGCCTTATAACAGGGAACTTTGCTGGTTAAAACCCTATTGTTACATTGGCACCTCTGAATTTTGCTGTAAAGGAATTGTGTATCATGTATTAGAGAAAAATTGGATGGAATGGCTTTGGTTCATGAAGTTCGCACTCTGATCAGAAAGAAATTGACCAAAATTTGCCAGTTTGAGAGAGAAATAGTAGCACATTTTCCTAAATTCAGTATTTTTAAAATCTATCGTATGTGAAGAAAAAAGGCTCTGACACAAATGTCATGTTTTCTCACCAGATGAAGGCACTATCAATTTTTTTTCCCCTGTGGAATGAAACATGCACAATGAATAGTACAAATTATGATAGAAAGATGATACAGTAACTTCAAGAATGTTGTTTCTAGGAAATGATGGGTTCATAGTCCAGGCCTTTTGCTTGCAGAATGCTGGTAATATTTCCAACAACTAAAGGCTGAAAATGCTGCAGTTGCTTGGGTTGCCAGAGCCAAGCTATAGTGAGCATGTGGTACTTCAATCTTTACCATGATTGTCATCCAATGTTCTTGTTGCCTGATCAAGAAAGAAATGTGCAACTCGAGACGTGAATGAGAGAGATTATATAAAGCTGTTTGTTTACATATGCGTGATACAGTCGTGATTACCACACAAATGCATGAAAGGGGAATTGTTTTCTTCAGTCATATATTCCCAAATTAAGGATTAATTCAATGTTATGACTCTGAATCATGCTGAGTAAAGCCTTCGGGGAAAAAAAATGTGGTAGCAATTGTTTCATGTATCAAGCAAAGGTTGCCATTTCACTGGAATTCTATGATCAAGAAGCCCTTTCATTCAATTGTTATTTTGTTACCACAGCTACAAGGAGCATCACGAGATTCAGCTCTATGGGCGTGGCAGCATCGCCGGCATCGACATCAAGGCCCAGAAGAAGACCTCCAAGTTCTACCAGGACATCCTGGACCAGAGGCGGTCACAGCAGGAAAAGGAGCAAGAAAAGTAAGTGCTGACCCCAGCAGCAGACTTTTGTCAGCAACAGTGGTGATCTTCATGATGATGTTGGTGATAATACTGATTTTACTCCTACTTCAACTAGTACAGTTTTACTGCTGCTACTACTACTACTAATGCCACTAATGCCATCACTACTACCATTACTACTACTACTACTACTACTACTACTGCTACTACTACTACTACTACTACTGCTACTACTACTAGTACTACTACTGCTACTGCTACTAGTACTACTACTGCTACTACTACTAGTACTACTACTGCTACTACTACTACTACTACTACTACTTCTACTACTACTACTACTACTACTACTACTAACACCAACACTACCACTACTACTACTTTCATTACCACTGCTACTAGTACAAGTGACAATAATCACGGAGGTAATAGTAATGAAGACAATGATACAGTCATTATCGTTATCATCATTATTAGATTTCTGTTGTTATTTACAAAGTCGTTATCATTATTATTGCTTTCATAGGTAACAAAGAAGATGTGGATTAGCTCTTGTGTATTTCTAGATATGACTAGATGTGATTGATAGATAATGGTTCGGCTAAGGGTAGGGATTTAGCAGTATCAGTAGGTTAATGCCTGTTTCTTTCTTCCAGCATGTTTCTTTTTTTCATGGGTGACAAATATACCTCAGTAGCTCATCTACCAATCAATCTGTTTTCCTCACTCCTCGCTCCCCTGCCTTCTCCCCTTCCCCCCCCCCCCCCTGCAGGAATCGCTTGAAGAAGCAGAAAAAGAAGGAGGAGAAGCAGAAGTGGGATGAACGGCACTGGAAGCAGAAGAAGCTGGCGGAGATGATGGACCGCGACTGGCGCATCTTCCGCGAGGACTTCAACATCTCCACCAAAGGTGGCCACATCCCGCACCCCGTCCGCTTCTGGGACGAGGCCGGCCTGCCCCAGCACATTCAAGACATCATTAAGGAAGTTGGATACAAGGTGGGTACGATCTGTGGGGGGCTTACCGAGAGTGACTTTATTTGTGAGATCGATTACATTTAGCAGTTTACAATACATGCTCAGGAGGAAGCCTTGTAGACACATTTATGTAGCCCATCTAATTTGAAGGACTTTTCCTTAACACCAAAGTTTAAATCTGTCCTGGCAACATATTAATTCAAAAAGCATTTTGAATGTCTTATGTATATCTCTTATAGCAACTTTCTGTCCTATGTTTCCTCTTTTATGTGTGTAAAGATGCAATGACAGTCTTATGCACTTTAAAAGCATCATGTTGATGTAATTATGTATCTGTATTCATGTAAGTATATAGGTACAATTTATGTGGGCCTATGTGTCTCGATGTGAGACATTCATTCACAAGTGAGGTTGTACATGTGCCTTAGGCACACTTTTGTCAATAATGTCAGTATCAAACGTGTGCAATGCAATTAAAACTTGGGACTCCCAAATATGCCAACATTCTCTTTGATCTGTCCCCCTCCTCCCCCCTCCTCCCTCCTCCTCTGACCCCTCCCCCCCTCCACAGGATCCAACACCAATCCAGCGGCAGGCAATCCCCATTGGTCTGCAGAACCGTGATGTCATCGGTGTGGCCGAGACGGGGTCTGGTAAAACGGCTGCTTTCCTCATTCCTCTGCTGGTCTGGATCACCACTCTTCCAAAAATAGAAAGGTATGCTGGTGAGCTCTTCAGACAGCCAGGTGTTTCACCTGGATTTGACCCCCAGGGAGCTTTATCTCTCAGCCTTTATGTGCATCCTTACATTCCAGTACTCCATGTGATAGTTTAAACTGTGGATGTCTGTGCAGCCTGAGAATATTCCCTACCCTGCCGTAAAAAAAAAACACTTTGCAGAGATGGAAGCGCATGCTATGCCTCAGGTCTGTAGATCAAAAGGTATGAATAATCAAGATAAAGATAGTGCCATGATGTCTTATTCCAATTCTCAAACAATATCATGTCACCGGTGATTGCAAATAGGCAGAAAGAGCAAGCACAAATCGAGTCAGCTGGAATGTGTAGCCGTGTTACTCACTCGCATATGCAGATTCTTTTGTGAGATGTACATTTTTATGCAGACATTGCCACAATTACATGACTTGGAGGATATAGGCGCACGCCAAACATGTCTTTGGAACCAGAACAGTAATGTGCTAGCTGTTTTGAGATAGATCTTTAAATCTTTGAATAAATCTTGTAGAAAGTATGTAAGCTTATTTTCATGTATTCTCTTCAATTTCATATGTCAAAGTTGACATTTTCGCAGTGTGGAAATTTTCATGCATTTCACAAGACATGAAACTCGTTCAAAAGTAAAAGTGAGCGTATCCCAAAATTCAGTGTATTTTTCTGCTTTGCAGCCATGCCAATCATGCATAGCAAATACTGTATACACAACATATTCATCGAGTCTAGTATTTCGCAAATTGGGACTTCCCGACGATTTCGCAAGTGGTCGAATTCGCGATCATGGAGTGCAGTACTAAATGGAGAAAGTGTATGCTTGTGTATGACATTCATGGTCGAGATCAGAGTCAGTATTTTTGTGTGTCTTTAAATTTGCGTATAGCACTTGATTAGCGAAATTTGCAAAAATAAAAATCTCGCGAAATATTTGGCGTATGACAGTAGTTCAGTGATTGCCACCACTGCATTCACCTGCCATGCAAATGGGATTAATAATGCCATCTTTCAACGCATAAAACACGTACATACACTATACATGTTTATGCAATGCGCTCCAAATGTTTGATAACCTGTCTATAGTGGTCACCTGTTTATGATGGCCACTCTTTTCTGTATTTATAGGCCACTGTAAACAGGTTTGACTGTATTTATAGAGTTGTAGCTGTTAACCTGTTGTGGATGAGCTGATTTTGCTACAACACGCACTTCCCATAGGCACCTGCCCAAGTATACTCAGGACTAGTCCTCAATGGGTTAATATGTTCTTCAATTCTTTCCCCCGGCCCACAGAGAGGAGGATGCAGACCAGGGCCCTTATGCTATCATCCTGGCCCCGACCCGTGAGCTGGCCCAGCAGATTGAGGAGGAGACCATCAAGTTTGGCAAGCCCCTGGGCATCAGGACCGTCTCCATCATCGGAGGTATCTCCCGCGAGGACCAGGGCTTCAAGCTCCGCCTGGGGTGCGAGATCGTCATCGCCACGCCCGGTCGTCTCATCGACGTGCTGGAGAACAGGTACCTGGTACTCAGCCAGTGCACCTACGTCGTTTTGGATGAGGTGAGATTCTGTTTTATACAGATATGATAAGGTACATCAATGGGAAGGGACCAAACTTAAAGAAGAAATGATCCAAGGTTGTTCTTTTTTTATCAAATGCCTGTCTATTAAAAGCCATTATACATTGTAAGTGTTGTTTAAACTTGTAGGTAGACATTTACTTTATACTATAGGACTGTCAACTTCGATAATCTGTTGTCATGATTTGTAACTTTTATTCATTAAGATCAGAGAAATTTTTCTAAATGCCCAGAATTGAGACTGTGAAAAAAAGCTATGTAGTTGCTATGTGCAGAGCTGGAATAATCAGCTGCCACCGTGATGTAATATCAGTCTTTATGTTGTTGTTGTTGTGTTCTGTCCCTGTCAGGCTGACAAAATGATTGACATGGGCTTTGAGCCGGACGTCCAGAAGATTCTGGACTACCTTCCAGTCAACAACCAGAAGCCAGACACTGAGGAGGCAGAAGACACGTCCAAACTGCTGGCAAACTTTGCCTCCAAGAAGAAATACAGACAAGTAAGGATGCACCTTGTCAAGCTGATTGTTTAGTTTGGTGAATGAGATTCTATTGCAACAGAAACAAACTTGATTTTATTTAAAATATTTTCTTCAGTCAAACACAATCAAAAGTCATGGACCAGTATAATTGTGAGGTATGTGAAAAAAGATTACAAGTACAATGTAAGCTTTACCCCTTTGAGGACGAGCTGATTTGCTGTATCAGGCATTTCCCACAGACACCTGCCCAAGTATACCTGGGACTAGTCTTCAACTTGTAAGCTTGCAGTATAAATATCATATTTGGAACCAGTGACTGTTTCCTAATAGTTGATTGGAAGAATTTCTCCCAGTTATTGCGTGTAAACCTTTTTGAATGCAGTAAAGAGTTCCTGTAACAACCAGAACAACACCAGAATCTGTCCAAGTGATCTTATTATAACAAAGTCTGATGCAAAAAATTAATGAGTCGATGTCCAGAGGGATAATTGATCAGTAAGAGCGTGGTATTAAATGAAATTGTCTTGCATGTTTTGGGCATTAATAGTAAGCCGAAGAGAACTGCATTTAAACCGTTCCTTGTTGATGCACACCCTTTGATGACGATCACATGACATATTTACTGACACTTTTTAACTCTGGATAGCTCATGTGGCAAATCGACTGCTAAGAATGATATTTGCAACACATGGTCTTGTTATTCTCCCCTCCCCCCCCCCCCCCCCCCAACCACCCGTCCATTCAGACTGTCATGTTCACGGCCACTATGCCTCCGGCTGTGGAGCGCATCGCTCGCAACTACCTGCGACGGCCCGCGGTCGTCTACATCGGCTCCGTGGGCAAGCCGACGGAGCGTGTGCAGCAGATCGTCTACATGACGTCCAACCAGGAGAAGCGGCACAAGCTGATCGGCCTCTTGGAGAAGGGCATTGACCCGCCCATCATCATCTTCGTCAACCAGAAGAAGGGTGTGGATGTCCTGGCCAAGTCCCTGGAGAAAATGGGGGTAAGTTATGATTAGAAACCTTTTTCCTCTCTTGTCTTGTATATTTCCGGAGAAGGTGGATGTATAAGTTTTAGGGACTTGTGTCCTTGCCTGTACTGTATGTTTTTGTTGTTTAGTTTTCTGTTGTTTATGTAATGGGTCACTGTGATGTGTGTTGACTTTTAGTCAAACCGTCCTGGAGTACCAACAAGAATATCTAAAGGATTATTGTCTCATGCTTCTATGCAACCCTGTCTTAGTTGCTCGACATCAAGAGCAATTTAATTAAAACTGTTGTTCTTGTTGATATTGCGATTGCGTGGTACAGTATGTAGGTTATGACTTTACGTGAAACTGTCATTGACGACTGCAGGTCAAGAGGTCAAGATGTTTTTTTTTTTTCTGCAATAGAATTATCAAAGATATTCATTAACGACTAATACTTGGGCATTTGCAAACGTACATTTGAGAGTCTCACAGCAGAAAAATATGGTTTTGGTCAATATTATTCTGTTTGCTATCATGTTATATCAACCTGCTGGACGAGCTGATTTTGCTGTAACACATATTTCCCCATAGACACCTGCGAGTCTTCAATGGGTTAACCCGTTGAGGACGAGTCCCGTATATACTTGGGCAAGTGTCTATGGGAAATGCATGTTGTAGCAAAATCAGTCCATCCTGAATGGTTTAATATGAGTTGCTTTGCGGAGAATTACATTCTCTTGGAATCATTATCAATTGATTTGATCTCCCACAGTTCAATGCCACAACACTTCACGGAGGGAAGGGCCAAGAGCAGCGTGAGTACGCTCTTGCTAGTCTCAAAGCGGGACTGAAGGACATCCTGGTTGCGACGGACGTTGCAGGCCGTGGTATCGACATCAGAAATGTGTCGCTGGTCATCAACTTCGACATGGCCAAGAATATAGAAGGTAAAGAAGACGGAATAGTCTGCATGTGGTCAAAGTTTATTCTTGATGCAGTTGTTCGTCCGTTTTGGGCCGAGAAAAAGAATTATGTATCACCAGATATTATTCTCTGTGCTTGCAGGAAGACTATAGGAAACTCAAGTCTCTGGTAGATTTGTGCACATTTTTGTGTTGCAAAATGTTGTTAGTGAGACAAGAAGCCCCAAACCTTCAAGGTTTTGTGCCTGTCAGTGAAATAAGGAATTATAATGAGAAACAGATAAATGAGTGGTGGAAATATCTTAGAAGAATGGACAATGATTTAGATACTAGAACAAATAGTGTTGGTATGTCAAATACCACATGTCTACCCCCTATATACTTATGTATAAACGTATGACTCTGATCTTGAACTATTCCTTAACAATAACAACAACAAATGTATGTCAAAGGGCAAAATACTGATGAGAAATTGTGTATAAAATAATTTTCACTCTCCTCCTGACTCCGTTTTACTCCTCTCAACGTCCGTCCCCAGACTACACCCACCGCATCGGTCGTACGGGTCGTGCCGGCAAGACGGGGACGGCCATCACGTTCCTGACGCAGGACGACAGCAACGTCTTCTACGACCTGAAGCAGGTCCTTGTCTCCAGCCCCGTCTCCTCCTGTCCGCCGGAGCTCTCCAGCCACCCCGACGCCCAGAACAAGCCCGGCACCATCATGCAGAGGAAGCGCAAGGACGAGACCATTTTCATCTCGTAGCATCTCTCGAGAGAGGAAGTGAAATAGACGAGACATTGTTTGTGTTTGCAACATCATCATCATCATGATGCGGGAAAAACAGGAAGATGGAATTCCGACAGCATCCAACCCAACTTCAGCCATGTCACTCTTGAACGATGCTACTGCTGCAAGGCAAAAACTGCCAGAGAGAATATTTTGCAAATTTTCACCCGGCATCTGTCTACAAGTTTGGATTCATCACAAATTCGATGCTCTGCTTGTAGGGTCTGATTGCATCGGAGAACAGCAAGATAGTCTTTGAGTCTTATCCGATTTGTGTCATGTTTCCATGGTGATTTGATGAATCTGCATGAAAAAGAAAGTGGGAGGAGTGGCTTAGTATATCATGTCTCTTATCATGTGTGTAAAAATTAGGATGCATGTGAACCACCTCATACAACTGTCTCTTGCCGTGAGGGAGTACTTTTATGATTTTATCTTTTCTGTACCTTCTCTTTTACCCCAAGCATCGCTGTCAGTTTTGTTATTTCCAATAAAGACGGAGTGGTGTATGTGTACTAAGATTTGATTAGCTTCCTTTACCCATGGGAATCATCAAGAAATAGTGACTTTTTATCGACATCAGACACAGAATAGGATGGCTCAAAATGTTGTTTTGTGTTGTTTGCTTTACCTTTCTCCCTTTCGATGATTTTGTTTTTTATTTCTTAGCTACCATTTATTTGTGTGCATTCACAGCTTTCTCCACATCCTGAGTAATGTATTCATTGGCTCAACCACTCTTTACAGCATTCTTTGTCCACAAGAGCCATACTGATGGAAAACAAATGTTATGACCAAAATCTTATAAGAAAAGAATAAGGAGAAGGCATTCCAAAACAAAGACATGATATGTGTTGGGTTCCACGTGAGGCAAGACAAAGAATTTCATGCAGTGGTGATTTTTAGCTGGTGGTAAAGGTACATAAAGGCTATTATATATTTTATATTTGCCCAGGTTTTCACTGGGCGGACTGCATTAACATGACCGCTCTCATTCTGAATGTCTTGTTATGAGACAAGTTATGTTATGGGAAGGCTGATCCGACTGGGATATACTCGAGAATCTCGTAATATATTGTGTACAGCTTTATCACTGATCAATGATCTCTATATAAGTACATACACAGCTGAAGGATCTCGACCAGAGTAAAACTTAAGCGATGAGTGTGCCCTTCGATGCACACATTTGCTGACAGGCAATTCTATTCTAGTAGGCCAGCTTCTTATTCTTGGTTTTCGAATGCAGCCTGCTTGGCAGCGAATGAATATTGTTTCAATCGTGCCATCCTTCTCTTCTCATGTTACGTAGTCTTTAATAAATGCATTTCATTTTGCAATAAGTTGAATTTATTGGTACTCCAGAATTAGCTTTGACCAAGCCACTATTCAACTTTCACAATGTGACTTGAAACATACATTGCATATTGTGCTCTTAGAATTTAACTGGACTTAGGAATATTTATTGTGCTTTTTCTTCATCTGCCCCCAAAGCAATCCCTTGTAATACAGGACTTTAAAATAGATATTTGGTCAGCTTAGCTTGTATTTATCATTTCCCCACTTTTTAAACAAAATATATTGGTTAGTTTGCTTTTTTTCCTTTCAGAATGTGTTCCTAAGTGTGCATCGGTATGTTTTTTGTTTGTTTGTTTATTTGTTTTTTGGTATGCAGACATACACAATTTGTTTTGTGCAGATTTGAATATTTGATACATGTGAGACTGTAAGATGGTTCATGTGTGAACACTGCTGTTTCCAAATGCATCTTACTGAAGGACCATTTCTGTTGCTCTAGGGTTGGATGGCATTCGTCATACAGTTATGCCATTCCCGGACAGACAGCGGTCAGCATTAAGGGAACATCCTATCACACAAAAATTGCTCTCATAAAGATATCTTTCATTGCACTGACACTTGTGAAAGAGGCTCCTGGTAGTGTTTAATACTTTGATGCTAGTCTGAGATGAGCATCCTGAGAAATCATGAGCTAGGATGGATACTGTCAATTTGAAAGGGTGTATACTAAGTAGTTGAAGAGCTACCCTTTATTTCTATCAAGTTTGAGTATGACCATGTTGATAGTTGTAGCAATGAGACCCTATTGTCAATGTGTTAAAATGCAACCTGGTTTGGATACGGCATTCTTCACAAGGTAATAACCCAGTGTTCATGCTGACCAAGCTCAAATAATGATTACGTGTAGTCTATTTCGCTATAAAGCGAACCTTAAAGAGAGGTACTTCATTCTTTTTATTTCATTCTTTGCCTATCTTGATATATTTTAGTAAGTTATTTTTCTTATACACTTTCTGTTTAAAGTGTATGGAAATGTAAGAAATTGTAAATGTGTAATTTTTTTGTAATTGTGAAAAAAAAAGTTTTCTGCAAAGTGGATTATGTTGGAGCACATAATGGATTGTGCATTCTTGCTGTACACACTTTGTATTGTCAAAGAATAAGAAAGGAATAAATTCTCTTTAACAAGAACAACAACAACAACAAAAACCCTAGATGATTTTAGATGTTGTTCTCTGGAGTCATACCTATCTAATTAATTGCCTCTTGTTGTTTGATTGTGAATGTGTCTGTCTGCCTATTTACTGTATAATCATCGCCCTTGACTAGATATATATTCTTCAAAGCCTTTTGCCCAACATCTATACTATACTTCTATATATCCCCTTTTGTCATTTGAACCACTCTCAAGGAAAGCCATTGTCCCCTTCAGAAAATGAAGCAATTTCCTACTTTCAACAACAAACAACTCTTGATAATACAACCCATACAATGGAACCTCGTTATTACGAGGCCGGATATAATGAGGTACCTGGTATAACAAGGTTATTTTGCAGGTCCCATAGCTATTATATTCTTTTGTTTTTATCCCTGATAAAGCAAGGAAATTAAGGTGGTCTCAAAAGCTACGAGGTCTCCTTTCCACTTTTTTGTACTAACTCAATGGACAATTCAGTTCAATTCATTTTCATTCAATTTCATTCAATTCAAATCAATTCAAATCAATTTTATTGTCCATTTCTGAAAATTGGTTTTGTTTGCATGCATGACACATACATGAAATGCAAATATACAGAAGACAATTATAAGATAGATACATAGACATGCAAGAAATACCAACAATATGATATCAATGTAAATGTCAGAGATACATGAAATTGAAGGAAATACATGTATTAAATTGTTCATTGATGGAAATCGTGTTAGATGTGTTGTGCGTGTGTGTAATTGTGTCAAGTGTGTGTGTCAAATTGATTTCTAAAAGACTGGTATGAGTAATTGTATTTTCATGTCTACATGAGTGATTGTATAAACGTTTTGAAGATTATGTGTGTGTGTACAGCGTGTATATGTGTGAATGTAAATGAAAGTGGGTGTATGTATTACATTTTCTATGCATAATTATATGTATGTGTATACATATAATTATGTGTATGCACACATCTACATTTTTATGCATCTCCCTTTATGTATATAAATGATATATGTATACATACATATATCCCATATATATATATGCAGATATTATGTGCATTTATTTGTATGTATATGTATACATAGATAAATATACACACACATAAAGAACAGTTGAAACATAAAATGAAGGGAAATAAACTGGATACAGACTGATGAGAGAGAGTAGTGTTTTTTGAGGAAACAATGCTCTTTTAAAAATAACCTTGCTTTTATAGTAATTGAAATAAATGCATGAATGCAATCACGTTTTAAGAACACGAGCTTAGACATAAAAACCAGCTAAGCATATCAAAACATCGAGATTGGCCCTGCTCTGCAATCAAGTGGTAGATCCGTCACGCCACTAGCTACCAAACTCGTGGCGCCACACGTTGTACTCTTGGCGACACCGGGGCACACAGTGAATGGCATTCGATCCACATTCATCCTATCATGCATGCACGATACTTGCATTGACGGCGATGCGCGCGGCGCCAGCGATGCCAACATAAACTCACACACCACCGTGCCCATTCAACTGTATACTAGTATTCGTGTCCGATACCGCAACCACACAAGGAAGCCAAACAACTGTACGCCACCAGCACAATCTTGTACTACCAATAGCCTACTACACACTCGGTTACCATTGCCTCGGCGTTGACATGATAAAGCCGCTGACGCACTGACTGTAAACATTATACCGCCGGTGTTGTGTGAAGGAACAAGATGGCCGTGTAACTGTCATCGTCTGTCTGTATGTCTTCCACGCAAAATCAAGTGCTTTCCCATCTCTCATTTCCATGCTTGTCTTCGTCCAAACGAGCACCGCGTAGAGTAGAAAAGCCACCATCGCCGTATCGTTTTGACTAGTGCAGAAATTTCACCGCCAGCGCCAAATATTTGCCATGAGTACGAGCGCCAAGCCAGCCGTGGCTGGGACACTAACCCTCGCCGCAACTCCAGCGTTGTATCTTCTGTACAGGCTGCATGAATTCAAGCAGCGATGTAAGGACAGAAACTCAGCAGCCAGTATTCCTTCGACGGAGAGGCATATAACCGAAAAAGATCTCGTTATCCTGAATAGGAAAATAGTAAGTACAATATATATATCGTCCTTTTCTATTCTTTTGATAAATAATATATTCCCCTATCACATCCCTATACCAGCTTATGTTGTCAGTAGCATTCTTTGTATAGCAGATGATTTTACACACTGGTTATGTAGAGGTAACGCATGCACAATCTTACACTGCAGTGTTGTCTTCCATTGTATGATATTTTTAGACTACCGTCTACCAGATATTATAAAAATTTCAATAATAACAGCAATTTTAGACCATGTTCAATATAATTATGTATTTTGGTCTTTTGTAGCAGTTTGCAACAAATAATAGTGAATTATCTGGATTCCACTTACTGTAAAATAGACATAAACAAAAAATCAAATAAGTACATATCCACTAAGTTCCATTAAAATATATTATATATATATATATATATATATATATATATATATACAGTGTATTACTGTATATACTGTAGTGCATAGCTTGGTGCCACTCTGTGTAGCTCAAAGTATTTGCAAAATGTGGATGGTATTGGTAAAGACTTTGCCATGCTATTTGAGCTTTTAAAAGGGAAAGTTTTGGTTGAAAGATTCAGGTTTTAACCGGAATTTTTAGAAACCACTTATATGAAATATAAAAGAGCGTACAATTTCAAGAGGAATTAAAGGCTTATTTTATGAACGTTGTTAATTAAAACCACTTTGTTTTGCTTTGTTTTTTTTTTACATTTCAGCTATTTCAAAACTGATTTTCATCAAATAATCTTTTAATTTACAAGTCTTGAAGTTGTATGCTCTGGAATATTTCAAATAAGTAATTTCTAATTTTCTTGCAAAAAAGGAAAAACCTGAATCTCCACCTCAACCAAAACAAAACCCTTAATCCGCCAGTTGGATTTTGTATCATATGTGTACATGACCAGGTATATTCCGGTTCATTTTAATGGAAAATGTTTTTAGGGTATAATTTTTTTTTTTCATTTTCTGTGTACTGTTGTAGAGTATTTTGGTTTTTCTTTACTCATAATTCATGAAATAAATTGTGCAAATATGTGCAACTATTGTAAATAGTAGAGTTTATGCCATACGGATATATTTCATATATTGAATGTGACACCAAATGGATCTTGTCTGACATTGTGGGTGATTGAATATTCTCAATTGAGAATCACAGTGAAGGAATGAGAAATGATTTAATCCGTTTTCAGCAGAAAAGCTATTGTGCATTCATACCTTGGGAACAAGACACATGATACAATGCGTGTTTGTTATGGGCAGCAACATTTTTACAAGTAGGATTTCTAGATATCTGCCAACTTGTGAAATGCGAAAAAATAGTAAAAAGGGAAGAAAAAGAAATTTACTACATCTACTCATACTGTACAGTACCAAGAGCACTGTGTGTATCTATTAAGTTTTGCAATGTGTATCTTTCTCAGGCTTGTGTAAACCACATATAAGCATCTTTGATGCTCTTGTCATAAGAAGCCTAAAAATCATGTATCAACATATGAATTGTGAAAAAAAATACCATACATGTACCAATAATGATTCTTTTTGTTGAAAGTTAGAAAAAAGTTTACAATTGCTAGGCAGTTGCATTGTTGACCAATGATCCATATGTCAATGTTATGAGTAAACAGGTTTCCTCAAACCCCCTTGGAATACAATTGTGAATAATAGCTGGTATGCTAGTGATTTGTTACTGAGTGATAAAGAATTGACTCCATGTCAGAACCAAAAAAAAAAATTGTTGTCCTCATAGGGCAAAGGGAATGTCATTAGAAGCAGAAGTAAAGGAAAGTCAAACTACAAGTGATCCATGTAGTGATATGTGAAGGTGAAAGTAGATGTGGATCACAGGTAATGAGACACCTGTAGTGTGTATAAAATGCATGCTACAGAAATTGATGATTTCTACTAAGTCTGCAAGTCAATTATCTAAATTGTGCCATCAAAATAACGCTTTTTTAACCTGCTCACGTGTACGTGCAATGTAAATGTTACTTCTCTGTTTGTGATAGAAAGCTGGTGCTTGCAGTATTCACCAAGATCATACCAAATCTGTGCGTTAGTTTTACCCTGTACGTACCGTAGTTTGCTGCAACAGTTTTTTAAAGCATCGACAAAGCAAAGATTCTATACTTATTGATTTAAGCCATTGAGGATGGACAAATTTTGCTACAACACGCATTTCCCATAGACACCTGCCCGAGTATACTCGGGACTCATCCTCGACAGGTTAAAAGTGATAAAAAAGATCAGATAACTACTGTAGATATGAAGCTGTTTTAAAAGAATGAGTAAAATGAGACTGATTCATTGCATTGAACCTACTGAAGGCATGTACTCTCTGTATTATATCAAAAGGAATTAGATGAATATAAGAATGCATAACAGCAAAAATTGATAATTTACAGTTATGTTATAAATATTTACATTGCAAATCTAATGAATAAATGCCTATTTGGATAGTGAAGGGTTTCATTCACAGAATGCATCAACTTAGATATCAGCAGGCAGATAAGGTTTCCCGAAAGACTTATACAAAGAACTTACTTGTAATAAGAGCTGATTTTGAAGTGCCACACTCTCCTTATAAATGATAGTTACTGTTAATGGCAGCAGTCGACTGTTGGAAATGCATATTGCTGTAGTGGTTGTCATCATTCTTAGAAGTTTTTGTAAAAATATGTCTTGCGTTGACTGTTTTTCAATTTCACTTTCCGTCAATATGTAGTATATCAGCTTAAGAATAGCAAAGAGTCAAGCTTGTTACTCACTTTGTGATACAAAAAGCAAATGAGTAAAAAACAAACTTAAAACAGATGTTAACTGTTTTAAACCTAAATTTTCCTTGCTTGAAGTGTTGCTTGTGATACATTGTGCATGCTACATGATACACTAAAATCATAGTTTACAATGTTTTCATAAGTTTGTTATGCTATAGATCATACAATTCTTCTTACCTTTCTTCTCATATTGCATGAGCTGATTGGCTCAACTGGAAACAGTATCTTTTAATTGAAATGGATGTTAGTTTGTACATGTACAAGCAATCATCATGGTAAATAATCAAAATGAAAGTACGTAGTGTAGACGATGGATATGCCTGTAGGTCACCACCATGTGGTAAAAAAGATGTCATTTGATATCTTTTGAGAAATGGAGTTGAGGTATTCATGCATGAATGCCGAATGCATCAGGAATCCTGTAGATTAAATTCATTTCAGTGTGAGCGTCTTTGGATTTTTAGTTCAACCTTTCATCATTGCTAATGCAGTATATCTTTCTGTGAAATGTTGGGTATTTGTGGCATTATTGTGCAAAATAATTCAACCAGTATATGCCTTGAGGATTTGTTCCATGCAAAGGCATATATCCTCTTATCTTTTGTGACAATTATCACTTTGAATTAAATTCTATGTGTGTGCTTTGTGGAAAATCAGGAGTACTGAGGTTAAGGAAAAAGTGTAAGATCATGTAAATTTGTGATGCCCAGAAAATTCCACTTTCTGAACTCCCGTTATTCTCAGGTCTCCTAAAGTGATAATGATGTTGCAGTTCTGAGCATAGGTCGGGTTGTGTGTGGAAAACATTTGTGTTCGGTTTTGCTTTGGATTTTAGCCCGTATGCTTGTACAGTAGACCCTATGAATGTAATCTGGGGTTGGCACATACCGTGCATGCTTGAACAAATTTGCTAAAACTCGCATGGATGGCCATGTTGGTGTGAGTCATTGTTCTGTACATACATACCCTGGGCATCTGGTAAAGTAGCAGATGTTGTTGATGTAGTCTGTTCAAGAAAACATGAAACAAGGCAGCTAGAGCTCTGCATCAGTTAACTCTGCGAGAATTAATGTGTACTAGATTGCCGCATTTCATATTGTACATGTGTTTCTTTTCATGCAAGAGTAAAGTGTGTACGATACTAGATCTTTGATGTAGGTTTACGCTTTGCATCCACCATATTGAGACTGAATGACATTTTAGCTTGAATTTGATTGTGGCAGTTAATAATAGTGAGTTGACTCTACAGGCATTTATCTCTTATTTTTAAGCTGTAACCCTGACCAAAAAAAAAATGATAATGTATACTAAACACTGTTATATCTCTTTGCTGTTCATCTTTCATCGCAAGTAGGAATACTCTTATCATTTAATGGCTGATATGATTTGGAAATCAATGGCGAACAGATGCTAACGTAGTCAGGCTTGCTATGGTAACGCATACAAAAATCTACACTTGTAGTTGCACCAATGAATTACAGTAGTCAACAGCGTATAGTTTATCATCTTTGCAGCAAGGACAAGAGCTTAATGGATTCCACAGTTCTAAGAGCTGCATACAATGTAATATCTATATGCATGTATTACCCCCAGCCGGACAAATACATACACTATGCACACACACACACACACAGCATTAACACCAAGTCAATGCGAATTTGAGTCCCACTGTTCTGTGTACTGAATATATTTGACATCTTCCACTGCCCAGATACAAAGTGTGTCTCCTTTGGAAGGCTGACGGTATACATACTGTACATGTAGATGGAAAGAGTCAATCTCATGCACACGGGAACATATTGCCGCTGATCTATGTAAAGCACGTTGCATAAGATCGAAAGTGACACCGGTGCTGCGTTCTCCAGATAGCACCGGGCCTGACGAGGAGAGTAATTTGTTTCAATCTAAATATTTAGGCAATCAATCACGTGATGATGTGAAAACGGTCGACGTGGGGGGAAAAGAATGGCGAAGGCAGCTGTGTGTACGTGTGCGGGCATGTGTGTATGAGATTGTGTCTGTTTGTGTGTGAGTATACGAGCTTTCCTTTTTTTCAATCAAATTTCTGTAGTTGTGTGGTGCGGGGGGGGGGGGGGGGTGATCCTTTGTGGCAAATTAATCACCAAAAAAATTCCAAGTATTGCCCAGATAAACTCACTCTGGTTCATATCATACAGTCTGTATACTTTATTTGTGTGTGTGTGTGTGTGTGTGTTTTCAGCATTAGATAAAATTGAAATGCCAGGCATCATTCCAATACACCCATTATTCACTGCTGATAATCTAAACAACATCCCAAAGAGTGATTATGAGTTCATGGAAAGGCAGTATAGGGAACAAATTCAGTGTATTTGGTTTATTACTTATCAATCTCGCTTGATTGTGCACTGGATGACGTCAAACATACAAAACTGGTCAGTGTTACGGTGAAATATATTCAGAGTATGAAAGAGGTCCAGGGGAAATTCATCAACAGGGAGAATGAGATTGCTGTCTTCAAATGTAGTGAATTCTGATTAAAGTCAAAAATTTGTTCTGTGAAAAACACAAGATTTTCTGGAAAGGTTACTTCCTTCCCTCTCCTCCTCCCCCCACAAAAATTACTCTCCAGAGCATGTTGCCAATAATGCCGGAGCTGAGATTTCCTTCTTTCAGAGAACGAGAGGAAACTACAAGGTGGAGAGTAGAATGAAAGATTGCAGCAGCACATGAAATACCAAACCTGTAGCAATCCTGACAGTGACTGTAGCCAGAAGTAATACTTATAGTTTAAAGTAATACCGGTAATAAAAGAACCAGAGAAAAAAGAATTTTGTACTCTGGTTCATTTCTCCAGCAAATACACCATAATTGTACTCATATTGCAAAATACCCCCATTCCACAGAGATTTTTTTTTTTCTCACTGGTCACTCGTCGGAAGCAAATGCTTCCGGTCACCAACCAAAGTGTATCGGATCCCAGTCTGATGAATCTGCCTTGATGTTTGTTGACTATTAGGTCAGTGTCAGATGTGGCGGGTGTTGTCTGATGAAGCAAGATCGTCTAATGAGGTTTATGTGCAACATATGATATGTCTGACACTAACCTGATAATTGACCAACATAACTCAGTTTCATCAGACTGCAATCTGATACACTTTGAATGGTGGCCGGAAACAAAAAAACTTTGCTTCTGATGAGTGACCAATGAGAAAAAAATCTCTGTGGAATGGGGGTATAAGACACTGAACGCTTTGAACAAAGGAAAGAGTTTCGGACATTTGTTGTGAAGACAGCTCTTCAAAGTTCTTGGAATTCAAAAATAAAAGTGAAGCGCTTGTGACAACACTTTTTGTTTTCTTCACCTCATATGTAAAAATGCTGAAGTAGCAGGTTAACAGCTCTTGACAGTTTTCCCAATTATTCCTCTCAAAAAGGTCTATCAGAGAAATTGAAGTAAGTCTATCTTGAGAAAGATACATTACTGAAGTTATTGTGCATGAAATGAAACAACAACACAGTCGTTAAACCATCCTTGCACCATCATTAAACAGAGAATAGGGAGAAATTGTGCTTTTATGAAAGTCGTGGTCATCATAATTTGCTGCAATATTATACATTGTGTCCTGAAAAGAGGGTGGTGATTGATGTGTTTCAAACATTTAGTGTAATTTAATAGGTTCATGTCCTTTTTTTCAACACTTCAACAGTGTCAACTCTTTTCATGTTGCAGCCTGTATGATTCTGGAGTTATAATGTGACAATGCATTGTTGTAGGGCTATTATTGCATCATTATGATTACCCTGTGTGTTTATGTTTGATTAGCCATGATCAGTTTTACATGTGTTTGATATGAACATTAAAATCAGCTTTAGGGTCAGCAGGGCAGTTGTGCAAGGATGCTTGTGATTTTTACATATTCATCCGCATCGAAGGCTCTAAGAGATATAATACCAGTATGTCATATATTTTGCATTCGTACATGCTCAATATTTCCCACATTTCTAAGGGCTTGTAATAGGCAATTGCTCAAGTTGTTGAATTTGCCATTTTTGAACAACAATAACAGAATGGGAAATGACTCCAGTGGTTGTCCTTATTCAAAATGCAGTTTGCAGTTTTCCACTTCAGGGCCCTGTTGCATATATGCAATCAAACATAAGACAGAAAATCGCGTACATGAGTCAGGTATCAGCCAATCAGAATTGAGTATTCAGAGACTTATGTTTTATTTTCTGACTTCAATTTGATCTCAACTCTTATGCAACAGGGCCCAGAGGTGATAAAGACAGTATATTTGCTTGAGTGCAGTATTTTGGCTTGTTGTTACAAATATTGAGCAGCAGTCAAATCACAAAATTCACAGAAATAAAAACACAAAAACATCTGCTGTATGCAGTAATGTACACTGTACATTCAGCTCCAATGAACATTCTTAACTTTCCATCAGATTCAGCCAAAACTTAGAGTGTAGCAATAAATCTTCAAAGCAAAAAGATCTTACAGTTTGGCCTGAATCTTAACTTACACTGAGTGTGAGCAAATCAATTGTCACTATTAAAGTTAGTTGATTTTTTTATGAGCAGTTGCTGTTAGAGAACCTTGAAATGAGTGTCACTGTGATAATCACCAGAAGTGTTTTAATCTTAAAAATAATAAAAAATAAACAATATGGAAACCTTTAAATAAGAAGTTTTCCTTCTTTAATTTATATCTAGGCCTAAAAGCCATACTGCAGAACTGGAATGAAAAAGAGATTAAGATACAAGAATTGTCATTTTCAATATTTTGATGTATTGAAAGGTAACTGCTGTTGGGTTCAAGTTAGTGTTAGCAAGATTCTGCGTCTCTTTTTTTTTCCCTTTAATACAATCATTGCAGACAATCATCACAGTATGTTTCATTATTATGGATAAAGGAAGATCGTGAATAAAAAATCTAAGGGTTAGATGTGATTATCCGCCTTTAAGCTCTGCATGGGCTCGTGTTGCTGGATTGAAGAGCCAGCGTGCCCAATGAGCCTGAACATTGAGCAAGCCATAATCAACCTGCGGGCATGCTCCACTGGAAGCCACATGTCAACGTACTTGTTACTTTAGGAGCATGATGTGCAATAAAATTCATGTTTAATCCAACACTCTCGACATGGTTGAAGCATGATTTACATCTGACTGGATTTTGCTGTTGTTGTTTTGTTTTGAGGGTTTTTTTTTCCTTGTGGCAGCTAGGTGAGTCAGGATATTATGAGGAGAAATATTTCCTATTTGTTGGTGGTGTTGTTCTCTTTTTTATATCGGTCCAGAATGCGGCATTGGTCCTGTTTTCAAGGCACTCCCTTGTACACACAAGACATTAAATGTGTCCTTGCTGCAGTGAAAATGGTAGCATCGCTTTTGTTCTTAATGTTCATCTACATGTTTATACAGAACATTATGTCACAACAGTCTTGTGCACCATTTCTGTTACATTTTAATGCAAATGCAAATGCCCCTGCTTGATGTATTCTTTAGTATATTGTAGGCTTATCACAGTGCTGTAGTATCAAGGGATCATGAATAAAGCTTAACTGCAGAATGTGACTTGCCTTGTCTGCTTGTGCTTTTATTCTCTGCGAATGCAAGCAAATCTAAAATCGATTAACTTTGTACAAAATACAGACCTGACTTTCCTTTGCCTCAGTATTCTCTCCATTTTTCTCCCTCTGGAAATTTACTTTGTGCACTTGCATGAAATTCATTCATTCATACATTTTTTTTTAAAATAATAAAATCATTTAGAAATATGTACAGTGCAAAATGTTTATGATAATTGTAAGCCATCTAAAATCTAAAAATCTGTTATCTTTGTACAATGTGCAAAGCTCACTTTCCTTTACCTCAGTAATTCTCTCTATTTTTCTTCCTCTGGAAATTTACATTGTTTACTTGCCTGAAATTCATTCATTCATTCATACATTTATTCAGTAATAAAATCATTTGGAAATAACTTAGTGCAAAATATTCATAATGATTGTAAGTCATATAATGTACAGGTAGGCATACAGCTTGTTCAATGAAAGTCAGAGGCTTGTTAGAATAGAGGGTACTGTTAAGGTGCATTAAAATCATTGAATAGAAATCAACCATATACTTTGTATGTATTGTACATGTAGTGACTACATAGTCAGATTAAACAAAAAAAAAACACAAAAAAAAAGACAAAGACAAGATGTACTACAGTGTTGTTACAGAAGAAAAGCCCAGAATACTAGGCACATGGTTTTCCTTAAAGTAATAGGAAAAACCCCTGTGGATGACCCACACCATGCAGTCAAACCATATCTAATAAAGTTCTTGCCATTTTGAAATGCATGCTTGTCATGTGTAGGTGAATACTCAGTTGATCGTGGGCTGCCAGATGATAAATCCAATAAAGTTTTGGTGGTGAGGAGTTCTCTCCCCCCCCCCCCCCCCCCCCTCCATCAGCACACTTGTTTAGTGCCTGCATGTGTATGTATATCGTTGATGTGCATTTGTACCATTCATGTTTGCTCCATGGGAGTGTACTGTAACATTGGCACCAACACTTAATATAATCCGCACCATAATCAAATTGTCTGAGAGCCTGCATGGGTACTGCTATTTTGGGGCTCCGGGAGAAAAAAAAAATCCACTCTGGATAAATTGATAATCTGTGGAATGGAATCGAATGCGCAGTATAATATGCAGCTTTTTGCTCTATAGCTTCTGTAAGTGCATGTTTAAAAATACAAATGGATGGTCGGCATTGTGATGCCAGGAGTGTAAAGGAGGGAAGTGGGGGGGGGGGGGGGGGGGGAGGGGGGGGGGAGGGGGGTGGAGAATGGACTTGTGCTAATGGCAAAAGGAGAAGCACACTCGGGGTTATGTATGCTAATACATTGATCCTTGACTTGCCTGCCAATTGTCCCTATACTATCTCTGACCTTTTGTTTCAAATGTGATCCTGCCACGTGATCCGTTAGTGTGCACGGGAGAAGCTTGTATAGGGCCAAACTGTGAGCAAATGCAGTACGGGGGGATCTGGAATATTAAGGTGCAAAAGAAAAAAAAAAAATCTGCAGCAAATATTGCTTCTGCACACGTCACCTCATGACGTCTGCCGCCGGCGCTGGTTGGGTTTGATAACGGGGCCCAAATCCGATTTGTGCTGTGTATGCCTGCAAACAAATGCTAGCAGCTCGATATTCATTGCCCCGCATCAGTATAAATTCTGACATTTTGAGTTCAGGGTGCAAATCATGCGCCCCGTCATATATACTCCTTCTGCCTACCGTCAGGGCTTTGCTGAAAGTGATCCTTGGCTAACATAGAAATATTGTCTGGATTTGCACTCATATTTGAAGTGATACCCATTAAAGTGGTTATGACCTGAAAAAAGTAAGCTGCCTAAATTTTGAAAAATTGCAATGCAAACAGGCTTCTTCCATCAAAGATCAACTTGGTTATGAATGCTCAGTAAGCCACAAAGTATTCATAGGTGCTAGATATTGGTATCATTGCTGGAAGCAAACATTTTGCTTTTAGTCTTTTTTATTGTGTTCCATCTGTTTCAAATGTACAAGCATTATGTACTCGATGAAACTCAGATTATCATGAAAGACCATCATTGTATTTTTGTTTCTCTCCTCAACTGAAAAAGAAAAATATGATGATTTCAGAGTGCTGTGATGATGTAAGGGTTCTAGAAGTTCACAATTTCTTGCTTCCACCTGTAAGTCAGGTTTATTCAAAGTATAAGAAAGAGTTTAAGAAAGAAAACAGGAGAAGAATTGAGGTGTGGGTGGAAATAGGAGACAGGACAGAGAAAGGAATGGAAGGAAAAGAAAAGCTATAGAAGAGAATGGAAGAGCTTAAGAAAGAGATAATATAGGGATAGGAAAGAAATTGGAGAAAGGAATAAAAGTTGAGTTTTAAAGCGACCAGAAATGAGAATTAAGCCAGTGGATGTTTGATCCTCATTGCTACAGTGCACTAGAATAAAGCACAAATGAGAAAGGTAAAGGTGCGTGCAATTGGACTTTAACCAAAATTTTCTAGTTAAAGGGATAGTACAGTATTGGTGGAGGTGAGAATTGGGCTTTTAACTTTTTGCAATATACCAAGAAAACACTTATGAAATAGTACAGAGCATACCATTTTAAGAGGAATTCAAAGTTTACTTGATAGAAATCGGGTTTGGAATGACGGAAACATCCAAAAACAAGGTAAAACAAAGAGATTGTGTGAAAGTGTGGGTCCCACACTTTACTAGAATCGCTCTTTTTGGATATCTCAGCTATTTCAAAACCAATTTTCATCAAATAAACGTTGAATTCCTCATAAAATTACATGCTCTTTCATATTTCATAAGAGGTTTTTCATTATCTCACAAAAAAATGTTAGAAATCTGAAGTTAGGTCTCAACCGAAACTGTACAATCCCTTTAAGCTACCAAGCTTCTTCTTTTTTTTACTACCTTTCTCGCTCAGTCTCTCCTCTCTCTCTCTCTTTGTCCTGACGTCACTCAGTTTTGTCAGGCGTACATTGCCACGACACCTGCTACCACAAGCTTGTGCAGCTAATGATGATTGTAATTAGGACCCTCCACCTGTAACCATGACGCAGTTCATTCCCGCACCACCAATTGTCTTTTCCGCCTAGATGTCGCCCCCCTTCCTCCATCGCCAGCGAGAAACTGTGGCCGTCGTCTGCCAAGCAGAAGGCCGTATAAATTTTTGCTGCCGCTCTAACGAACACAGTTGATGCACTTTTAGCTCTCAAGTTATGCATGATAAAATGTAGCAATACACTGGTAGCAAAGAGGACTTTTGAAATGTACATTAAGGAGTCATCCTTTTAAGCACTCATTTGAGAAGCAAAAAGCCATGAGATCCACAGGCTCTGTATGCACCATTACGTATATGTTTTTTCTCGGCTGACAAGTGAGGATGTGCATCTTACATGGTTACAGCTCGTTATTCCGACGGTTCATTATTTCGAAGGCTCTTCAGTCCGAAGATTTGTTATTCCGTAGGTTCATTATTCCGAATTTCATTTTCGGATTAACAAATCTTCGCAATAACGAACATTCAGAATAACGCCACAAATGTTTGGATTGATGAACATTTTTCATTTCCATATTAATGAACCTCTAGGTATAGGGAATTTGTGTGTTTCGGATTAACAAACCTTCGGAATAACGAACCTTCGGAATAGCGAACCTTCGGAATAGCGAACCTTCGGAATAACGAACAGCGCCCATTTACACGTACATGTACTATGAGAGGTTGTACAGCAAGGCACACATGTACAGTGTGTATATTGCAGAAGCCCTCCTTAATCATAAGCTATGTATGTTTTAGAAGCAGAAGGACATAAGATCCACATGCTAGACAGAGAGTCGAGGCGTATTTACACCTATCTTCCACATTCATTAGTCTGTGTAATGATATACAGTTGTAGGTGAGTCAGGTTGTGTACTGTATTTCAATATCAGGGCAGAGCTAGAATTTGTGTTTACTTTAATAGCTAGTTTTCTGCTAAAACCCGTAGGTGCATTTCACCAAGATGATTTGACTTTTTAACCATGCATAATCACACTTCTGTTGTCAAAGGATTGTTTGTATGATTATAATTATTTTGTGTATGTTGCCAGTACATTTTAGACTAGCACCCTTACTTGACATACAATGGTTTCTTATTGCCACCCATTCTGTTTCAGGGCCAAAGAACTTTGAGCATTCAGAGTTATACGGTGTATATCATATGGCAATTCGAAAAGAGCAAAAAATTCATCGACATTTCAGCATTTCATGCTATTTTTAAAGCATTTTTTTTAAAACCAAAAAACATGCTCACACCTACAAGACAGTGATAATGACATCCCGGAATGACATACAATGTACATCATAGTACAACATTATGTTATAAATGTCATAAATGATTGGTTTACTCATGGGACCCTGACTGTTGAATTCATTCAAATGAGATTCCTTGAAAATGCTTTCCTGAATTTATATCCCTAATGTCCATCTACTGAGCAAAGAATAAATCAGTTGCTTACTTAATCATTACCTCATATTTCCTTCATGAACCCTGGCTCAAGAGCTGTATGGAATACATGGTTCTTGTGCCCTTTTTCCTGGTATTTTGGTCCCTGGGACAGAGCTTGAGTGGTGAAAATAATGGCAATGCCTAAAGAATGACGTCTTTATCATGGAAACAATCATTGTCGCATTGTTGGTGATGCTTGGAATCGTTAAACACTAATTTTACAGGCGATATCAAAATGCCATCACGCAGTTGCTGGGTAATAATCTGTCATCATTCACTCTTGAATACTTATAAAAAGTATGATGTAGAACCTGTCAGAATACAGTGATGAATTATGCCTTAATATGAATTATGTTGTTTTTTGAGATAAAGCAATCATCACAGTGTATGTTCTTAATGCAATTCAATTTGGAACATCCAAATGTAATGGGATTTTAGTTTGCTGGCAAAGACATGGTTATTGGTAAATTTGGTTTAGAAAAAATGTTTGCTGTCAGCATCATAAAGTGATATGTGTTATGAATAACAGTGTTTTTCAAGCAGACATTTTATCGGAGCTCATGAAACTTGCATACGTTCTACATGGTTGTGTCAATTGTTTGTATTTGATGGCAAGACAGTTTGTTGATACATGCTCTTTGATACTGCTATTTTGTAATCATTTTGTGTGTTGTATCATAAGCCTAATGCATTTCCCATACTCCAGAAAGGGTCAAAAGAAATAAATGTTCAATGTTCAAAGTTATCCTTTCACAATTTGTTTTCAAAATGGATTTGTGGTGTTATAATGGTGACTGCAAAACAGACTAAAAATTGCTCCTCCTGTACACATTTGTTCATGTCATTGAGTAGCAATTCTCATAAAAATTTCATTGTAATTGGAAAAATGTTTTTTAAGAGATGGGAAAAATTGCTTTTCGAAAGATCAAATGTGTTCAATGATTGATTTAAAGTGGGGATGTATAGCACATCGACTTTGGCAATTTTCTGAGCACATATACTCAAGTAACTGTCAGTTTAGGCCAAATCTCATACTAGCCGTGATAGTGCATTCTCAATGCACCATCAAGTATCAGTGAATAATTCACAATTTTGGATATAATTTGTCTTCTCATCAACTTGAATGGAGAAAGATTCTGAAAGAAGTGAAGTATACCACACCACAATGGGGATTTTATTTCAACCGAATCATTGAGATATTCTTGATTCAAAGCTTGTTCTAAATTTCCCTCCCTGAATGGTATCAATGCTCTATAGACAAATGGTATGTAAATGGAGCAACATAGAATGCAAATTGATCTGAATCACAGCTAATTCAGAGCTCAATGTTTCTGAAGGCCATACATGTATGCACCTGCATTTATTTTACTTTTGCAATCAATTACTGATTATCAATTTTATGTCTTTTCCTCTTCCTGTAGGAAAAATTACTCCGAAAGCTAGACAAGTATGATCGAGCCGAGACATTCCCTACCAAAGATGAAGAGGTGAGTGAAGAAAGTGTTTGTTGTTGTTGTTGGGGTTTTTTTTGGATGCAGGGTTTGGGATTTTATTTTTGACCAGTGAGAAATTGAGGGAATGTTCATTATTCTGAAGGTTCATTAATCTGAAATTGAAATATGGTTTGTTATTCCAAAGGTTCTAAATTGTGACACAAACAAATACCGTATTCCTAGAGGTTCTTCTATCCAAAAATGAAAAGGGTTCATTAATCCAAATGTTGGTAGTGTTATATACCCAAGGTTCATTTTTCCGACAGTTTGTAATTCCAAAAATGAAATAGGGTTCATTATTCTGGTGGTCTGTTAATATGTAAATGGAATAATAAGGTTCATTTTTCCTAAAGTTTGTTTATCCAAAAATGAAATAAGGTTTGTTATTCCAAAGGTTTGTTAATCCAAAAATGAAGTAAAGTTTGGTAATCTGAAAATGGAAAGATGGTCATACTAACGAACCTTACTTTGTTTTCCGATTAGTGACCCTTTGGAAGAAAGGAACCTTCAGAATAACGAACTGTGACCTGAAATTCAGCTCGTCGTGTGTGTGAAGATTGCAATGGATTTGTATCGTAATGGAAACAGAGATGGGGAAGATTAATGGACTTCATGAACTAGAAATCGAGTTAATTTCCCTAAAGATGCGATTGCCACGTGGCTTCACGCCACAATGTTACCTTCGACGGTTTGTGTGGGATATCAATTTGAAAGAGACTGGAGATGGTTTTGAGAGCTGTGGAGAGTGAATTGAAATTGGTGATTTATGTGTTGATTGGCTGTGATGTCAGAGCAGCTTTCTCTCCTATTTTGACAAGATTTTCGCTCCTAGCCTGTACCCTGCAAGATTTGAGAATCCTCTTAATTGAGCTTAAACAAGAAGTACAAGGTTCAGTATGTAATGGGTTTGAAGAGAATTCATTTCATTTTCATTTCCATTTCCAACCAAAAAGCAAAAACAAAAACCCAATGCAATAGTGCTCAAAGATTTACATTATTTTTGTACAGAGTTACATGTATACAAAATCAATACAACATTTTTATAAAGGAAAATAAAATGAACAAAAATACAATTTCATGCTTGCATACTTGAAACCTATTAGAACATACTGAAACAAAGTTGTTTGAAATATGCAGCTGAAAAGAAGGACTTGTAATTTGCATTCCCATCATATGGACAGAAATTTACCAAGAGCTAGTGGGAAAAAGCATGAAAAAGTGTATGACATTCAGGTAACAATCCCATGGAAATTTGAGCGGAACCAGTCTGAGATCTCATTGTATATAATCCTTCACATTACACAATATAAGCCTTTAGTTCAAACACAGTATAACACCTACTGGACAAGAATTCTGTGGGAAACTCAATTTAAGCATGAATGTTTGGTAGCATTATAAAAGGCTCTTACATTAAAGTCCAAAACAACAAGACTTTAGTTATTCTTTCCTTCTTTGTGATATGAAGAAATACAAAACTTTGATTCCTTATGTTTGTGCAAAATATATTGATAAAGATGTTTCCACACATTGTGAAAAATATCAAATAGTATTCATTTATCATTTTAAACATGTTAAAAAAAGCACAACAGCACCAAGCTGTCCAAAGTACTACCAAGTTAACAAATCACAAATGCTGTAAAAAGCCCTAATTTGCTTGGAACTTGACATCCCTCATTTTTTTCAATATTTTGTTAGTCTTTGATTTTGTCAGTTACATTTCCAAAGTTTTAATGAAAGATATTTTGTTCTTCATTCTGTCATAATCTATTATTTTGTCAGTCACATTTTCCAAAGTTTTATTGAAAGGTATTTTATTTTTCATTCTGTCCTAATCTATCAATTGCTGTTTTTTTTTCTTCTTAGCTTCATTACAACTTTTTCTGCAGGATAAATACCTCTAGTGGTTAGTAATGTCTAAGATTGCATAGGCCTTCAAAGGACAGGGAAAAAATTCTGAACAGCTTTACAGTGTGTTTGTAAATCTGTCCACTTGTTGTGTATATGAATGAGGGACTAATCCTTCCGAGACATTCAAAGAAAGTGAAATATATGTATTCATTCAGTACCACCCTAAAACCCAAGCCTTGTAGGTAGCAGATAAAATAGATACTCACTCCTTTGAAAGTATCATTTACACCTATGGCCTCCAGTAAACTATTGTACTGGTTCCTTTGGAGGAGATGGGGTCATTTGAAGTAATATATTATGTCTACATGTGTGTAGGACTTTTTTTTCATAGATTTTATAAGTTGAAATCAAGAAGGAATTTGTCCTAGCATGGCAAGTACAATGTATACAGTGTAGCTGGCACTGCATCTGCAGGCCACGTGTATGCGCAAAACGTGACTCGCTGTATCGTACACATACATCAACATACCCTTTCTTCAAGTTGACCTGAATCTGTTAACCTGTACCCTTCAGCAGGGATCAGGGTTTATTATGATCATGAGGAAGATATTCAAAGTCGTACATGGATGTTGTGACAAGTTGTAATTCTTCAGCTTTTCACTGCTTTGGATTTCATTACTCCTGTTGATGTCCAGAAATTGTGGCAAACACAGTGAAATGATAAAGCATGTGGAATGTTTCTCCTTTTGTACATCATTAGTTTTCTACTTGAAACAATTTTTATTGCAAGATTTTAAAGGGATTGTACAGTTTTGGTTGAGACCTAACTTCAGATTTCTAATATTTTTGGTCAGATAATGAGAAACCTTTTTATGAAATATGAAAGAGCATGTAATTCTAAGAGGAATTCAGCATTTATTTGATGAAAATTGGTTTTGAAATGGCTGAGATATCCAAAAAAGAGCGATCCTAATAAAAGTTGGGGCCCAGCTTTTATTGTGACCACTGTGTTTTACTTTGTTTTTGGGTGCCTCAGCCATACCAAAACCAATTTTCATCAAATAAACTTTGAATTCCTCCTAGAATGGTATCCTCTGTACTATTTCATAAGTGGCTTCCTGGTATCTCAAAAAAAGTTAAAAGCCAAATTCTCATCTCCGCCAATACTAAACTATCCCTTTAACAATGAAGATGCTAACAGTATTAGACATTTTATACCAAGCAACATTCATGTATCCAACTCTGAAAGGGTGCTCAAGGCACTCGCGATTAAATGTTTGTAATGATACAGAGACAAGAGATGTAATGTGAGTCGTATCTTGACATATACCCTTCTAGGATCATGTTGCACTTGAAGGTGAAACTTTATTGAAGACTTGGTGGGTTAAACAAGGCTGAAAGAAATCTCTCTTATTCCTGATACACTTTTGTTTTCAGTTAAACCCTGCAGGAAGACATTCAGATATTTGAGAAAGTTGTTTAGACTGCTGTTAAAACTTTAATTGTACTACATATCTACTACAACAGACATATCAAGTCACAGAAAGTGAGATAAATGATGTCCAGGGAATGGGTAACTCACATTTTCTTTTCCCTCAAAGTAAAATGCCCTTCTGATGTATTTGTAGATTTTATTTCTGCCTCTGACGAAGATTCTGCTGGGATGGAAGCTCATGCAACCCCCTTTTGGCTCATTTTCACTCCATTGGTTTGCCACTATTGGATATAAGCAGTTTTCTTGAGCTTGTTTGCCACATCTTATTTCAAATCATGATTTCTGACACTTTCAAATCTGAATGTTGTTCCTTGCATGCATATATACAACAACTAACGGTATTCACACAAATAAGCAGGCACAGCGCTTTGACGTCAATGCAAATATGGAGCTTAAGTGACCCGTTGTGGTTACACTCTGCCCAAAGCAGAAGAGTTGTACTCGAGTTCTTTTTCCCCAGGAATGTTTGGTGAGACTCCCAAAATAGTGAAGAGAGTGGGTGTGTGAGTATCATTCATTCAACCATTCAGAGTCACTTCAGGGTATGATGTCATATATCCCAGGGAATCGCGAGGTCATGCCCAGGGAGTTTATTGAACACCGCTATACATTTTTTCTCGCAACATTCTGGATGGCTCGCCTCTCGTGAGCCGCTGCTCACGTGCACCATGCTATGACCTCATATTCAGGGTGACATCCCAGATAATCCTCATTAAAAAACATAGTCCATCCATGGGTGTTCCGCTTGTCCATGAGGGATCCGAGTCTTTCTTTGGATACTTTCCGAACATAATCTGATGCTGCATCGTAGCCTCCACATGACCTCACTGCATTGTGCGTCTGATGCATACATAAGATGCTTGCAATTGTATTCATAGTGCTCGTAGTTAGAAATTAAATTCTATATATCTGGATCAGTTGAGCACGTCAAATCATTCCTTAGATTTCAGCTGTCACTCAAAGGCAGTTAGTCACTCCCCCGCAGCGCGCTCAAATTTCATGTCAAAAAGAGACTTTCGGTCGTGACCGCCATTTGACTGATCGTAGGTGCCAATTAATTCAGTTTCAGCAAAATGCATGAAAATCTCACAAGCTAGCTGTCCAGTGCTGCATAGAATTGAGGCACCCTGGCTGGTGCTTAACTAATCTAAAATTGTCTTTGCCTATTGTGTAGAAATATATGACATACCAATTTGTAGCATTTTCTCCCAGCCAGAGGAATATATTATGTAGTCCATTCATTTTGACAAATCAGCTAGCTCATCTGAGTTAAAAAATATGTAATAGGGCCATTTAAATACATTGGTCCATCACTCCATTTTAGAACTTGGCTTTTTAAATGACAGGATATCATCGTGTCTTAGCTCAACTGAAGTACTTGAATATGTAGTGTATAGTTGCATATTACACTCATTTATGATGTTGACTTCAAAAGTCAAGTTATTGATAGCAGATAAATAACTCTATTTTGCTTTCGTAATAATTTACTAGTGGGTCATCAGTTGTATGATGGAACATTGCAGTGTAAAAAGAAATACATATCCTCACTCTTACTTCTTACACAACTCTCAAGATAATATCTAAAGCATATACTTTGAAAGTGCTACGAGAGTTCACTCTATATGTTTTCCTGGGATGACTTTTCTATGGAGTGTGTGGGAGTTGTACACCCTGTGATAGGTTGACAGTTTTTACAGACTTAATAGAGTGCATGCTGGATTTTGTGTTTTGTTTTGTTTTTTGCATCAGGTTCTTGCATATAATTGTCAGAACAAAGGAAGAAGAAGAAAGACCCAGACTTGTGATTTGATCTGGTATCTCACAGCAATAAAGACTGATGAGAGACTGCGAAAATGAATGTTAACTTCGCAATTCATGGCCGAAGTAATATGACCCACTTGTGAGAGTATCGTCTTACGTGATGTATAAACTGTGTGCTTCTTTAGTGGGTCGCCGCCTGTCATTGATGTATATACCACGAGGTCCAATTATCGAAACTGAGAGGAACCGCCTCTCCCGGAAAATGATGCCCTCTGACGAATAGATCATACCGCTTTCTCACCCCCATGCACATGGCACATTATTAGTCTTCTCAGCAGACCTACTCCATACAACAATACAGAGAAAAAAAAACCTCCCTCTTGCTTTACGCTATTGATGGTGCCCTTTCAATTTTCTGCTGGTGCCGCGGTGCTAATCGTCCTCCAGGAGTTTTTACGTGGAGACTGATAGGGCATCAATGACAGTTGTCGACTCTATCTTAAGGATTTCTTCAGCGGGTAAACACGTACGTGAAACTGGGATGATGGGGAGATGTTGCCCGAACAATGGCATCATCCAGTCATGCATACGAAACAGTCCAGCAAGATTAATGGGCCCAGACAGTGTCTGCATGCTGATTGGGAAGATGCATGAATGAGGTATATATATTTGCTGCATACTATATGTGAACACATGGTGCACAGTAGGAGTTGATTAGACATGAATGCGGCACGTTGTGAGTTTAGAGCTTGCAATCCGGTGATGAAGAAAAGTTGTTACTGATATTTCTCTATCACATGAATAAGAAATGTTGAGTAGTCAATGTCTATGTTGTTATTTAAAGGCATACATACGGAAATAGGTTGAAGACCACAATGGCCAACCATGTCCCTTCCCTAATGTACATGTACCCACAGTGGTACACATGTTCCATAAAGGAAGCTTCCACAGTGTTAAAGTTCAAAACTGTTCTCAAGACATTTCTGTTTAAAAAGTATTATGAGTGAGTTTGGGTTTGCATCTACGGTACATACATTGTAGAGTACATTTCTTTTTCAATTTTCATCCCTCTCCCTTAAAGCGCATAGAGACACTCAGGTAGTGATATGCTGTATATAAGCACTGTATTATTATTATCATTGTTATATTTGTGTGTGTGTTTGTGTGTTGTTGTTTTTCTTTTCTTGTGTGTAAATGCATATTTGAGTAAATAGTTGATTCAGCAGCAATCTTTTTAAAATGATTTTGTTCAATTTTGATCTATGAGTGCACAAGCTGTGATCTTTTTTCTTGCGTGGGAGTTTGCACAATAGATTCTTGTAGTGAAATATACGGTAATGGATGAATGATCATGCTTCTTTATTGACTTATAGAATGCATCAAGTTGACCTTCTCAGCTTATGCCCCAGGGCTTTTCCTTTTTAATTTTGTCTGGCAAATATTTATTCATCTCTTATCAGCAGTTTATTGAGGTATTTTTAGTTCAAAGGACCAGAGAAAGGCTTGTACTGATGCATTCTACATAGGCCTAATGATACCTGTGTTGAAAAACAACCAACTTCACTTCTCTTTCATTTCAAGGCAAAAAGTCTGACACCATATTCCCTACTTTTTAACAGATTTAGATTAAGGAAATGTTGTGTCATTTTACCCATACTTGTGTGCAAAACTTTGATGACAATTTTGTCTGACAGCAACAAAAGAATCTGCATACTGATTTTATAATTCCACTATCAAAGCATAATGAAGGATATGGCAGGCAGCTTTTATGATAAGCAATCAAGCAGAAAATTTGGTTTACTTCCCCCATAAATTTTGTGGCTCTAAGACTGTACAGTGGCTTAAGCTCTCCCCTTTTTTGCTACAGAAGCAAGTGCGTATAAATGGTATTTTGTGTGATTTCACAACAGCAGACAAAATTCCAAGGGGATGGGACTGGAGCTTGAGAAGGCAGATAAAGCACATGTCATGTGGTAATGTGGAGTGGCATATTATCTGCCTTGGAGCATCTCAGTTAATTTGGGTTTCTGTCCCTTTTCCCCAGAAATGTCTCTTCCCGTTTCCATCTTTTCTTTACTCCGCTTTGACCCATGGGTAGTACGCAAGGAGTAACTACTTCAGAATGCTCTCGAGGCTTGGGATAGAGAAGAAAAAAAGCAGTTACGAAAATAGCTGGTGGCGGAAATAAGATTACTAAGGAAGAGAGAGTGTGAGGAGATTTCAATGTATTTCACACGGGGAAAATTGAGTTTGTTCAAAGTAGTAGTCCTGTTTTACTGTTGTAGTTGGACAGTTTTGTAAGTTAAGGAAGAAACCAAAGCCCAAATATGACTGTGGATTGAGTGATAGCAGCAATATCACTAGAACACATTTGTGAAAGTTTGAGGAAAATTGCACAATTGATTAAAAAGTTATGAATGTAATAAAGTTTTGGTACAGTCATCACTGGATAGAGAAGACTACTACAGTTCATGACATCATTATGGACAACAGTATTTAAGAGAATATAAAGAGAATTAAACATATTATATTATTTTCACTTTTCCAGCATAATCAAAGAGTGCTTGACTTACCTCTTTGAGAAAGGAGGGGGAATGATATTACCCTTATCAATGGAATGTGTACTTTTCATGAAAAATGAAATTTTGTGGAATTCTCCTTTAATATATAATTTTCTTTATATTGTTGTCCATAATGATGTCAGTAGTGGTTGCCTTAATATCCAGTGATGACGGCATGGAAACGTTAAAAATTCAAAACTTTTGAAAGGATTGCCCAATTTTTCCTCAAACTTTTGTGTCATCCTACTATTTTTGCTACTTTCACTCACTCCACATGTAGGGTCTACATTGTATGTTTGGACCTCGGTTTTCTTTAATCTTATCTTCAGTGAGGTCATGATACCAAGATAGCTGATTGTCTAATTTGAGATCAAGCAAGCTTGCTTTCATTTTATCAGACAAGAAGGAAAAGAAGAAATCTCATGCAGAATTTTTGGCAATTTTCCTCATTGGGTGTCTGTTATGTCCTTTTAAATGGTCACCCTTGTGATAAAAGTTTCTCACTGAATCAAAGTGTTTCAGTTATGAGGATGTCTACAGTATAATAATGGACAATTAATAGAGCCTATGCTGTTAGAAGCTAATGGGTGGGGGTGGGGTGGGGTGACTCTCCAGTTGTAGCAGTAATGTGAGCTCCTGAAAGTACTTGCTACCATTAAAAAAACAAGTGCAAATGAGCAAGGATAGGCAGTAAGGGAAGAAGAGAGAGAAGAAAAGATAGCGTAAAAGGCAGAAAGAAGGAAGATAATTACATAGGTGCCACTTCCTCATTTACTTCCCAACTCTAGGCTTCCCCCGATAAAAATTAACTTTCACAAACTTGTCCAAAATATTTATCGTTTCTGCCAGACACAGTCAATCCTTATGTCTGCAGAAGTCTCCAGCCACTTGAACAATGTGAGAAAAATGCCGCCATCTAGGGCCCTAAATTCTTCGTCCGAAAGATGAAGACGGTACAGAAAGTGTAAATCGTGTTCAATGTGGGGGTGATACACTGTGAGAAGGCACAATTTTGCACATCGCAGGGATGGTAAGACTGCTTTGAAGAGCTCGGGAGCTGCCTTGACCTTTTCGTAGGACCAACAACTTTGAAATATCATCGACACCTTACATGGCAGAACTGCACCTGATGGTAATAGGGTTAAAGCTATGTCATCCTCGTTGGGAAAAGCACCACAAATGCTTGTTCACACGTTTTGTGAGCCCAGCTAGAGTACTCGCCGCCAAATGGAAATGTGGATTATTCATTCAAACTGAAACAGTATAGAGAGCCTGCCATGCGGCCCGGGGTTGTGCACCTGTGCCATGTTAAGCATGCTGTTTTGTCAAGTGGAATACATCGCATGATGGAGTTATTTGATTAACCCAATACCTGTTTTTATTTGTTTGTTTTGCATGTATGTGTGTATTTGTTGTTGTATTTTCCCAAGTATGAAAAAGATGGAAACAAACTGGAATTTTTAAACAACCAAACTTATTTCATCTCTAGCTGACAGTGGTCATTACACTTTAAATAACCATCTCATGATATATTATCAGATAAAATATGTGTATTACAAAGAAATGAAATGAAAATTCTGTATTCAGTGTATTTTCTATATATATAGTCCAATAGATCATTGGAGCAGTATATATTGTAAATATTCCATAACCAGGTATCAATGTTTGGCAACGTTTTTTTAGGCTTTTATTGTGACAGCTAGGTCAGTTATGTGCAAACTTATGTTAAGAGCATTGTAGAAGTCCTAATTATTTGCTGTCTCATTTTGTCCACCCCATAGCAAAAAGTTATTACACAGCAGTAAATATGTGGGACTACAAAGCAGAGGAATTAATGACACAAACAGTCATCTATTTGATCACCCTTTCCAGATAATAACTCAATAAACCTCTCCTCCTCTTTATACCTCTTTACTGCAAATATATGTAATAGAACTTGTGCCAAATAGCACCACAGCTGTTCTGGATGAATATCAATTTGCTGTACTATTAAAGTGACTTTGTTAGAAGATCAGCACGACAGTTATGATAGCGTGCCAAAATGTTCATCTACCCTTCCCCTATGGGAGCTGTCTCCTAGTGCATATATGAGATGCAAAATCCTCGAACTTGTGAATCTTCTCATCAAGAACTGACCTGCTGTGCCGTAAACCCAGATGCTTTTTCTATCGGTCGGTTGATGCACGTCTAGAAAACCGGCTTAATTTGTGGCTGTGACTGTTGCATGAATTTACCATCCGTGGCGTGACCTCGACAATCTTTGTTATTCCCTTCACTTGTTTTTTTTTTTTCTGGTTTTAGGTAATGTGATGTAAATTCAATATCTCCATTAGTGTGGACCTCCGTTTCAAGGTATTGTTTTGATGGTTCTGTGTACTTATTCTCATGTACCAGGTATGAGACCAGCAAAACTAAAACTGTATAATACAGCATCTATGCTTTTAAAAATGAAAAATGACTGATACAGGTAAAAACAAGTATGAGTAGGCATAATTGTTGCAAGATATTGTAATCGGTGATGTGAATAACAATGGTTTCATTTTTAAAATGTTACCCCCAAAGAGAGCTTTTCTTGCCCAGCATTTATGTGATAATCAACTGTCAAGACTCATATCTTTTTTTATCTCCAGAATTGTAATTTTGCTGCTCAAGGTAATATGCTTAGGTACAGGACAGAACTGTTTTACACTCAAATGATATGGCAAGGAAACCCATACTGTATAAAGAAAAAGTAATGCCTACATTGTGTATTAAGTGTTGCCTATTAAAGCTAAAGACATCACATCACACCAAACTTGATACATACATCAAATGTTTCATTTATCAGTGCAGCACAGGTTTAAACAGAATGTATAGACCATAGAATATTAGATGTAAAGAAAAAATGAATATAAAATATTGATGTGGTTTATCAACATCAGGCAGAGGATGAAAAGTTTTGAAACCAAGAAGAGACAAAGAAACTGAATGAAACCGAGTGAGGAAAAAGGAAGAATGAGAGTAATCAAGATATAGAGAAAGTAAAAAGATTGACAAAGACAATGAAAGAGAGAGTTGGAGACAGAAGGATAAAGAGAGAAAAATAGAGAAAGAAAGAGAGAGAGATTGAGAGACAGGCAGACCAGGCGGAGTCTAGAAATAGGCCCAATTATTCAGATAGTGTGCCCCAGACAGAAATACTTCAGTTGTTTGGCTCGATGCAAGGGTGATTACCAATACTATAATTACAAGCAAACAGGAATTCTGTCTATTAGAATGTCAGCTTTCCCATGGAGATAGTGATCGGCTGTCTGCTCCGATGGGCGCCTCTTCTTAAGCTTCAGAAAGTTGTGATGAATATTTTTTTGCTCATCCTCTCTTCTGCAGCTTTGTTTTTCATTTCTTGTCGTATTCACTCAAGAGCAATAACCATCATTGTGTGCCCCTTGTCGCATTTTTGTGTGACGGAGTCTGAAATTTTTCAGAATTTGAACGGCGGAGCGAGATGAGATACTATCTTATGTGAGTGATTTGGCAAAGTTTCAACATTGAGCTTGAGAGCAAGAATATGCTGGAGGTGGATTGCAAAAACTTTGTTTTCATGGTTTCCACAAATGTCAATATCACTATTTGTCATTTTACCATACTCATTTTTTTATACACAGTCTTCTGAAAAAAACATGATAAAAAACAAACCTTGATGATCCTATATGAATAAGGTGTCATAAACAAACGGATGCTGCAGACGCTGATCTGTCTGATGGGAGAGATTTCCTGCATTTAAGTGGTACTGCCGTACAAGGACTTTGTTTCTGCTATATGACAGACATAACACTTATAAAACATATATCACATCTATTTTCATCCCAGTAATGCCTGTTTGTTAGAGCTGCCACAATTGCTCAATTGTCAACAAAATATAAATATGACATCATGGTCTGCCATATGTTTCACCTGTCTTTATTCATATTCAAACATATTATGCAAAGATAAAATCAGAGGCAGACAAACAAGGGGAAAATTAAGGCGCAAGCATTTTTTTTTTTGCCCTGCGCTTTCCCTCGTGCCAAAGAAAAATTGCTGAGAGATACACTGTAGATGAGACAGTAAGTTTTGTGAGCATGGATGCTGAACCCTCCTTCGTACAAAATCAGTGTTTTATCTATGCAGTATTGATTCAGTAGACCTGATGATTTGGGAGCATTAAAAATGAACCTAGGGATGAAAGTCCCATGCAGAACTCAATGGATTTTGTACATGTCATCATTAATGTCTTTTTTTTTTCTCTCATCACGGAAATCACAGCCACATGCATAAAAAAAGCATTGGCATGTTTTTGGCATTCAATAATGATAATATCTGGCTCCTGACATATACTTGTATTGCCCTCAGAGACTCATAGAGAAGCTGGGGAGTTTATGTGTTTTTATTACGTTGAATGGATACCAAAGCAGAGAATCTCTTTTATAATTTAACATTTTATAATCAATTTGCCATCCCCTATTCAACTTTGCCATTGATTGGGGGACCTGGCATCTATTCACATTTGAGGCATTTCCTGGTTTTGTATTCATTTGATTATGCGTGTGCATCTCAGATTTTTTCATTAATTTGATTATAAAGTGCCTGCGAGCTTTCCAATTCATTATGGCAAATTTTGTAGTCCATTTGATCATGCCGACATGGGGTTTATAACATTCCGTAAACTACAGAGATGTTGTGGAATGTTGAAATGTAACCAGAAAGTTTTCCATGATGTGATTAAGGTTGAAAAAAAAATCTATGAATTACATTTGGCTTTATTTTTCATGACTTTTACAAGTATGTCTTATTTTCTAAGGACAGTATTCAAGTACTGTAGCTTTATCTGATTCTGTGCATTTTGTGTATGTGTATTTAGTGTTCTTGTTTTAGGTTTTCTTTTTCGTAGATTTTGTCCTTTTTGTGCTTGCGTTCATGACTCCTGCTCATACAAATACATTGGGCATGGGAAGATGAGAATGCTTTGTTATGAAAGAAAAACATGATATGAAATTTAGAAATGCACCTTTTGATCAACAAAGTCATGAAACTGAATTTCCATGTTATGTCATTTATACACATTCTTTTTTTTAATGAACTGTTCATACTATATCTGCTTTGGCTATATGGATGGGCTTGGGAGTTTGTGGCTACCATATAGCTCCAAACTTTCCAAACATTACAGCACTCTTCCCAATCAAACAAAGGTCAATCCACTTGTTATTCCTCAAGTTGTAAAAAAATGGATGACTGTGAGGAGACGCGGCCACTGATGCGGAGAGCGGTGGCATTACAATGAAGGTTCCCGCTTCCTCGTCTCTTTCGAGAATGCCGCCCTCGTAGCTTCGATGGAAGAAAATGATGAAAAGTAAGCAATTTTAAGGGCAGAAGTGAGCCCTCAGTGTGCGGGTCACGTCCCCGCTGACAATTTATTCAATTAGCCATTAGCATACACCCCCCAAATAAACATCGTAGACGGTTAACTCCTCTTGCCCTGCACTGGAGGGGCAGTGGTGGAGGATTCCAAAGTGTGCACTCAGAAGTGAGGCGATGGTTTCTTTTGGTAGTGGATGGGTTAATGTTGTTCATTGGCAATGCATTCACAGTGAACGTTGTACATGAATTTTCGGGGGGTCTTTTTTTAGTCAAGTTCATCCAGAGGTATGCCATGTATATATATCACTCATGACATTAAGAAATGCCATAGTGCACTTCTAGTACACATGGTTGCATGAGACAACTGTAGTAAAAGTGTAGGCCCTAATACGAATACCCAAGGGAACAATTTAATGTCTTAAAATAAATCTATTATGGTAAATCAACTCGTCGTGTGCCTTGTTTGTAAGCCCGACTTTGATCAGTCAACGGCTTGCCAACCTCACATATTTTACTCAAACACACAACCACACACAAACGGATGAATCGCATTATGCCACAGTACAGCATTGTAGCCACACTTCTTTCATAGAATTTACATCGCAGAAATTAAAGCTTACAATTTTCTGAACATTTTTGCTTATACAGCATTTCTAGCATAAACTTTTTTTTATGAATGAAAATTACATTGCTTTGACAAACAGTGTTTTCCAAAAGTACTCATGTGTCTTGGTCTCAGTATAACATAGCACATGGGGGTATTTTACACTGTGGCACCCAAAGAGTCATAGAGTTTGTGCATAAACAGGTTGGTTGGTAATGAGAGAGTTAAAGGGTGTGTACAGTTCTGGTTGAGGTGAGGATTTAGCTTTTAACGTTTTGCGAGATATTCAGAAACCACTCTATGAGATATCAAAGAATATGCAATTTTAAGGGGTATCAAAAGTTCATTTGATGAAAATTGGTTTTGAAGTGGCCAAGATATCCAAAAACAAGGTGAAACAAAGAGATCCTAATAAAGTTGTGGCATGTAGTCTTTTATTATTATCACTTTTTTGGATATCTCAGCCATTTGAAAATCAATTTTCATCAAATAAACATTGAATCCTTCTTAAAATTACATGCTCTTTCATATTTCATAAGAGGTTTCTCATTATCTCACTTAGGAATGTAGAAAATATGAATCCCCACCTCAACCAGTACTGTACAGCCCCTTTAATGTTGAATTGCCTAGTCTCTTCTCCAAACTCCCTTTAATAAGAATGGGGATGTCTCAGAAGTGGATATATAGGAAGACTCCATCTCCAAGGGGGGAGGGGGGAGGATGCCTTGTTTCAATCCTTTTGACAGTCACTCAATGCACAACTGCCAATATGATGGATGTCTGGGCTCAGCAGTGATGAATGCTATGTGCCCACACCGCGGCAACTGGCGGATCGTGACATTTCCGAAAAATGATTCGGAGGAGGAAATGTGTTTATCCTGTAATAATTAGCGAAATGACTCTGAAATCATGTGCAGACAGACAGATGATTGATAGGGGTATAAAAGCAAAGTATCTCTCCGTCTTTCTCTCTCGCTCTTAAAAATTCCCTCCCCTCTCTCCTCTTTTGCTCGTTCCTTCTTAATTGCACTGATATAGCATATTGGTACCCGCGCTATATCCCATTGTAGGATGGTGTCATGTGATCGTGTCACATGATCATCATTTTGTGAAATGATATTGAAACTTTGAAAGACCATATTGTAAGAACATTTGAATGACTTTGAAATATGTTTCATTGATCAAATCACACCCGAGAATCCACCTCTCCCACTTTTGGCAGGAGATTTCTTTCGTTTCGGAAATCTGCCAGTCATGTCCGATCCATCTTAATTGACTTCTCCTACTCAAGCGGCATGTAATCCTAGTAATAATTATGCATTTTCCCATTGCTCAAAAACTATGGCCTTGAATAAAATGCACACACATAGACACACACACAAAAGAAAAAAAAACCCTTGTGAGTAGCAATGTGACAGTATAATTGTGTACGTGTACATCCCATTAGCCACTGAGGGTGACACTGTACAGCATGCTACAAATAGTATAGCTGTGCTGCATCATGCATGCACTATCCACAAGTACAGTTGCTGATGCATTATTGCGTACGTATGAAAACGCATTTGGAATCCAGCCAGAAGGTACATCACGCGTGTGATGTGCACTTTGCACACATTTGTCGTAATTTTTAAAAAAATCACCAGTATGGAAATGTGGTCCAGGTGGGGAATCTCCTGTACAGGAGATGTGTAAGGTTGGAGTTGTTCTGTTGGTACTCCATCCACAGAAAATGCTCAAGTTAGCTTGGATGAGTATGATATATTATGCTGTATTGTGGCTACACACTAAATAGGAGAATGAAAGTACTTCCATGTTTGTGAACAAAGTATCACACTTCTCTTTCAAGAAAAGTTTCTTGCTTTCTTGTGCTGTTGGGGTGTGTATATATATATGCAGGCAAAATGTTAATGAATCTTGTTCCCTGATAGTGATAGTTGGGGAAACATGAGCTCCTCGCCTGTTGCAATATAGCAAGTACCCAGGTGCTGCAAAGCAGACAGTAGCATAATATGTATACAGTCAGTCCTGTCATCCCGATGAGCTGACGAATCAAGCGTTCCCTGCCTAGTGACAGTTGCAGTACCCACCTGGGATATGCACCAAAACAGGTTGTGGTCATTTCTGCTGTGTGAATTGTAGCGAATTGACAATTAAATCTTTGGTGTATTCACCGGTTGTTTCTCTAGATGTTTTGCCCCTTTTACATTTTATCTTTTTGCAGTCAAAGATGGGACAATTCTTTTCTTTCGTGCCCTGAATGAACTAGTGCATTGAGGAACAAGAAAATCAAGAATACAAATTTTCAAGGACATGATGTTCCTAATTTCTGTTATGTGAAAATGCACAGACATCATACAGCTTCAAAAAAAAAAAAAAGCTGGAAAGAAAAGGAAAATTTTTCAGGGAGAAACAACATAAGCTCCAAAAAAAAAAAGTACTTGAAACACCCAGCTACTTTAACGAACAAAATGAATTTTAATCTAGACAAACTAATCATCCCCCCTCCCCCGAAAAAGAAAAAGAAAACGTCCCGCTGCAACTCCTGATGTCCTATTGTTAGAGGGTGCAAAAAAAATGTACCACATTTCTTTACAGGCACAACACACTCACACACACACACACACACACACACACACACACACACACGCACTCACAGAAATGCACACACCCTCTCTCCTCCCACAAAGGTTGTCCAAAATGAGTTAGAGCAGAGAGGCATAGAAAAAAAAAATCCCAGGAAGACACAATACTTAACAAGGGGGAAATGAAGACATCTCTACCACTTATAAAACAAAGCTTAGAAAAAGTACAATGGAATAAATGTACGACAGTGCATCTCCATTGTACGTGCTTTGTTTTAGGGTTGCACCACGGATAGTACTTTTATTATTGGAAGTCAATATAAGAGTTCAATATGATCACATTGAAAAAAAATGGCAATTTATACGCAAGGAACAAATAGAGACACAATTCCTCAATATTTCCCTTCGTATTCTATTCAAATTTGCCAATATTGCCAAACGCCTTCCAGGCATTTACAAAAGTGCATGTTTCAACTTTTGTGCAATGCAATGTTCATATAGTATCTTTATCTATATATCATATCATGTTGTACCTTGCCTCTTTATTTTCTCTTGAATCTCATTCAAATTTGCCAAAATTGTCGAGCATCGCATCTAGCTATTTACGGAGTGCCCATTTCAAGCGCAGTTTGAACATCAGCAGCTATTTCCTGTCCCAGGCAACTTTATTAGTATTTAACAAATCAGGGTAGGTATGCTGGAAATATCAACAATTCCAAATGGATGTCTCGATTATTTGCGAAATATAACAAAGTGGCGAAGCACAAATATCAGCTTCCAAGAATATACAACATGAAACAATTTTGAAGTTTGTATTGTGAAAAATTTTGCAGACTTCACGAAGTTTGCCACAAGATGACGGCTAAACAGTTCGGATAGTCATATTTGAAAGTGAGAGGAGTAACTGCATGTGCATTGGCATTTTCATAATCCTGTCAGTTTTACTCTTAAGATTTTCAGTTCTTTGGATATGTTATTTGGTAGGTAAGACATTGTCTCCATCTTTGTCAGTTCATTGCACTTTGCTGGGACGCGAATACTGCTTTTACACAGACACCCTTTTATACTGTCAGTTTTGTCGATCCCGCATATAAAGTACTCGAGTTTGGTTGAGCTACAAAATACACTGCTGTTGAAAGTGCTTCCTGTGGAAGTAATCATAGCAATAGTTTTTTGGTAAGCTGCAGGTTTGTTAACATGAGCACTGGTATAGAGTACTGTCTTTTTCTGTGTGTAGTGTCATTTGAATGACTTTGAATTCATGCAGTTCAGCAAGCTTTGCAGATTCTGAAATATGCTTAAAGGCAAGAAAGGCCAAGGAGAAAGTCTGGTGTGTAAGAATGCAAGTGCTATTACCAAAAGAAGACGGTTTCATGAAACTGCACAGTGTTGTATAAAAAAAAAATAGATATATTATGTACCACATTTGCCTATGCATGAGCATGTCACAGAGTGTACATATATTGGCAATTCTGCTTTCTATAGAATTTATCATCATACCCCCCCCCCCCATGGCTCAACAGTCAGAATCACCTTACTCTGATGTGCCATTTTTATACTGTAACATGCAGAATGCAGATGTAAACTCCACAATGGCAGATAAAACCATTAGAAACCATCCAAACATTGTTAGCTGCAAGTCTGGATAAGGAAGACTAATGCTCTTTGTTTCATTTGACTCCTGTTATGATCAAAACCCATTGTTTACGTTGTATGTAACCAAACAGTTCGGCGTATCTCGCCCTAAACCTGGATGAGTTTATTCAGCATTATCAAAGAGTTTTGAGTCTCGAGATTCAAAACTGACTCATGGCAATGCATTCACCATGATTCAAGGGAATGTTCTCATTCAAATTGAATGTTTTTTAGTGATTTTTTTTCTCTGATTCTATTCAATTAATTATAGCCAATTCCATGTATTCTTTCTGCAATATTGCCTGAACATTGAAATTTAGTGTTGCCAATTTGATGCAGACAGAATGATAATTAGCTGCAGCAAATTTTACCCATGTCTTGATAAAAGCACAGGAAATAACTGAATGGTGGTTTTTAGCAGCAGGGCTATGAGAGAGAGAGAGAAAGTGGTTAAGTGTATATTCCAGGGTAGTCCATGTCCCAGCAACATGCTAGTTTGTATAGAATGTTTGTTTGTTTTTGCCCCAACATCCTAAGAAATGTTTGACATCTAAGCATTGCATGCCAAACTTTGACAATCTGCTGACTAGGCAAAGATGGCACCGGAAGGCACCCAAAGAACCCTATAGAGCTTCCCATGCCCTTGGGCAGGCACTTGACTCTTGTCCCAAGGGACATGCTCAGGATAATATATTTTGGCACATAGGCCTACATTTTTCCTTTTTGACACTGCCAACATGCTAAAATTTCCAGTTGTGGATTAATGTCATGCACTATTAAAGATAAAAAAGTGTCAATCTTCAAATTCAGCCTCATTTTCTACTCCCACCCATTTCTACCATTCCATGCCGGGGACTTTGGACAATATGTAAGAAGCCATGAGATTTTCTGTAGCCTTCAGCACTCAAAGCATGCAGAGGGTTAATACAGAGGGATTTTGGTTTAAGCACATTACAGATCACAGCCACAGGGTCATCAAGACTGGTATCATATATAGCACTATAGGGGTTAACAAATTAGGGGAGTAATTGAGACCGAAATTTGCAGCTGCCAATTTATCATTTCAGGGAGTTAGAAAGCCAACCACATGACGATTCTTTACAGTAGAAACTACAAAGATGCGAGTAATGTACGTGCATGTCAGCTTGCAAGGGAAGGAGTAATATAGCCCTTGCTGGAGGGCAAAAAGATATGACTATACAACCAGAGAGGCACGGATGAACATTTTTTTTTTAGTTCTTTACCATCTACTTGAGATCTTGCGCGATCTTGTATGTGGGTCCTGAGTGTTTTCATGATAAATGGGAAAAAGTCCCAAACTCGTCCGCCCACACCAGCATGTTTATTGCTCAATGGCTGAAACCACTGTGTTTTGTTTTTCCCTCGTCAGTGCTATAACTTTGCCTCCCTCTATTTTTTTTTTTGTACCGGCATCCGGTCATCCGATCTGTGTTGCAGTTTATGTTGTTTTCTTCTTCTCCTTTGAATTGTTTTCCCCCTTCTCATCCTATTTTGTGATTAAATTGTCAAAACTTTCTTCCCCTGCGAGTTTAGGGGCCCCCTTCATTTCCGCATGCACTATACTGTCATGCCTTCTCTTTGTTTTGTCCCCTGTCTTGTGCTTTGCAATATTACAACACAAGGGCAGTATAATGTATGCTGAGCATGAATCTGACATTTTTTCAAGGGGGGGGGGGAGGGAGGGAGGGAGGGGAAGGGGGAGAGGGATGTTGGGTGTCGGCAAGCATGCATGTGTGCCTTTGGTGCATGTGGCGAGGCCTGTGTTCAGATTGGACGGGGCAAACAGCAACACCTGTTCGGCATTCAAACAAGCTGGCCAGTGTGAGAAATGCGCAGCAAAATTTGCATCCTGATATAGCCACATTATTGATTTTTTTTCCCCCACGCTGCCATTCTTTTGCTCTTTTTTTTTGTCTTCTCTTTTTTCAATTCTTGTGTTGCTTCCACTTCCGTATAGGCGGTAGGAGCAGAACATGTGACATTTTTGTGTCACAGCACCGAATACAATGGGATGTACAGCTGTGCTTCTGCCCTGTCGGAGCAATAATGAAAGCGCAGGGTGTGGCAAGCAACCTTGAAGGCCGAACATTACGTGATAATAAACACCATCACAGATTCCACGACTGGATGAAATTCGTTCGTTCTCCGTTCGTGACAGGCAGAGATTTTTTCAAAGTTACCACTCAGAATACCACTCATCATGTTTTGTAGGCTCAGATTGTTTTTTTAGATCCATTTGAGAAAGTTTTTCGTTGTGACAATATTTACTACTGGGTACATTGACTACTGTTCCAAACTCTGCTGTGTATTCAGTTCATATGTCGTTATTTCAGTCAGAAAGCACAAAAAACTTGTAGGCTAGCTACCATGATGGGGCATATTTTTGGCGCTGAAGTCAGTAAATGCCTGTTAAAGGTTAAGTTTTCAAAGTCCTGCAATTGTGCAAGTTTTTCTTTTCTCCATGCAAGTTTTGTTTCCTGACTTACAGAGAGACTTGGGCTTATTCCAACATTTTTACCCATCATGTCCTTCCAAAGACGCCATCCTCATGAAGAAAAGGCCAATTTATATAAATGGAAGAAGTAAACAAACTTGGTTGTGTATACGGGTATGTTCTTTGCTATATGGCTTCTATGTTTGCCCCAGTGGTCTATATAATGATTGCATGCCTCTCTGTCTCCTCCCCTCTACCCCCCCCCCACCCCCCCCCCCCCCCCCCCAGCATCCCTGAAATAGTAAGATGTGAAACATTCTTTAAGGGTTGGTATAGTTTTGGTTGAGATTGGGATTCAGGTTTTAACTTTTGCAAGATGATTAGCAATCACTTTATGAAATATTAAGAGCATACAAATCTAAGAGGAATTGAAAGTGTATTTGATGAAAAGCGGTTTTGAAATGGCTGAGATATCTAAAAACAAAGAGGTCCTAATAAAAGGTGGCCCCACCTTTTATTAGGTCCACTTTGTTTTACTTCATTTTTGAATATCTCTGCTTTATCAAAATCTTTTGTGAGAATTCATGATTTCTAGATACAAGGTCTTTCTCATCAAGGACAAAACATTGTTTTAGGCTTGCTGCGCCACTGTTTTTCATTTCTTGGGACAATGTACATGTATCAATACAATGCATTCTCAGATATTTTAAAGAAATCTGATTTGCTTGCAAGTATAATATATCATGCATGTTTGATAATCCAACCAGCTTCCTATTGCACACACTTCCAGTAGAATCAATGTACACAATGCGTGTGTGCTCTGTTGCGCTTTTGCAACAATTTCAAGAGACAGTCTGGGCGTGGGAGACTAGCGCCACCATCAAAAGAGGTTGGTCCATTTTGTTATCACAGGTGGTCAGCCTAATGGGTAGGGAAACGGAGATCTTTAACGAAGATAGCCGTCCGGGGGCCACCACTTAGCCTGCTTTCTGCTGGCTGCTTCAATTTCCCCGGGTCCCCCTTTTTCTCTTTGCAATATTCTCTTATAGACAGTAGTCACACACACACACACACACACACACACACACACACACACTTGCATATTTATGCATATATATGTATATATTTATGTATTTATTGATAGGTAGGTATAGAGATATAGATATATATACACTGTGAGAAGGAAAGGGGCTTGTGTCCCTTGGCGCCATCGCAATGTCCACAAGGAAGATGTGGGAGCTGATATGACCATCCGAAATGGCCGTACCCTGGCGAGCCATAATTCCCAGGCTATTATGGGGCTGGCAAATCAATGATTGATTCTGTCGGCCTGCCTCTACGGACACTCTTTACGGTACATCAAAGAATTCAGGATCGTCCCTTCAAGTACCACAAATTTGGCAGCGATAAAAAAAAAAGAGATTCTCGGTAAATCATGATAAGAGATTTTTTGGGACCCCTCACACCCACACAGGTGATTAGGCCCTTCTTGCAATAAGCGTTTTGCTCCTATGAATTTAACATCTTTACACAGAACATTAAACGCAGGGTGTGAATGCACTCCAAAGCTGTGCATTGCCTGTGCCCTTTTGGTGCAAAACAATAGCAGTCAAACTTGTCAGCGCTCCCCCCCCCCCCCCCTCACACTTTTTGTGTTGAAAACATACCATAGCATAGATTAATGGGAAAAAAAATCACACTTAATTTCATAAATGTTAGTACAGGAGAATGAACTGAAAAAGATGATATCAATAGACTCCAAAATAATGCTGATGACTTCTGACTTTAGACTTTGAAAGTAATTCCATGTCACAACTCTGCATGTCTGTTTCTCTAACTAAAACATGGCTTTTCAGACAAAATTCTCCTGCTGTCCCCTCATAGTTTATAAAACCCTGGCAAGTCTTCTAAAGCCAAATGCATTGAAGTAAACAGAAAACAAGAATTTATTTAGTTTTTTACATTGTGAGACGTCACTCCTGTGTCCACAATGCCTCAATATTTCAGGCATGTACTGCGTTGCATTCATGCAAAAGGCTAATACCGTCCATCCCAGATACGACACTTGAGTGTGTTTTTGCTCTGGCTGTGTCGGTGCAGACATGTCAAGCCCTCAGTTACACCAGATTTTATTGCAGACATGCTGGTATGTGTAGCTTTCACAGTGACACCAGCAAGAGAACAGTCCTGCACATGAAAACACTCATAAATGACACACAAACAAAGCAGAGACTTTCACCATTTACAAAAAAAAAACATGAACATGTTGCCTTTCTGACAGCCCTTCATCATTCAAAAGCATTAATCTTCTTCATTAGATACATTAGTGTTTGAAAATAAGATACTATGATAGTGATATTCTTCATAGTTTTAAACTATTACCTACAGCTCCTCCCCCCCCCCCCATGAGCTCCATTTGTTTCCATTACGTCCTCAGTGTTTTTACCTGTCACCAGAGCTTCAGCTCCCGCCCCTGCGATATATCTCAAAACGCACCCGTAATTGCTCGCAGAAACCCAAACACAGCTGGCTGTCGCGGACGATAAGATTGTGGACACGTATACCTTAGCGATTTACCTTCTGAGGTAGATGGAGAGTGACAGCGGAGGAAGATGAAGACAGGTGAGCGGGGAGAGGAAGCAGAAATATAAATCCATCAGAAGGCAGATGGAATATGACTGTGAATGGACAAAGAGGATACTGAGAGAAAAAAAAGTATAAGAAACAAATGAAGAGAATTATATTAGAAGGGAGAATGAATATTGATCAGAAAGAGAAGAGAATTTGACTAAACTGGACAGAGTATACAAGCTGTGAGAAAAGATATTTTGGGAAGATATTGAAATGATGGAGAAAAATGATGATATATCAAAGCATAGAGGATGCAAATTGATCAGAAGATAGAGGTAGTTGCACAAGAATGGACAGCGTAAGGAGAAGATAAGAGAGGATGCAGAAACAGAAAGAAAGAACGATATCACTGACTGAGAGCCAGAAGGGCGTTATCACAATTTTGGGGGGCATGGAGTTTAATATTGGTATCACGCTGTAGAGCTTGATCTCTTCTAAATTGTGGTATCAATTCTAAATTCTTTTCATTATCAGTAAAGTGTTGAAAATCAAAACGAAAAGGGTGCTATATCAATCGATATTTGGAATAATGCTTATGAATATACCCACTTTTGATTAAATGAACTTTTTATTTCATGAAAATTGATTGTTTCATTTGTATTTATGCTCAAATCTTAGAACGCGACAGCGCCCCAGCCTCTGGTTTCCAGCCCACAATCCTGATATGAGTTGAATGATTTAAGGTACACACGGTTGAAAGACTTCAAAGAGAGGTGATAGTACAAGGGAGATATACAAGAAATATAACAGAGAGAAAGAGATATGGGAGAGAAATATACGCCATGGAGAGAAATATATGCCATAGAGAGAAATATATGCCATGGAGAGAAATATATGCCATGGAGAAAGAAAGAAAGAGATTTCAAAAGATGATAAAACTCAGAAGGGGAGATAGAGGAGAAAAAAAAATAAGAGCAGAGAGAGGGACAAGAGAGAGAATGAGACCTTCGGTGGACAGGAAATACAAAACTGTAAATTGTAGAAAATGAGAGAAAAGGAAAGACAATGAAAAAAAAAGATGGTGAGGAAAAAGATATCAGACACAAACTGTATGAGATGAAATGAAGGGATTGCATGCACATATTGTAGAAAAATAAATGTGAATAAAGAGAGAAAAAGACTGATTATAAAAAAGGGAAAAATAATGGACGACATGGGTCAGACAGTTTAAGACTAAGGACAGCTGATAGATAAATATAACCAAGAGAACAGACAGATATAACCAAGAGAACTCAAATGGACTTTAGTTTAGAAAGAAAGCAGTTTTTGTGCTGGTTAGGAATATTGAAAATGTAGGTGAAACAGATAGATGAAATAAAAGTGTAGCAAAAAGTTTTACTGGTAGATAAATTGAATGGTATTCAACATGCTATGATATTATTTCGATAATGCTGATGAAAATGTCCGTAAAGACGTTATACATGCAGGTGAAGGAAGAAACAGGGGATGTTAAGGAGGAAAGGACGGAAAGGTGTGGATATAGGGACGCTCCTGGGTAGAAAGCCTCGGTGGCGTTGGCAAAAGTCGGCAGCGGCGGCCTTCGGCAAAGGCCAGAAAGCCAGCCCGCCCTTTGCCCAATCCATCTCAAACTGATTGAAAAGATTGGACGGATGAAGAGATTTTCTTCGTTATGTCACTTCATTCCTTTTCCCGACTCTGGCGCTCACAGAGGGCGAGGGCTCTCGCGTTTCATCATGCAGATTTGCAAAAGTGTTACGGAAGCTCACACCAAAGTGCCGTGACCCAGAAAAGAAAGAGAGAGAGAGAGAACTCCCCCCCCCCAACATCCCCCCCCCGCCCAAATAAGGCATCTCTTGCCACAAATGGACCTCATTTGTTCAGTGTGGATCAGCTGCAGATCCACCAGGATTTCAAAACCGTATCTGCTAATGCTTTGTGTGGCATTCAAAACAAACGCATTCTTTAATTACATACTTCAAGAAAAATGTGTATCTATCCTGCAAATTAATGGCCTGAATGTGGCCACTAGTGAGGCACGGAATTCATTTCATGTGCGTTTTCTGTTAATATGATATCCAAAGATATAAAGTAAACAAGTAGCAGGTATTCTGTAGCTTCTTACCTTTACCCTTTAAACCCTTTAACACTCTTATTTTCAACTCAAATAACTTTTGAAAGGATGTTGCTACTGCATTGAAAGTTAGTTTTAGTCATGAATAGAATGTGTTAAGAGAGTGTGGACAATTTCAGCTTAATCTGATGATCTCTTTATTGTGGTTATCATGTAGTTTTACTTCCTGGTTTTTGTTCCATTCACTGCACTGAGCACAGCATGGTGATGGTGTGAGATTAAGCGCTTGAATAGACCCTCAACTTCAGAGCCTCTTTTCTCAGTATACTCTTCTCCAGAGTGTGTACTTTCTTTCCATTATTTAGATAGGTTAAGAGAGTCCATTTGTACTGAGTTATACATCATTTGAAAGCTTAGAGTCTGCTCTTTCAGAATCTGTCCTCAACTTAAGATCCGTAAGTGGCAACTTTTTGGTGGTTTTGTGATGCAGGGTCACGAATGCGGATTTATTATGATATACCCCCCAGTGTCCATTTCTGTATATTTTCTTTGCCCATTAAACAATGAACTAAAGACTAGTAAATATTGATGCTCAACTACAAGTTACCAATAAGTATTGACTACTGACAAGATGATCAAGAGCCACAGTTTGGACAACATTTTCAGATTTTTGTATGGGATTTCTATGGAAATACCCAACTAGCTGGATGCTAGCACTAAATTCCCCAAAGGGGCAGACATGAATGAGCTCTCTCTCCCTCTCTCTCTCTCTCTCTCTCTCTCATTTGATGCCATTTAGGAAATGAAATAATCACTCAAAGTTGTTCGCATAGATTCTCTTGATGAAATATTTAGAATCCATGTATGTCCATTTTTTTTGTGTGTGTGTACTGCATTTCTCACATGTGACAGTTTTTCTATATTTAGTCTTTTTTCTGGGAAAATTATGTGGCAAATTGACAATGTAATTGACAGGCCCTCTGCCAGGGAAGAAAGGCAAAAAATGTGCAAGAGTTGTGAACTTTGTGATTTTCAAAGGCCTATCTGCTTCTCATTAGGGTTAACCCTAGATGCAAAATCCATACTTTCAAAATGGCATGGACATTGTGTTCAAGCAAGCCAGCACTGGTATTGACACTGTTAACTATGCCTGAGCTCAGATGTAAAATCCATAACATGAAAAATGGAGACAGTACACATAACATCATGGTCTGCAGTTTCCGAAGCATGAAGCATGGTATACATAGCTTCTTCTTCGAGTAGCCTCGAGAGCATTTCTAAAATAGTGCTTGTCTGGACAATCTATTAGCGTAGGTGTTTTCATTGAACGGAGAGGCATCAATCGAACGGCAAATTAGACTTTCCGATGTCATCACGGAAATTGTCCCGGTCTCGTCTGAGTGCGACCTTGCAGGGGGCCTGCGGATAGACCAGTGAGCTGAACTCATGCTTGGGTCACTATGAAATGGGGACATATCCGCAGTGTTACCATTACAAACCCATTCTTGCTTGTAAACTAGGTTAGTGCCAGCCTCCAGGACACACTCTACAATATGTACTTCCAGTAATTAGTAGAACAGCATCCCTCATTTGCATAGATGCTGAATGGTGGAGAGTAGCTTTCAATACCTGCTTCTCACTCTGTTTTACCTTAATGCCATTGGAGTGATCAAGATACCCAAATGCATGCTGTAATTCATTGCCTGTGTGGCAGAAGGGCCCTTGTTCCTTTTTACAATCAAATATTTTGCCGATGACATAATTTGACAGAGTTTTGAAAGCTCTTTCATATGATGTGATCATCATTTTTGTGTTTTTTTTTTTTTTTTTTTAGCCTGCAAGCCTTAGGACCATTCTGCAGGGCAAGCAACAAATTGATGCTTCATTCAGGGCATGGTACTAAGTCAAAACACACAATGCTTGCTGGCTATTTTCATCTTGAAAGTCCACTTGAGTATAAAGCTTTAGAAAAAAAAATATATATATATCATATTTTGGAACAAATCAGAGTGCCACAAGCTCGTGAAGTACTTTTGTGATATCCGTATACCTCCCATCACCTTTGCAATGATACAAGAAAAAACACACAACCAGCCAATAAATGTCTCTGTCACTTGCCAACTCATTGCTGAGTTTGCCAAGTGTTTGTCTCATTGTTGAAAAGCATCTTTTGCTGTTATTTATTTTTATTTTTAGAATGAAGAAGCACTCCGTATTCAAGGTTTTAATTCTACTCGAGTACAATCGCACAAAAAGGATGTAAGTTTCAATAAAGATTGGACTTCAAATGAGAAATTTGTCGAATGCAGTCTCCAAAGTCTTGTAAAACACTGATTGAGAGAGAGAAAGAGAGAGAGAGATAGAGAGAAGAGAGAGGTAGAAAATTATTGAGGAAAGGATGGGGGCAAAGTTCACTGAATGTATCCAGGGCCTGTTTCTCACTTTCATCTGCCATGCAGAAAATAACCCAAAACAAACAGTATGAGCTTAGAAAACAAGCACGATCTCATGATATGACAGGAAAAGCAAATTTGTTCTTCCTTTCATTTCCTCATGCAGTGCGAGAAATTTTGAGATAAAACCACACCCGCATTTATAACAAAGATTACAACCAGAGAAAAAAATTAATAATGGGGAGACGAAGTGTGTAAATGGTTGGTGCAATGTGCAAAGAGAGAGTGGTTTTTAAACAAATGTTTTCCAGTCTTCACAGGTTGCAGAGATATCGACTGGTATGGTCATACTTCATCTATTTACTCTTCCTCTGTACCATGTCAGAGAGAGAGAGAGAGAGAGTACAGAAGTGAGAAGGAGAACATATTAAAACAAATATAGAGTGGCATCGATGTGTAATGCGATATGAATTGGGCAGAGTTACAATCAGAGAATAGTCAATAGACATTTTGTCATTGTCAGAGTGAAAAAGGTAAAAAAAAAACAGAAAAGCATTATTGGGCTCAATGTTTTACTTTCTTACAAATGTATGTTATCAAACCATCGGCGTGAATACCACTTCACTTTGTACTGCATCGATTTGGGGAATCAATCTTCAAAATGCAAGTGTCATTTATAAGAATTTGATAGTATGATTACAAATTGTGTCACAAATATATATAGTGTCCTGCTCGATGAAGGACAATTATGCAAATGGGCAAATCAAATCGCTTCTCTCAGTTTTACTTCTTTGTAAGCATTTCACCCCCATACATTCTGTATGCCCTGCCCCTCCTCCTACCTGAAAGACCTCAACCTACTTTATTTTGTGGCCACAAAATGATATGCTTTCGCAGCATTTGGGGAGAAAAGCTCACAAAGCAGTAGGTAAACACAAATCTGTCATCTTTGTCATTAGCGTGCCCGCCCTCAAAGCAAGCAGAGCTGCATTGCTTGTATTGTACCACCATCCCTCTCCTTATTGCTGCACCCTCTGAAGATGCGCTGGCTGTAAAAATCAGTGGAATATGGGCGACGTTCTCCGTGCTTTCCGTTTTTCCACTTTCATCCGGCGACGAAACAACTTTAAACGCTTTACGGAGCCGTAATTGCAGTCCGTCGCAACCCATGATTCGATTGCTGAATCGCGGCATCAGCGCAAATGTGCCAAGACTTCGAGCGGAGTCATTGGATGTTACTGTTGTCGTGGCAACCAGACTCAATTTTAGTTGAAGTAGCAGATGATAGATTGCATGTCTCTGGCATCTATTACGGAAGAGACAGAAAAACAGACCTTCAGACAGAGAGAGCCAGACAGATCTGAGAGATGGAGAGGAAGAGAGAGAAGGTGGAAAAAATGTGAGATAGTCAAGAAAGAAGGAATAACAGAAAGAGAGAGAGAGAGAGTATGTGTTCACAGTACTGATCCCAAGAGAAGCAGAATAGTTTCATACACTGAGGAAAAAGAATAGGATATGAAGAAAGAGCATTGAGAAAGAGTAAAGAATACAGAAAGGGTCAAGTTACACTACCAGTATTAATCCTACAGCTTGGTTTGCTTGCAACCAGCCTATGCTCTCTAAGACCTTAGTCACTCCAGACATGTTGTGTGGGAGTTACTTGACCTCACAAGAGATTACACAGAATCAAGAAGCTAGGTACGAATTTGCGTAGCAAATTCTGATGACTCATTTCATGAAGCACGCATAGACTTTCTTGGTGGCATGTGACAAACTGCGATGGAAACATGCTCTCAGAATTCATCTTTATAAGTTCACAACGATATTTCAGTTTCTAGTTCTCTAGACGCGTCTCTACGACTCCAACTTTGTCAATGTTAGTGTTTTATATCTGTCCTGATGTGGTAACGGTGATGCTGATAAAATTGAGATCACTAAACATTAAAGAGGTGTAGACATCTTCGATTCAAATCTGTATTGCACCAGAAAGGCAGCCCATAGATGAAGAAAATAAACATTAGGTAGCACATACGTAAGCTCTGCACATCTTCAATTCAAATCTATGTTTTACCAGAAATTCAGCCTATAGGTGAATGAAAATAAACTTTTAGAACATCAGATATGTCTTCCATATTTGGTTGGACTCTGAATATGCATGATGCACAATATTTGTGAACAAGCATACCCCTCCCCCTCCATGCCCTCCCCCGCCATCCACCCTTTAAGAATCTTGGAGTCTTTATTGGAGTGTGGACTTTCAATAACTTTGAGAATTTGCTGCCAGCAAACAGAACAAATATTGTGCTGTACGTGTTCGGGCAAGCTTGAATTTGTCACAACCTTCCACCCTGTTCTTCCCACTCACTCTCTTCCTCATTTTGGCTGGCAACCTTCTGCCTCCCGCACATCTCTCTACTCTATCTATCTCCCCACATAAATGAATATCTCTTTCCTTTCCTCCCAGTTTGTTATTCTCTCTTTCTACTCTCTATTTCTACTCTATCTATCTCTTTCTCTCTCTCTCTCACACACGTAAATGAATATCTCTTTCCTCCCAGTTTGTTGTTCTTCTAGTGCCCCCCTCCTCTGCACCCCCCTCCAGTTTCTTCCTCCCCCATCTCTTTCTATCCCCTCTTTTTCTCTCTTATTCACTCCCTCTCTCCACTCTATCATGTTATTACATACAGTATCTCTGAGCTGTTGTCTTCCTCTTTTTCATCCTTCTCTCGTTCCCTCTCTCACACTCATGTTTTGCAGACAATTTTTCTTTGGGCCACCACACATTCTTTCCGTCTCTGTCTTTGCTCACTCTGTGTATCTCTATATCAGATATAGATTCTTTGTTTATTCATTTAAGACAAAATATATGTATGTGTGTGTGGATATGTAGGTATATGTATACATATGTATATGTACATATTATATATACATATAATTATATGTATATGTGTGTGTGTGTGTGTGTGTGTGTGTGTGTGTAGATATATGCGTAACATATTGATGTCGATATGGAAGTACAATTTTATACATTTCTCTCCCTTTCGGAATGCTTTAGTCCTTGTCTGTTTTCCCATCCTTTCTTATCCTTGTCCATGTCTCTCTCTGTCTCTCTCTCTATCTCTCTGTCTGTCTGTTTGTCTGTCTGTCTCTTTGTTCCTTTTCAGCCCCGTTTCCCATCTCGCTGCAATGATTGTTGAAATATGTCTCGGTGTATGGGTTTGGTGATGAGAGCGTGATGAAATACCAAATTATCATTCCAGTCCCGTGACGGAGATTAGGTGAGGTATGGTCCCCCTGGGTACGTCGCAGAGAACAAGACCTGCCTGTAAAACATACTTTCACCCCCTCATGACTTGCATTGCGTTGCGTCTCTGTGTAATCATATGTTTATTCTTTATGTTATCACAGACAATGGACGCACATTTTTAGACATGAAATATTCATTTTGACAATTTCGAGAATGCTAAAAGGAAATTAAATCAACACATTTTAGAAAATTGTTCCGCGTCATTTCCAAATTGAATTGATGTCTCCTAGCTCTGTTGATGCTTGTTTTTTGTTGTATTTTTAAACTTATTTGGTTTTGTTTTTACAAGGACAGAGAGTTTTGATTACAGGAACATGTTAACCTGTTGCAGAATGAGTTGATTTTTTTGCTTAGACAAAAATTCCTCAAGAGCCGCAGCTCAAGTTTGTGGAGAATGAGTCAGAAATGCATTAAAAAAGTTTGCATTGTGAACCTGTTAACCCACGTATGCTGTGATGGCACAAAACACAGGTGCAGGACTGGCTCACTTTAAGTGTTTACAGAAAAGGGGGTGGGGTGGGGGTAGGGGTGTATCACTGATGTGCTGTTTGACCCAAATGCGCCTCATTTGTGTGCACCCCTAGTGGCTTTTGCAATGTCATTTCCATAATGTCATCATTATTTCACGATCAAAGAATCCCGGAACACTGAATTTTGAATGAATCTGTAGGCTTTGCCGGAATTCCAACTATATGGCCAATCCGCCCACGTGTGTGTAATGTTGATGATGTTTTCTTAATGTTATTGATGTTTTCTTGAAGTTGTTGTGCTTATTTTTGTAGCAATATCCAGCCACAAAAGTTTGACTCTGTTCAGTATGATTAGATTACTATCTTTTTTTTCTTTTTCTTTTTTAGTATCCATGAATGAGATTTTAATACACATGAGACAGTCGATGTAAATAAATTCAAAACAAAAAGCTCAACCTACATACATGCGGCCACTGAATATTTTGTTAATGGAAAATATTTTGACCAAAAAAGAAAAAGAAAATCATAAATGAAGGAGAGCAGCCTATGAAAAGGAGCACATTGAGGATATTTTTTTTTTTATGCTTTGCTTTTCTGTTTGTGCAATTGTAATGCATCCATCAAAGTCAGCATTGAGTGAAAAATGGTTGAAAAATTGGAAAAGACCACACTAATTTCTTTTGAACGGGACAAGAATACAAGAATGTGCATGTGTGCCAGCAAACACATAAAAATGATACCAATACACATAACCTTTTTTTTCTGTAAGGTCTTCTTTATGGTTGCTAATAACTCTTTATCGTCGTGATTTGTGTATAATCCATGGTGGGATGTAGGATGTAGGATATTATTGCATAGGAGATTGTTGTTACAAGATGGAGTGCATCTGTGTCAACACATCCAGCTCAACTGGTAGAATTGCTTGTAGCTGGCTCTCTAGTAAGAAACTTCATCAAGGGAAAAATAAAGAAAAATCACATTATTTACAAGGTCTCTTTGCTCAATTGTTTAATTTGATTAAAGCATCCAGGTCAACTGGTAGAAGGTCTCGTAGTCGATTCTCGAGTCAAAAACTTCATTGAGGGGGAAAAAAGAAATGTCATGTTATTATGAAGTCTCTGTGTACAATAGCCTGATTTGATTGAAGTCACATAGGTGACTAGAGTGTATCTCTGTGTTTTGACTGTAGCATTGACTCCTGTTGCCATTTTAAGGAAGAACGGGAATACACTTTAAAGGGACTGTACAGTACTGGTTGAGGTGGGGATTCTTGTTTTGAACATTCCTAAGTGAGATAATGAGAATGTCTTATGAAATATGAAAGAGCATGTAATTTTAAGAAGGATTCAACATTAATTTGATGAAAATTGGTTTTCAAATGGCTGAGATATCCAAAAAAGTGATAATGATAAAAGGCGACAGGCCACACCTTTATTATGATCTCTTTGTTTCACCTTGTTTTTGGATATATCAGCCATTTTAAAACCGATTTTCATCAAATAAACTTTTGATACCCCTTAGAATTGCGTGCTCTCTGACATCTCATAGAGTGGTTCCTGAATATCTTGTAAAATATTAAAAGCTAAATCCTTACCTCGACCAGAACTGTACACACCCTTTAAACTGCTCAAACTCTTCTGGCTTTTTCATCATCTCTGGATCAATCATTGATTGAGAAAACCAAAATTGCCAAGGACTTCAGTGAAATACATGCTTTTATAAATCTCTCCTTTTTTGTTGTTGTTCTCCAGTTTTCATTTTTGGCAAACCATGCTTGTAGGATTTACAGTATTGGCAGTATTTTTTTTTGGACAGTAATCACTGCAGTAGCCTCTGTCTTTTTAAAAGCTTGGAGAGAAATGTCATCAAATGAAAGTAAACCCACGGTGACACCAAAAAGCAATCATTATTTTGAATACACAAAGTCACAGTCTCTATTACAGTAGTTTGTGAAGGTCAATACATTCTCTGTCTTGAAAGCTGGTCCACATTCTTCCAAGTTAAGGGAACTTTATTGTTAGATTCCAGAGAAGTTCAGGAGAATTTCTATCTCCTTGACCAGCTTGGATTTGGATCTGAAATCATCATATTACCTTCCATTCAAATGAAAAAACAAAATTGAAAAATGAGCAAAGAAAATGGGATTCCATCGGGATTCGAACCTCCTGATTGCTAGCCCGGTGCTCTACCGACTGAGCTATAGAAAGCCCTAGTTCAGTGTTTGTCCCAGAAACCCTAAATTCTCAATGCTCTGATGGTCAGAAGCTTTTTGTGAATAGATATCTTGTAGATGAGGGAGAATATTAATGACATGGATGGGTTTTTTTTTTGTTGCTCTATTCCAAAGCATGTATCATACATGTAGGTAGTAATAGACTTATGTTCCACAACCAGAAGCAGGTTATGGGCCCTGCGGCTGGTGTCGGTGGGATACCAGAGCTGTTCGAGGATGTCTGATGAATCGATGCAAATCAATAAATGTTGCACCATCTCATACAGAGAAACAATCAGGCATCAGTGACAGCAATGTGAATGATGTCTAGTTATTATTACTCCCTCCCCCCTCTCTCTATTCCTCCTGCTATCTATCTATCTATCTATCTATCTATCTATCTATCTATCTACCTGCCTATCTATTTATCTGTCAGTCTATCTATCTATCTATTTATCTATCTATCTATCTATCTATCTATCTATTTATCTGTCTGTCTGTCTATCTATCTATCTATCTATCTATCTATCTATCTATTTATTTATCTATCTATCTATCTATCTATCTATTTATCTGTCTGTCTATCTATCTATCTATCTATCTATCTATTTATCAGTCTATCTATCTATCTATCTATTTATCAGTCTATCTATCCATCTATCTATCTATCTATCTATTTATCTGTCTGTCTATCTATCTATCTATCTATTTATCTATCTATCTGTCTATATATCTATCTATTTATCTGTCTGTCTATCTATCTATCTATCTATCTATCTATTTATTTATTTATCTATCTATCTATTTATCTGTCTATCTATCTATCTATCTATCTATCTATCTATCTATCTATCTATCTGTATCTCTCCCTCTTTTTGTTTTGGGTTGGCTCACTCATCATGATGTTGCCAAATTTAGCAATACTGATGAGAGCACCGATGTATTATGTAAGAAAAGAATGAGCAGAGGGCACTGACCGGTTTAGTTCTGAATGGCTGGTGGATATTTCCAACCATATCTTCCCCCAATGAAGATATGTTCATCCGATATGAGCTGCGGCTTCGTCTTTCTGTTCTACATTCATGCATACACTGTATGTAATGGCAGTCATATTGAAGTAAGGTTACCATCTCAAAAGTTCTTGTCAGGGCTTGTATGCAGTAGGAGACAGAATTGTGACAGACCGCTTCTGCAATGCATTACATTATATGGATGTTTCGTTTCTTACAGTCTAGTAACAAACATTATACCTGTTCTCTCCCATTAAGCTACATTGGCAGGAATTCACTTAGTTGTTGCTAGGTAGGACAAGCCTCCAGCAAGCTTTGTGGTTTTTAAGGGCAGCTGTTGTGAACAAAGCATGCATAAAATCTGAACTCATTACAGAACCGGCCTATTGCACTTAACTCTTTCTCTGCCGTGGACTTTGGACAGTGTGTACCACACTACTGGGTTTCCTGTGCAAATCAACATTCGAAGCACTCAAAGTATTAAGTATCACAACATTGCCATAAAACAGACCTTACCCCATGGGTATCACTTCATAATTTCTTTTTGTTGTTGTTTTTTTAGGCATTCTTGTTATTTTTTTAATCAAAATAAGATTTTTGTTATACTTTTGGCTGGCATGCCTTGAAAATGTCTTCTTTTGGACATTAGCGAGCTCTAGATCTATGATGCGAACACTAAGACGACGCAGCCTCCTAGATTAGACAATGGAAACGGCTGTCTTGCGCATGTGTAGAACACCATTTTTTGCCTATTTAGCATCATCTTAGCATTTGTATTGTAGATCTAAAACTCACTAAGATTTGTACAGGACACATTTACAAAGGATGAAGGGAGGTACATCTAGAGTAGATATCAAACTCTCAGTTGGAAAAATGTGAAGTTGACTTGGTTAAAGAATACATTCAAGAATTCAGTCCAACATCACATGCAATTCACAAGGGTGAGTAATGCAGAAATTCAAAATGGCTTTTTCAAGCATATTTCAAGAGTACGATTGAGATTAGAATAGCGCAAGTCAAGTTTGTTTGTTTTGTTTGACTGAATATTCTGTGTGGTCTCTCAAGTGTGATGTAGCTGAACCTTGCTTGCTACATGCATGTCGGCTATTCCTGTGGTTCTGTTTTTGTTCTCGCACGGAATGAAAAACTCTCGAGTAGTCACCTGATCCCGTCCCTGCCTGTGCAGTCGATCGCCCCCGTGGAGCTCCGGCGTTTCGTGATGCCAGAGTGACCAAGGTGGCTGACTCATCCTCGGCAACTCTTAAAGGAAGTGGCTCCCTCATTTTCAATGCATTGTGGGAATGTGGAACAAACCCTGAGTCCACTTGACATAAAGTCTTTTGTGGTGACGGTGTGCCGTCAATAAATTTTATGGTCAGTGTGGAATGTTATTTTCGGCATCTGACCGTGACTCTCTTCTTTTATTTTTGTTTTACTTTTACAATATAAGAACTGCTAGTGGAATATGCTCCTATTGTGCATCTTAAAGATCAATCATATCACATTTCCATATCTCTGATGAATAAGATGGCCATCAGGTGCAAAATTAGGCATAATGTTATTCTTGCGCCAGAAGCTAGGGTTGGAAATGAAGACGATTATAAAATTGTGTGGAAATTTTGAGTGAGTGCAAGGAAGAAACGCTTCCACCTTTAAGTATCGGTGAAACCTCTCCAATGCCCTCAGCCCCTGATCAATATATGCATCTCCCTTCTTTTCCACTGTCTTATTTCCAGGCGGGTATCAAATGTTACACTTTGGACTTCAGAGAGTACAAGGAAATGTTATCTTATACTCTGTCTACATCCAGTCTGGAAAAAAGAAAGGGAGAGAGAGAGATTTAAAAGTTTATTTTAGGCTTTTATTGTGCATAAAAGATGTACACTGTATTGTGATATTCTGTGCACCTGTTGTATGAATTCGTGTATAAAAAACATGTCAGAAGTAAATATTGTGGGGGAAAAAAGATTGCAGTAGTTTTCTAGTATTCCGACATGTTTTTTTCAGTATTGCCAATAGAATATGTTTTAGTGGTTCCATAAGTTCATACATTGGATGACTGTTAAGTTCAGGTGAGGATTGACAATACATAGATGTTGATTTTGGACAGTGTTTAATGAAGGTTAAGTGGTGAATATATTTTCTGTTCATTTTCAAATCTGAGTTGTTGAAATCATCGTCGGTCAAACAGTTACTGATATCATAAATATCATAAGCTGTGTATCTTCGTATTTGTCTGCTATGGAGAATAGAGATGCTTTTGCATCTTTTGTCACATTTTACTCAATATCAGCAGCAAAAAGTGATATAGGTTATCCTGTGTGAGGATGTGTGTGTGCGCACGTGTGTGTGTGAGTAGGTGAAATTTTTTCAGTTTACGTCATGCAATCTAAAAAGACCTTTCAAAAGAGATAATCGCAAGACATCAATAGTAAAACTGAGTCACTCAGCTAAGTGCTATCTCCTTTACAGAGTAGATCAGGGATATAAAGTTTACGATTTGGAAAAAAAAAAGGAAGGATGTCGTTTCCCTGGGAAAGTTGCATTATAACGTATTGAGGTCGAGCGCAGATCCTTAGAATCAAGTCAGCGTGAGTCATTCGGTGTCAGATTTTGCTCCACCGTATTCCCATTAAAACGTCTCCAGTGACGAATGACATTCCCTCCCGACAAATCCCCGCATCACGGTACGGTAGTGATGGTGGGTGGGGGGGGGGGGGGGTGGAAAAGATCCCTCCAGATGCAAGTTGAGGGGAGAGCCATATTGGCCACCTGCTGCGGTACAACGGCCACTCAGCTCTGCCCTCCTCCCACCCCCACCTGTGACCTCACCGCAGAAATGAGCGCTGAGATGCCCTCATTTCGTCCGCCCTCCACTCATCCAACCAGCAAGTCAAACAAACAAACAAAGAAACCAGAAGAGTGAGTTTCATGTTCTAGGTGTCTGGACTTGTCCCATGTAAGAGATACACGTGTGTGCCACACTCCGTTCCGGAGAGACGGAACGCTTCAGCCGGCGACACTGGTAGCCCATATGGAAACGGAGATGTGCACATATATACCGGTGGATGTCTTACACACAGTACCTCTCGGAGGTATAAAGGGCTTGAAACCTTTCCACTTTGATGAATGGGTGTCAAAAAAGATTAACGCATTCAGTGAGGATTTATTGCACAACTACAGCACTGAAGCATTTCTTTCATACTTTATTGTATATATATATATATATATATATATATATTGTATTCTTGCTATGAATTCCAAGAAAACACGAACAATAAATTGGTACAGAGTTTCAGAATTTATAGTGACTGGGATGAGGAATGAGAATGCTTTCAAAATTCATAATAAATAACAATGAACAATTAGGATGCTGACATATCAGCTTTGCTTAAGAATGAGTGATTAAGCACTCAAGAAAGCAGAACAAGAGATAAAAGCATGCATAAATTCTATACAGGTATTGTTCAGCAAGTGGTATTTGTATTGAAATTACATTGTTACATTACTTGAATATGTGAGCCTCCTATGTTATCATCCTTGTTCAGTATATTACTGTTTGGGGTTTTTCAGAGTATTGATTTATCTGCTCAAGGACCACAAAAAAAAAAAAATCCTAAAATCTATATATGGCACTATTGATTTATGTACAAGATGATGTAAAATTATATGTCTGGAATGCCCCTTAAAAAAAAGTTCTCTCATGCTATTTTTGCATCTTCGTGTTTGGCTAGACTTTGTAGCAGTCATGGCAGTTAAATGTGCTGGAAATAAGACAGAAGCCAGATATCAAAAGTCCATGCGCATTTCTTCAATCCCGAAGGCAGAATAACAAGCTGCCATGGACAAGACTTGTGCAGCAATGGGACTGAAAGTCTGCGGTTTCACTTTAAAAGCATCAAAATCTGCCATAAGCATTGCAGGGGAACTCTGCATGAATGCTTCTTCCTTTCTTTCTGCCTTCCTTTCTTTTCCCCTTCTTTCTTTCTTTTTTTTTTTTGGCCGTTCTTCCTTTTTTCCTTCTTCCCAATGCCCACTCCATGACTGAATGTGCAAACGTTGTATGTAAGCATACAATCTGGGAGATTTTGCATGACGCTGCAATTTTGTGGGAACCATTTACATATATATACCTCAAATGGGGAATATATTCACTATCAATCAATTTACCATCTCTGTTCATATGCTCATATCTTTGAGGGGGTGCCAGATGTGTGTTTACATTAATACATACATTTTGTTCTAGTACAGTTGTAGTATTAAAGATTTGGTAATGACACACACACACACACAAAAAAAACATGTCAATTTGCTTTTTAGTTTTTCATGTAGTGTAAAAATGAGATAATAATGGTATTTCTACTTGTTTCACTGTGAATTCCTAGCTTTGTATTTTTTTCATGATGGATGCATACATTGTATAAAGAAAATTGAAATAATTCAGTGTGGATCAATTGCACGAAGACATGTCAAAGTTAAATTGTGTGACACATAAAACTCACAACTGCGTATGTCACTACCCTTATTAGGTGCAAATCTTTGAAGACAAGGCAAATGTCTATCAATCATCACCAAAAGTTGTACTGATTTCTGCACCCATTATCAGAGGGTATACCCTCGGTGTAACATTATCATAAGGGATTTAATCTGTTGGTTCATTTTTTTTTTGGAATAACATGCGGCTGAAGATGTCTATGTCATTTACTTCCACAGAGGCTAAATGATGAAAGCAATTTGATCAAATCTTCCTTCCTTTACAGATCTATGGCATGAAAAGTCCTCAGGGGTGGAGTCTATGAGAGAAATTTGCCCTTTGCAGCCCCACATGTCACATTCATTCAATTTTCTTGCAACATTAGTGATCGAGTTCGTACCGCTATGATGGCTATGCCCTACTTATATTGATTTCCCTTATAAAAAAATACTATCTACAAAGCAAAGAGATGTAAGTCACCTTCCATCCCTGAGAAATGGGCAGGTGGACTTTTTTGCTCTGACAGCATTTTTCTCTTGGCTGCTTCAATGTATGCCTGCAAGTATCAGTGCATCCTACTGTGTGATCAACAGGTAATAAGTATCTCAGTTCCCTTACCTTAAGAGGCGTACATCAGTCTTCTATTGGCATTAACTGTCTTTGACTTAATTTTTCCCTCCAGATTTATCCTTTCTGCAGTGTCAGAAGTAGTCAGGAGCCAAACGATTCAATCTCTTAACTCTGAAATGCGTTGATGATTTGGAAAGAGAGAGTTTGTCAGCTGTGTGGGAAAGTGTCACTTCGAGGACAATCAAAGTTCAGAAAGAGAGAGAGAGAGAGTGTGCGTAGGTGTGAAAGAGGAGCCTTGCAAATTCAATTTGTTTCTGCTCCTTCTCTTCTGCCCCTAAAACGTTCAATTTGTCAGACCTGCACTTGAGTCGAGAACTTGCCGAGTCGCACTTGAGTCGCAGACCTGCCTAGCTGGCGATGATGGGAGATAATTTAAGCAGTCGAATGAGTGAGATTTTTCTTGTCGAGATAAATGACCCATTTTTTTGTTGGTTTGTAGGTTTGTATCTCTCTCTTATTTTTTTTTGGGGGGGGGGGGTGGGTGAGGGGGCAAGAGTTTGGACTGATCACAGGAAGTACAATCCATTTCTAGAAGGTCTCCACACTCATTATCTGCTCCCCTCTGATGAGCTCAATCACTAAGTATGACAGACACTGAAATGGACAGCTAGGGCCCAGTAAAAGCTTTTACATCAGGAAGCTGCATGGCATGATACAGTATGAAGGTTCCTTGACACCGTCAGACGTTTGTAATAGGCATCATCGAAAATGCCCAGTGGTGGTCCTATACCCTTCAAATGAAAAGTGAAAGGCGTTTTTCAGTACGTCTCCCGTTCTGATGGATAGAAAAAAGTTCTGCATGTTTATTACACTCTCCCTATAGTCGGCAAGTTTTCCGTGATGCCGACAGTGCACTGTGCCAATTTCGAGAGTTTTGTGCCATACATTAGGTTAGGATTGATCACACAGAGACCCCCCCATGATTCTAGAAATTGATCTGTTAAGCCTTTAAATGAGGAAAATTCTGATATCTTTTTTTTTTCTATTTCTTATGTCTTGTAAAGAAACAGAAGTAAAAGTTCTGGCTGTCATGTGGGAGGAGAATATGTTGTAGCCAAGTCAGCTGACAGGACTGAAATATTACTGCTAAAACATGGCACGTTCATATCCCCATATTTTAACACCTGGTGTATCCCTATATTTTCTCACCTTTTTTTTTTCATTACTCCTAAAGTTTCTTCTGATTGTGACAAATATGCATGATTTATGGAAATATAGCTTAGGAAATTGATTGAATTAATATGATGTAGGTATAAGAAAATTATATGTTTAATCATATATTTCCATGTGTGTATTTCCTGTTCTGTTTTTTTTTTCCTTAAGGAAGTCAATCTAATCTAAAGATGTATATGATATATTTTCTCCTGCGTTATCTGCTTCTCTTTTGCTGAGGGGGTTTGTGGCATACTGGGTTAAAAAAAACACACACTATAGTGGGTGTATGAGAAGTGGGCACTCAGCAGTTAAATCCCACGCTAATGTGCGGCATTCAGCGAGAGTTTCCGGGCGTGGAGCCCGAGCCGACTGTCGGTGGGCCGACCCACGCATGTCTGCCCCCCGAAATGATGGATCACCATGCTCCTTTGCATTGTTTAAAAAGGAGGAAAGTGCTGGTGAAGGATAAGCTATTTTAATGTCTACGTACCAAAAATGGGCAGGAATTGCATAGTCTGATGTCGTGTATATCCATCATAATTGGCTATTACAGCCGCAGCGGTTAGCTTTTCTTCTTGTAATTCTTCTTCTTCTTCTTTTTTGTGGAACCACTTCCCCACTCAGTGAAAGTGAAAGTTTGTTCAAGTTCAATGGCATTTCTTTCCAGCAAACATTTAACATATTAGAGTATATAGATAACACTGCGATAATTTTGAACGTGCTGGAGGCACATCTCCAAAAGTAAAGCATACATGTAGCTGCGAGGCGAGCGTGCCCTTAACTTCAATGAATATCGTATGTAAATATAATTATACATAATTATGGGAGGTGAAGATACAGAATTAGCAGAGATAAGGACAGGTACGAGGACAATTATTAAAGGACGGTGCATCTATAGGTAATTCGTTTCTGAACATAAGGTTGAGACAAATACACTCTGATTGGCTTTTAGTCTGAACTTGTCATTGTATCTGATACCATACATACACATTTGTTGTTGTTATTGTGATAGACACTATTGACATTCAGAATTAATAGGATAATCAGGTCATAAAACAAGTTGTTAACAAGCTGTTTGCACTTTGTAATATTGAAATTAGAGCTTGTATGCCTCCTTTCTAATTCTACAAGCAAGCATATGGATGCCAAGCTATCTTTTTTGCATGACTTGGTGTTTGTTCACCGATATGTCCATAAACTGAGTATACACCTATACGTGGATAAACTGAGCACTGCAGAACCAGAAATATTCGCAGCATGAAATTTTCACAGAGTGAAGCTGTTGGCCTTTTTTACGGCATGAAATTTTCTCAAATTGCCGCCGGCATTTAATGCATATAGTGTAGACAAGAACTTTTACGTGCATTTTAATTTCGTGAATCTTGGCTCTCGCGAAATTCGCAAAAATTAAAATGCATGCAAAAAGTCTGATTTTACAGTAATTGTGATATACGATTGTTAGAGATAGATTTGCCATTTCAGTATAGTATGATGAATAATTTTTTTTTTCAGATTTTTCTGACACCTTTTTGTTCTGAATTCACCTCTGTACTTTCAAGACTCTGTTTGCTAGAAAAGTATACAGAATCATATGTCTTAGTAATCATTGCTTTAATCTTCTACATTATGTTGCCTACATTGTAAGATGCTTGATAACATCAAAGACAATTTAGATGTAATATTAATAACTAGAAACAATTACGTTGTCATAAGAAATGTTAAAAACTTTCGTCTAATATCAAATATGTCAAAATTAAGGAGTAACGTGTGTGTACGTATGTGTGTGCAGCAACTACACATGTGCTTTGTGCGCTAGCTTGCATCACTCACCTTTGGCTGGAGGGGAAAAAGAAAGATAAGTGAGCCTGAAGTCAGAGACTAAGAGTTTTTGCTTAGGGTTACAGGAGCTAGATGGATGTCTATTTACACTGGTGTTCATCCCCCGTCTGTTTGGGTGTAATTTATTACCGGCCACTCTCCCTACCCCCCCCTCCTTTCCTCGTACAAAGAGTGCTATGTTTTGAAGTGAGTTGGACAGGCCGTGACGACCTGTCTTGCCGTCTTGGCCGCGGGGCAGTGGCAGATTCATCAAATTAAGAATCATTACATGTGCGCTACACTTGATGGAATATCCCATAAACTTGGCCGGGTATTGACTCTTCACGGATGTTGCCTTGATGTAATTCATCCGCCCGTGTGCCCGCTCCCTGAACCTCTTTGAGTTGCTCTTCTGGGAGGAGTGGGAGGGGAAAGAAAAAAATGCACATCATTGAATCACCTTGGTGGAAACTTGGTGAAAAATTGTGTTGCGTAGCTGCATTTTGAATGTTTGCAAAGTTGATAACATTGTTATTCTTAAGAGATGTTCGCAGAAGAAGAAAAAGTCAACTGTGGCTGATCAATTGTATTGTGTCATCATGTTTCAGATGAGTTGATTCCTTTTACTGCCCACAAAGTGATCTGAATAATGATTTCATTCAAAGTGTGTTTCAGAATGGAATTGCTCCTTGATAGTTCTATTCTCACATCCCCTCTTCTCCTCATCATTGCACGAGACTTATTGAGGAGTGAATATCACATCATTGTGCCAATTCAAAGCCTGATCCAGGCCTGATGACGTGCAGATTATGCTACCGGTAGTTGCTATGGTCCATGGGGATGAGGTTGGGGGTGGTTAGGGAATGGATAGTGCAGATGAACAAACATGGATGCAGTTAAAGACAAACAGAAGTTGACAGCTGTGATCGTTCCATGGAAACGGGAGTTGCTTAAAGTCATCACCGTGAAAACCTGCATTGAGATTGGTATAAAATGCTCCACTTCCACAAAAAAAAATCCCCCCAAAATTGATAGCCAAGATTGACTGAGAGCACAGTTCTCTTAACTCTTTCTATTCTAGGGACTTAAGACAGTGTGTATAATGCTATTGGGTTTTCTGTGCCAGTCGGCACTCAAGGCACATAAATGGTTAAAGAAGCCCAAGAATTAATTCAACAAAATGAGACAAAGTGTCCCTTTTTGCAAAGGAAACACTGGGTGAAAGGTATCCTTAAAAAAAAAAACACTTGCGTGTGAGTAACTTACAGAGTTTTTTGCCGTGTTTCTTTGTCATTCTATGTACAAATTAATGGACTGTTTATTAGAGATTTGAGGTGTGCCAAATGCTCTGTTCATGATTCATATATTCATGAGTTGTTCACTCTGAAAATATCCTTTCCTTCATTATTGTTGGCTTGGTGTTCAAAAAAAAATGTTCTTGTGCAACTTTAATGGATAATGTCTGATAAAAGACACTTCTTCTACAGTTTATGGCAAAATACAGTATTTTCTGCAGATATCCTTTCTTCACTTCCACTCATTGTATTCCTACCATTAGTCAATTTGAGACAATGATCATCATTGGTATCAGGGGAAAAAAAGACCCTCACACAACCTTTGAGTGGATATAAGATTAATCATTAATCTTAAGAGCGTGGGAGCTAGCTGTCAGTGTGGTTGAAATAGCTTATAGATTATTACTTGTTTGTCAAATTCTTTGTGAGGTCACGTCATCCTGTTCCTCATCGAAAAAAGGATCTTCCTAATCAGTGTACCCAGTCGTATTGCTGTTAAGCTTTCGTAGATCTATCAACTATCTCTTTTCTTTGATATGATTAAGCTACTGCTCTGTATTCTTCTGCGCTGTTCATTCCTCAAGTCGTAGCACTGGCAGCTCTGAATCTCCATGACAACACGTGCCCAGGGACTCCGCCCACTAATTGAAGTTACAAAGTCAAGCTGACACCCCTCCCCCCTTTTTTTTTATTTTGCTGGGAGTTGATCAGTCCTGACCAAGTGGTTGTGATCAGGGTGGGAATAGGAGAGTCCACTATGCCCCCCGGGGGTGCTTTCCTTTGCCTCGCGCCCACAACACCACCGGTGAAAATGAACTGCCACTCGGTATCATATGCCTCACTCCATTTGTCGCACCAAAGTCTTTAATGGATGCTCTCCCGGTAATCTTTCTGTCTCATCCCCCCCCCCCCCTCCTCCTCCTCCTCCATCTCTTTCCCTCACCTCTCACCTTTTCTTACTGACCTCTTTCTCAATTTTTTTTAAAATCTCTGTCTTTGTTTCTCTATCTCTCAACCTCTCTGGAAGTATCAAACAAAGTCAAGCTAGGATATATTTCTGCTGCTTTGGCTGATTTTTTGTATGCTGTTTTATTAGCCTACCAGTATTCAAAATTAAAAGGATGGTACAGTATTGCTTGAGATGAGAATTCAGCTTTTAACTTTTTTCAAGATGTTTAGAGGCTGCTTTAAATGTTAAAGAGTACATACTTCTAAGAGGAATTCAAATTTTATTCAATGAAAATCAGTTTTGAAATGGCTGAAATATCTAAAGACAAATTAAAACAAAATAAACCTAATGAAAGGTTGGTCCCACCTTTCATCATGATTGCTTTGTTTTGGATATACACTATCTCAGCCATTTCAAAACCGATCTTCATCGAATAAACTTTGAATTCCTCTTAGAATTATATGCTCTTTCATATTCCATATTCAAAGAGGTTTTCATCTCACAAACAGAGTTGGAAACCTGTATGAAGTCCCATCTCAGCCAAAACTATACCATCCCCTTAAAGCATCAAGATTCAGATTCACGTTTTACTTATGTGGTTATCAGCCCATGACATGGAATTTTTTTTTCTATCCATTTTTCTTTTTCATTTTTGAAACATAATACAGTGCAATGTAATAAGAGTGTGAGCACGTGCCCAATAACTACAGATGACGCTCTATGCAGGTATTATATATGTTTATAAAATTATATAAATTTAACACCAAATCATAACACAGATATTGAGGTCAAAGCAGACAATACATTCATAAGACATCCAAGAAATAACAGTTGTGCTAGCTGTTAATGTCAGCAAAGTGGTAGACAATGTTGGCCACGCAACGTGTCCATACTTATGTCTATCGGTCAACTGGTCTGTCCAAAGCTTATAGACATTGCTATACACCAAAGATACATGCAGATGATATTCATATAAGGGAGACCACATTTTGTCAGCACAGACCAGCTGAAGGGCAGCCTTACAATTTAACCCATTGAGAATGGGTTGATTTTGCTACAACACGCATTTTCTATAGACACTTGCCCTAGTATACTCGGGACTCGTCCTCAACAGGTTAAGTGTGATGAGTGAAAATAGTGTTGGATGTTGCTCCAGTGGGTGATGGTGTGATGCTATTCCAAGCAGTGGTGTGTATGAATGCCTTGGGCTTGGAAACCACTTCAGTTTCAGAAAATGGGAGAACTACACTTGTCCTTTTCATGTTATATATATTTCACAGTGTAGAAATCATTTTTGCAAACTTTGTACCCCATAAATATACCTTCAAATTAATAATGCTTGTGTGTTTCTTTTGGAGGTGCTCACTCATGCTCAAAAATACTGTAAAAATTTGATATATTCACGGCATGAAATTTTAGCGAATTGGAGCCGATGGCCTTTTTCGCGGCATGAAATTTTCGTGAATTGCCACTGGCATTCAATGCATATAGTGGAGACAAGAACTTTTGTGTGTATTTTAATTTTGCAAGTATTGGCTATTGCAAAATTTGCAAAATTACAATGCACGCAAACATTCCTTGTTTTACAGTACTCTTGACTGTGGAATTGAAAACAAGTGAAGTTCACTAGTAGTTTCTGTATTGCCAAGCTTACATGCTGTTTGTTGTATTTTTTCTTTTTGGTCGTAGTGCATTTCAAAATTCATTTTTGGGCAATATGTTTTGTATATATCATAATGAAGATAATGGTAATGATGGCATATGTATGTGCCTAGATGTATTTACCATGTTGTACAAAGAGAGATATATGTGTACTATGCACGCTGTACTCATACTTTGTTAATGCATTTTCACAAAGATAATAGTTTACTGTGTTGGAAACATAAAGATTAAAGTGCACAAAATAAGTGATTCTAAAAATATTCACCTGTCATCTTTTTGTTCTATCTCTCCTCCCCTACCCACTTTTCTACCTCTTCTCTTCTGCAGTGTGTGGTATGCCTAACCAGGCAGGCGGTGATCTGCACCTACCCGTGCGCCCACCGCGTGATCTGCCGAAAGTGCTTCGTGAAGACCATCCAGGTGGCGCTGTCGCAGCGCCTGCTGCCCCTCCGCTGCGTCGTCTGCCGCACCAAGATCCAGCACCTTGATCAGAGCCCCGCGCTGGAGGTGGATCCCTTATAGTGATGCTGCACTCTGCGGAGGATGCCAGCCCACCCCCCGCACCCCTCCCCCCAGGAGTGACCACGCCCTTTAGACCGCCCCTCTTATCTCAAAGTCTTCTTCTTCTCTCCTCCTCCACTCTCTTCTCCATTGCCTCACTTTCTATGTTTTTGGACCAAGGAGATGATGAATGTACAGAATGAGAAAATGCTTTCTTTTTTTTCTTTCTTTTAAATCCTGGTTTTTTTAAATGATGTATCTTGTTATTTTCTATTTTTGGTTTACTGATAATGCTGGATCTGTAGGCCTACTGGTTGCCATGCTGTTGTCCTGTTTTGTAGCGATAGTTAATCATATATATGTGTCAGTACTTTTCATCATTTGTTTTGTCACATCATTGCCAAGGTTAAATGGAAAGGGCATTTGTACGGAAGGTAGTGGGTCATTAGCTATTTCACTGATGTGGAACCGGGTGCACCATCATGTATCACCGCTATGATGGTGGCATTGCCAATATTACAAATGCTTGGTCTTTCTGGTCGCACAAATTTTCCAGAAAGGGAGACAATCATGATATGCATGGTTATTTTAGTGGCCAGTGAGCATGTTTGCAATAGGACGTAGCTTTCCTTTTCTCACCTGACATCCAGTGTGACAATAGGAGAGAGATGTACGCACTCATTCCACCAACACTCAGACAACACGTACACTGCTGATCACAGAATAATACATGCATTTAAGGCATGGCTTTTGCAACCATCAGTGTTACAGAGTTGACTCTACATTTGAGTTTCACATTTGTGCATTTTCATTCGATAGAAGTCCCATCCCAATCTCCTTCTTTGTTGATGATGGTTGTTGGCACGAAGTGGTAGGTCTCCAAGTGAGAGACCCTGCAAGATAGATTGTCTTTATACGATCAGCACATTTGAAAGGGTATAATGGTAGATCAATTTCTGCTATATCATGCACAGTAAAACGGGGTTTATAACAGTGTTATATAATGTTTATGTGTGTGTATTTTATCATCTGTACTCGAACATCAAGTGAAGGATGTGAATGGTTATATATTAATAGTATAGATAAGGTAGAAAGAAGAGGATGAGGAATTGATAACTTTCTGCTCCCTTTAGTGGCACAGGCAAAACACTTCGGGTTATAGAGGTAGCAGAGGGTTATTATTCAGTTTCTTTGAAATGTATGTTTACCCTTTGCATTTCCACATATGCTTCTACTGCAGTTGTGAAGATAAAAAAAAACCAATCACATTTGAATTTAACTGTCTTTGCGGTAAGGGTACTGACAGAAATGATATGAATGCATGGTAACCATGTCTTTGATAGCATTTTTTTTTTGTTCAATGCTTTGCTGTTTCTTTAGAGAAATTAATTTCAGCAACGAGCCTACCAACTGTGTTAACTGTTACAGTGCGTGAAGCTATTGTTCATGTCATGAATTCCTTTCTGGTAGATGCAATATCAATAGAAAGACAATATCAATTATTATCTACTTTTATTCATGTTCTTCTCTTTTTAGCCAGTGCTTGTATGGGGAAAGAAAGCTAATTTGATGAGGCGTATATGCCCTTGTAAGCATGAATACGTACAAAGCGCATATGCAGACAGCAATCCTATTCTGAATGCATTGTAGATGTATGGTATAGCCACGGGTGCATCCGTAAATATAAAGTCAATGAAATATCCAGTTTTGACATGATATCGGAAATTACTGTCTAGCTTTCCATATATGATTGTTTTCAAAATTATTTTCATGTGCAGTCTTCAACCATGATGGCAGACAATATTGTTGATGTTGTATGAAAGTAGCATATATTATGAGGAAAACATAACCTCTGGTAGTTATGTGCAATCTGGCACGAAAGTGAATGCTGTTGGTAAGTGTGTGAACTCCAGATGGCTTGAGAGTTAGAAATTATAGCCACTGGCATCACACTTAAATCACTGAGGGACTGTGATGAAATCATTCGTGGACTGAGTGGCCCATACATGGAGAAAAATGTGGGCAGGATAGTGTGTAGATCGATAGCCATATATCCTGGTATTAAAGATGTACACAAGTGTAAATGTAGTTTGTGTGAGGTCAGACAACATGTCCATACCTGTAAGTCAGGGAAAATGTGTGGTATGCAGTTTGTGTAGCCTTAGGTGAAGTTACCATTAGATGAAATGAGATTTTCGAAATGACAATCATAGTTCTGAAATAATGAATGGCAATGATGAAGGAAGATCCTTTCCTCTGATATTTTACTAACATAATGATACTGAATTATTAGATTTAATAACCCTGAAAATAAAAGGCTCTCTTTTCCTTGATTCAAACATGTCTGCTTTTTATTGTTTCTTGAGAACAGAGAGAATAATCTATTTCAATAGAAGAGCAAATTCAACAAACCGAAAGCTCATGTTAGAACTACATCTAGTTTTAAGACTCATTAGAGTATGTGTCATTTGCATCAATAAGATTATAAAAATTAGAGTATGTGTCATTTGCATCAATAAGATTATCAAAATGTTCTCCACTTGCATTTGTTTAATATTATGTTTGCAGAATAGAGACCACTATCTATTAGGTGTTCTTGCTGGTAACTCACAGTAATTCATGGCACAATTGTATTGAAAAGCAAAATGTACTCCCTTTCTGCTTTAATAACACATTAACAGTACACAATTATAGGCACTGCAACAACACAGAATAATGAATACAATGAACAGGCATGTTTCTTACACAACTTGATTTTACACAGTTTGAAGAATTAATGCAAGCAATTCTTGCACAAAAAAAAATGTATATGGATGATCATCAGACAATGTTATCTAGATAGCCAATTAATGTCAACATTTATGATATGTAATGCAATCGAGAACTATACTGCTCCCAGTTTGAAGAAAATGTGAATTACTCATACAATCCTGGCATAGCTGCATAATCATACACAGAATGGATCCTCTGCAGTGAATTCTATACAGTTTGTAATTAACTGATATATGTACCTGTATAACAAGAGAAAGAAAAGCTCTAGATGTTAAAAAACCCTGTGTAAAAAAAGTAGTTTCCTCATCTTGGTCAGAGTGTTACAGGTCATCTGCTCTTGATGTGTCCCTTGGTCAAACGCAAGGTGGTGTAGTATGAATAGCTGGAGGTATATATATGATATATTATTAGAATATATATAACACAATACTGTATGTTTGAGGGATCGCATACAAACATTATCCATGTGTAATGACACTGAATGTGACATACACAGACAAAAAAATATCAATTCTATATGATTGAGATGGATAAATAGCGTGTGATATTACAGTTTCTATTGCCATTCACTTCCAGAGCATTTACAGTTTACGAAGGTATAGATGACATCGTTAGCTTAGCTATTCTCAGCTTTATAATAAACAGGGGTTTCATTTTCACTTTCCATTACCCTTCCTTTTTGTCACTGGAATATAGGTAATGTAGACTTTATATTCTCACTACAGACTAAAATGTGTCTAAACAGCTTGTGTTTTCCATGATGAGTGCATACTTCAGTTTCTTACGATCAGACCATTAACACAGATGGAAATTTCTGTGGTGATGAATGGAAAGACACTCTTGTAGTCTCTTGATTCAGAAGACCAGCATAAAGAGAGAGAGAAAAAACAATATAATCATAGGGATCCAGTGTATTTTCACAGCTTGAGAAGGCAGCTCAAAATAAATGCGCCTGTAGAGTTTTTTGATTTGGTTATCTGATCAAACACGCTGCTGAATTTGCACACATTCTACAACCTGTTCTGTGGTGCTGTGGTGATTGCTTGGAAAGCAAACTGTACATGTCTTGCACGCATTTAAAGTTGCATCAGTCTAATAATAGTACAGTTGAATGTTCACCACACAGGTGCAATTGTATACAATTACACACACTTGATTTAGCCGACCTAAACACATATTTTAGTTTAGTATTGAGCATTGTTTTATTCTCCAGCTTTCTTTTGTGCTTAATCTTACACTGCTTACTCTTTAAACCCTGAATACAAGTTTTTTTATTATTTTCTGCAGCTTTAGACATATAAAAAGTAGAACTCTGCACAAACCTTTGATAATTATGAACTGCCAAGCACCTCTCATGCCCTGACTATACAGTGAGTTTAAACAGATAATAGTGCTCAAATTCAGCTAGAACTACATGTACTGCACCTCGATTCTCTAATCTGTCAGTGCATCTACTGTGTGGAAGTGATGCTCTCGATAGCTCTGCATGGTAAGCCCCATGGCCACCAGCTAGCTCCGTAAAGCATTAGCATTGTCTCTGGCAGCTTTCATTCCGAGGCACGGTGCTCGAAACACGTGCCACCGTAGGTTACCGAAAAAAAAAAAGAGGTAAAATTATGACAATGGGCGTATCGATTCTGTTATTACGAGTCGCAGAAGAGTGATGAATAATTGCATTGCTTTCCATGTGTCATTTGAGCCTGCCCTCCAGGGGAAAGTGCACTCACTGAAGAAAAATTAATGAAATTCACATCATGGATAACATGATTATATTCATCGCACAGTCTCGAAATTGTGTTATGGATGGCTCGAAGAATTACTGTTTGAATATTTATGTCTTTAATGGAAATGTTGTTGCTGTTGTTTTATGGCAGGTTTTTTTAAGGCAAAAAAAAACCCATCTGACTTTCTGCATCATGTCACTGTATGCTAGGCATGGTGCGCGTGATCTATAACATTGTTGCATTTACTGAAAGTATTAACTGCTTAGTCTGTGTTCAAGGCTTTGACTTCAGTGATTAATGTCATTTAGTGATTGTGAGCATTCAAAAGTATACTTTATTTGTCTATAATCTCTTTCTTTTTTTTTATTTCATGACCAAAGGCAAAATCATAGCCAAACATGATTGTAAACCTTGTTGTGGATGATGAAGGGATTTAAGTTCTGTTTTTTGATGTATTGGTCTAGTTTTTCTGGGTTGCAATGATGGAATACATTACTTTTCTGTTTGTGCGCATTTTCTGTTTCTTCTCGTAAATAAATCTTATCTATTCCAGTGAGGAAAGAAGCCATATTAGCATTGAAAATTGAGTGCAATTCTGACTTGAAGTATATAATGGGCTGTAAGGTTTCTAAATATTAGTGTGTATAGAATGTAGTTGGATAGAGAATGTTCCATGTTCGAATTTAGCGGGGGAATTTCAGTGAAGTTGCTGTATGCTGTGAACTGAAGTTGCCATGTGATTTGGGATTATGAGATTCCTAGTGTTGTTAGCATTCACCCTGTCTCTTTGTTTTGCAGCTTGTGAGAGGAAACAGAGCTGCACCACATCAGCAAGGTTCTCCCAATTCATATTCATGTGAATTTCTGTACTATACTCACAGAGATAGACATGGCCCCGTTCACACTTGCAATACAAAAACGATTTGTCTGGGGCGACCCATCTGAGCACACATGTGTGGGCCCATTGTCTCACTTTGCATTCAGGCAAGCGTGTTGATGTTGCAGCATCTTGGTGCACTTATGGAGGGGGTTAACCTGTTCTGTGCCAGGGACTTTTGACAGTGTGTACAATACTATGGGATATTCTGTGCCATCAGCACTCAAAACACACGTAGAGGGCTATTAAAAATGGCAGATTTAAAGAACACACCTGTCCTCACATTGTGCACAAGTGAGGCCGGGGATGATTATCCGGCCACTATTCTACTTCCTCAGGCTGGTCAAGTAGGAGTGGTCAAGCAATACACTCCTGAGCACAGTTGCATTTCACATGGGCATTCAAGCCCTTAGAGCAAAGGCCAGGTTGGGAAAAATCCACCTGTATTTGACTGATGTGAATAGGGGTCCTTGACACAGAGTGTATGGTCATTATCTTGATAGTCTTCATGCAAGGCTGTTGACATTATTATATTCGCTCACAGCAATTTTGGAATCGTGCTTCAGCAAAGTTATGTCCATAGATGGGTGATGGTAGTGTGTTACAAAGTACAGGGGTATGCCAAGGTGTGCGTGCTTGGCCATTTACGTGTTGTCGTCATCAGCCGCGAAACATTGCGTTTTCCCAACCAACGGTTGTCATGATTGTTAAACAGAGTGTCGCGGCTGTGCTGTGATTAAACTCGATGTTCGCCGACGTGATTGAAAAGCAAGTAAAGTTTCGAAGTGCCTTTAGGTACCAGAGAATTGCAATACTTAGCATACATTCAATCAGATGAAGAAGTGTTTTTTGTATGATTTATACCTGTACTTGTAAGTCCTGTCTTACCTCCGATTTTTCCAGAGCTGTCAGAGTAGCAGTGTGCTTTCCCTGGGGAAGCGTTTTTCACAACATGTAGTGTGTACATATTTAGCGCATCACATCCCTCATTATTCAACATTTTGTCATCCTTGTAGGACGTTGAATCAAGAAATATACCAGAGGTGGAAGGAAATATATATAAAACCTGAAGCTGATCTTTGAAATGAGAGATCGTGGTAGATGGTAGATTAGCTGCCAGGAGTTTATGATAGAATAGACACGATAGCCAACCGAGGCCTCTTTCACTGTCACAAGATTTTAGTGGCAACTTCAGATGGTTAGTCACTGTGTTTTACCTCTTTGACCGGACGTGGAAGTGAGCCGAAACGATTGTACTAGATGGTCCTGTGGATCGAGATGCCCTGAACAACTTCAGCTCCACGAGGGCTGTTGTGCAAAATGAAGGACACCTCGATGTGTAGCTTTTCATGTTCCATTACCGGTGCATCATTAGATTGGCACTTTGTGAACACTAGATGTGGTGGAAGCTCTTGTAGGGTGAAAGATCGGTCAGTCTTTGGCATAGTCAAAATGACTTGAAAAAGTAGCCATGTGGCACCCCCAATAAACAACTAGGAGAAAAAGAAGAAAAACTATCAATAAATGGTTTCTTGTCAGCAAACTTTTACCACAGTTGAATGAATGCAAAGTGCAAAAAAAAAATATCTTTGAAATATATGAATTCGGTATAATCAGTCAGAAGTAGTGTGAACACACTTATAGAAGTCTTGGTAGAATGATGAAAAATGTATACAGAGAATTTTCTCTGCAGTATCACAGAATGTCAAATATATGAGTCGTGTCGTTTTTTTGACGAGAAATATGATAGAGTTTTTTGACCTCTCTTCTCTGTTTAGAGTTTATGCCACCCTGTAGGTACTTTTCAGAATGGTATTGTTCATATCGGTACTCATGAGGTCATTTAAACGTGTAGTCAGTTGGATGGATATTCAATCCTATGTAATCAGATGCATACAAACAGAGACATAGGGAGACGCAAGCCCTACACCCTGTTGTCTGTACTCACCCTAGAAACATTTCTCATTTTGTTTCCATTTGGTGTAAACACCCCCACCCCACTTGTTCATGGTTATTCAATCTTGTATATGTTTCTCGATATATTCCATTAGAGGTGAATGTAAGATACTGAGAGCCTATGAGAGATTCCCCTTCCCTTCACCCCCACCCCCTACCTATAATCATTCAGTATACCATATGTATATATTGAACACCCTCTTCTGATAGCTGCTGGTACGGAACAGAGTGCCGGTGGGAGGTTTAGCAATTGTATTACGATGTAATCCACTTTTATCTGACTTTTACCACGAAGCTGTCACTAATAAAGACGGGAAGCAGCTGTGAGCTGTTTACTCGTGAATCAAACGCCATGCGTGAATTTGTGTCATGTTGTTCGTGCCCCGAGGTGTGAAATGCCCGACAAATTAATCAGCTCCTTGTGCGTGGAAAAAAAAAATAGGGGAATGGTGTTGCATTTCAAAGGAATGTAAAGTTTCAAAACTCCCATATTTCACCAGTGATGGAATGGGTATTAAGTATGTTGTCACCACTCGTGTGAGGTTTTTTCATTCTCAAAGAAGTTGGGAAAGATTGTGGCTTAATGGGGAGTCATTTTTCAGCGACATAGTGAACAATTCCTGCGATTAGAAAGCATTGATACCATCATATTCATAGTTGGTAATATAATTGAATTTTGAAAACACACACACATACACACACACACATGTATATATATATATATATATATATATATATATATATATATATATATACACATGTGTGTATAAATATATATATAGATATTTATTTACAGATATAAATATATATATATATATATATATATATTGTGTTGTTTATATGTATTACATGTGTAAATATATACATATAACTTTTTAATCAATGTCTATAGATATTATGTATTATAAATGTTTATTGGATTATGATGGAAAATCATTAGCAGTTTATAACCATAAGGATGTAAACTCAACAGAAATACTTTATTTGTTGTTCATGTTTTTCTTCTTCTCAAACCTCCCACTTTGTCTCATACTATTTTGCTATTCCTTTGTTTTGGCGGATATAATAAAGATCGTGATCTTGTAAATAGGAAAAGGGGTAGGGAAGAAGGGGAGGAATAATCCATGTCTGATTCCGCTATCAATTATGTAAATGTGATTGAGATGCATTATTGGTTATGCTGCGTAGTCTCGTGCGTGGTAATAACCCAAGACCTCAACTTGGCTGCTTAACAGGAACGGGTGTATACACTTTCTTTGTGCGCTAATCATGGGTAGATATGAACCTAGTCTTCAACAACGCAAGAGAGAGAGAGACTGTAAGAGAGGGAGAGAGAAATCCTAAAGTGGCGCCCACTTTTGTGTGACCCGGGTTTCTTGTTTGTAAAGAAAGGTTGCTGTTTTCAGTTTGTTTGAATGCCTGTGCTTGCCCGACGTGTGCCCCATGTTTGCGTGCGGGTTTGCATGAAGGAACACGTTACCGCGACACGAAATGTGTACGTGTGTATTTGGACTTTCCTCCTCTTTTATGGAATATCCGCGTGTCAAAGTTGATGGGCCTGTTGCACGTCTTTGCCGTTTTATGTTTATCAAATTGGGAAAAGATACTTTGTATTATTGTTCCCAATACGAAATCATTAAGTTGAGAATTGGAAACAAAGGAGGGACAAAAAACAGTGGCAATAGTGGCGCCTACTTTGTGTGACCCGTTTGTGCGGTTACGTCGTAAAAAGAGGTTACAGTTTTCAGTGCGTATGGCTGTTTGTGCCTGCGCGTGGGTAAAGTGGTTGCGTGCGGATTTGCACGAATGAACGCGTTGCCGAGGCACGAAATGTCTGCGTGTGTTTTGATTTGGACTTTTACCTTTTCTAATATGGAATATCTGCGTTTTAAAGGTGACGGGCATGTTGTTCGATTTTACAGTTTTATAGTAATTAATTGGGCAAGGATGCTTTCAAGTGAGATTTCATTCTTGTGCCTAGTTTTGCATTATTCCTACCGAAACAAAATCATTCAGATGCGAGAATGGGCGAAAATGGGGAAAAAAACGTGCGAATTTGTGATTGTGGTTGTTTGTTAATGATTGAATGTTTGTGTCCTGAAAGGTGCGTATTGTGTGTGTGTGTGTGTGTGTGTGTGTGTGTGTGTGTGTGTGTGTTTGTGATATGGTGTTGTTTGTGCATTGTGCATATACCTGTACGTGTGTGTGTAGTAGTCTTTTAATGATGCATTTTAATAATTCGGATTTCTTTTTTTAATATTATATATTTTGTTATAAGTCCCTTGCATTACACGCTTGTGTTTGATTGTTGTTGCCTGTCGTTGTTTGTGTGTGTGTGTTATTGTGTATTGTGTGTGGGTTTTCTTTTGTGTGTGCATGTGTGCGTTTGATGTAATACGTGCGTCTGTGTGTGTCCTTCATTCCTCTTATCATTCCTTGTCAACAATGATTATACCATGGAGCTACGTAGCTCCATGATTATACTGTATGCTGTATAAGATATTTTAATTTTTATGTTATTATATGCATTTTGTAAACGGCAATTTTATGATGTCTTTGGACTTTTCACTCATCGGCTTTGATGGCAAAAAAACCCCGATCTATCTATCTATCTATCCATCTATCTATCTATCTTTCTATCTATCTATCTATCTATCTGTCCATCTATCTATTTATCTATCTATTTACCTATCTATCTATATATCTATTTGTCTATCTATTTACCTATCTATCTATCTATCTATCTACCTATCCATCTATCTATCTATCTATCTATCTATCTATCTATCTTTCTATCCGTCTGCATAGGTTTCGGGAAATATATGACATAACAAGTAATTGAATCGGGCCGCTACATCGAGGAAGTGGGCGGATAGAAGAATTGCTTTACGTTTAAAAGTAGGATGTCCACTGGACGTAGATTAGGTGTTTCTCACGTTCCCGTATATTTCATGACACATTCCGCCCTTATAACAGGTGAGACAAATAACCGCCGTCGTCGCCAACCTATGCCCGCGTCAAAGTCATGCATGCAATTATACAGGCTGGCAGTAAACATTAATTAAGGGTGTCCATCCTCCCACTATTCCCCCGTTCGCTGGAACCGGAGCCGTGTCGCCACCCGCACATCACGCTCCAGAGTAACCCGACCCTACGCCTTCCTCCAACGGATTCCGTCCTCGCACACACACACACACACACACACACACACACACACACGCACACACACTCACACACACACTCAAACTTGTGTGTGAAATTGCCAAGATTTCGATTACGCTAGGAATTTATGGGCAGATTCGGCTCCACGATAATATGAATTATGTGTTTTATTTCAGGCGAATTTGAATTTGTAGTGTACGCGCGAGCCGGGCACCAGGAAAATTTAACAGTCTGACAGTGTACCATAAGAGTTGAAATATAATGCCTGCATTAAAAGAAAAAAAAAAAGAGGTTTACGACTTGATTTCGATAAATCCTCCATTATATTCGGCTCTTGTTTTCCTATCCAGAGATTTATTCTCCGGGAAGAGGAATCCACTCGAATAAGTCGTAAAGATGCCCCCTTTTTTTATTCACGATAAAAGATTCCGATACATCGTCCTCCACCTTGAATTATTCAGGGCAGTTTGACTGACATTATTTTGCGATTTTGTTTGTTTTTTTTAAATAATAACTTTACATGATTTTGTGGCTTAACTTTCTTTTTCTGTCGACGTGCAGGCCTTTTCCAAATGTGGATTTGATCGGCAGACGCCAAATACGGGCAGGTGGCCTGAAAGAGAAAATGATTGTTCGTGAGATATAAAGAGAGAGAGAGAAAAAAAAAGAGAAAATCAATAATTATGACTCCCTCTCCTTCCTCTCTCTCTCTCTCTCTCTCTCTCTATATATATATATATATGTGTGTGTATATGTATGTATATATATATATTTGTATTCAAATGTAAATATACAGATATATATATATATATATATATATATATATACATACATATATGTATATGTATATATGTATTTGTATTCAAATATAAACATACAGATATACATATGTATATATATATATATTCATCACAGTGCATGTCATGTAATATATATGACTGATTTTTCACTTCTTCTCGAATAGGCAAAAGATGTAAAATGTCATTAAAAAAAAAAATGCTACCCTTTTTTTTTATGGGACAGCGATTTAAGATTCAACCAAGACTCGGACATGAAATGAGAGTGGTATAATAAGAATCGTAAAGTGTCTAACATGGCTCACGCAACAACGACTTTGTGGCAGGCAGATGATATTATGCAAATAAGTTGATGTCGTCATCACCTCCCAAGTCTCCCCTGACCTGGTAAAAAAAAAAATAATAATGAAATCTTGTCATATGCGGAGCGGAATTTTACGTGCGAGTTTTAAAGAAAATCTCACAGCAATGAGCTCATGATTATCGCTAAGCGTATTGCCAGCAAGACAAAAGACATTGCTTGAACACGAAAAATGCATTGGCGTTAATACGATACGTTGTGTAGGAAAGGAGTCCTCAAGCGTACATGAATTATATGCCCCATATATTTTTTTCTTCCAAATGCGTGAACTCTAAATTGGGATATCTTAAAATACGGCATTCTCAACTTTGAGCAATAAAAAGAGGACAAAGTTTGCTTTTATTCTAGGTCAATTTCCCTTCGTTCGGTTTCCGTGCTTCCGCGCAAAATAACGCGAACTTTCATATTCTGCTTTGTTCATTATTTTCATTAATTTCTCCTTTGATTGATGATGGAATTTGTTACAGTCGTAAACAGGATACGGGGGACGCACACCTCCTCCATCAATGAAACGTAGTTACTAATTTCAGAGAAGAAAATTACTTTAAGATTGAAGTTATTCTGTGGCAGATGATGTTGTTGATTACGTCACTGTGCCAAAATAATTCTCAACTCCGAGACCCCCACATAGTTATATTTGCGTTTCGCGCTTGCATTTTACTTTGTTCTGGTATTATAAAGCATCCCACACACACACACACGTACGCACTTACTCTTTTGAGAAATGATTGTATGTATTAACTTCACGTGCGTAGGAATCACCACCCCCCCCCCCATCCCCGTCGTGTTGAATAACATTCCTTAAAAATTAACGTTTACGCATCCAGTTAAAATTTGCGCCATTGTCACTGAAACATCAAGATTGGGGGCATTTTCCTATCATCTCGTCTTTCACATGATATCATTTTTAGCAGCGCTTAGTTTCACAGTGATTACGTCTGATTTACACTGGCAGCAGCAGCAGTACCAACAACAGCACCATCACCGACACAAACAAAAGCAAACAGAAAGACAAGCCTCGAGCTCCCTCCCCTCTCCTCTCCTCTCCTCAAAAGCGTTAAGAATAGGATGGGGATCATCATGTCATATTTCGGTCACTAATTACACACACAGAAGATAACTTAAGTGGCCATTCAAGACGTACGTGCTTAGGCCTGAACGAACATGGCTTGTTTGTTTCACGCTCGTTGGAAATTAATTCGTCGTAAGTCCAATGTCTCGCCAGTTGCTTTACAAACAAACGATGACAATTCAGACACATCTGACGACTATACGCGCGACTTCCAAGAGTAGGCCTACATGGGAGGCGTTCAGCGTTATTTTTGGTCTGCATGAACTTTTGCTGCAGTCAACCCGACGGAGTTGTCACTAGTCCCGAACGCTAATGCGCACAGAGTGCTTTTCAATTAGCCGGGAAAATCAGCTAATTGCACTGTCACAGGCCGCGAAACTCATGCAGTATGCGGGAAAACCTCGGGGCTCAATAAGCGCGGGAAGCGGGCACACAGGAGCGCGAGTGTAGGATGACGTCACGAATTCTAATGAGCAAACGTCACACGTTGACTAATGTGACGTGTATCGTCACTCATTTACGTAGTCAAGGCGACACTGCGTTGCTCGTGCCCTGCCTGCGCTTGTAATCCCGCTCGCAAACGCCACTAAATGCGATCTTGCTCCCTTTCGTATAGCCAATTACGTGTTCTCTCAGGCAGAGGACGACGC